>NW_012148041.1:1785673-1806344 GCF_000956105.1 Propithecus coquereli
AGCTCAAACAATCCGCCCGCCTCGGCCTCCCAGAGTGCTAGGATTACAGGCGTGAGCCACCGCGCTAGGCCCTCAATTTTTATTTTTAGGTGTAACAACTGTGTTGAGGTTATATTTTAAAAGAGTCTTTGTCTTTTAAAAATATATTTCAAAATAAATATGAATGAAATTATATATCTACGATTAGCTACAAAATTATCAGGAAGTATAGACAAAACAAGATTGGCTATAGTTTAATAACTCCTGAAATGGGTAATGGATCTGTGGGGATTCATTAAACTCTTCTACTTTTTTACATTTGAAACTTACTAAAACAAAATTTTTTAAAATGCAGATTACTTTAAAAAGGTAAACAAAAATTTTAAGCTATTCTTTTATCTTTCTAGCTTCAATCTGCTTAACTTTTATTTGTTGAGAAAAGCATCATAATTTGACGATGTTCTTTTAAATTTGTAAGCAGTGATATAAAAATGATCACATATTTAGTAGCTTAAAAATGAAAAAGAACTGGATAGAATATCATAATCAATTAGTTATACAGTAAAAAGGAAGAGCCAAATAGTTTGGGTGAAAGAAGACTGACAAATAGAAATCAGAAGGAGCAGTAATAATTAAAATCAAAAGGATACACGAAAAAAAAACTCTTGGGGAGATGGAGTAAAGAAAATAACAAAGGGCTGAAAACATTCTTGAGTAAACACATGTAGGGCACACAATGAATAAAGGAGCTAGCAAGAAAAGAAAGTACAGAGTAGGGAAAAAAGGATCCTAAAGACACAGGATAACATACCGGTTGCCAATACATTATTGGCATTTCTTGTTGGCTAATGTCAACATTATACAGAGACCAGCTATCTCTTCCCTAATCATTCTTCTTCCTCAACCCCCATGGAATCAGAGTGAATCAGTTTATATTGAAGTCTACAGTAACAAACTTTCTAGTTCAGGGTCCTTATATTTTAAAATAAGACAAGACTAAGGTCCAGAAAAAAAGCAGTATGACCAGACACACACAAAAACGTGGATGTAGAGCTCTGTGCAGATATGTTATATTGTGAAAAGGTACAGGTAGGGCAGGAGAATGACATACCCTTAACAGCGAGTGCTCTCAGCTACATCATTTTCGATCTCTAATAATAACAAATAATGTAGTAGCCAAGATGGCTGGGAGATAAATAGGATGAAGGGCAGGGAATAATGGCTAAGGACAAGGTGAGAAAAGAAAAACATAGGGAAATCAATGGAGAGAAACAACAGAGACCATCTAGTAATGTTTGGAAAATATCTTGGAACTTGAAATTCAAACCTACTAAGATATTTTAATAGCAAAAAAAAAAAGCCTTCTTACTTAGGGTCAAATAAAGGTACTCAGCATTACTGAGGAGATTATTTAGAATAGTTCTACAGTTTTGCTTATAACTTTCCTTAATTAGTAAAGAAATTTGGCACAATGACAAACATTGCAAGATTAAATAATATGGAAACAGAATCTAATGACCATTATGACATCCTGTGCGGGTTTTTAAAAATTTCTTGGTTAGCTTTCTTCTTAAAACTTAGAAAACACATACATATACGCGCAGAGTAATCCATCTAGAAAGTGACCACAATAGGCACAGGATGCTGTATTAAGAAGGATATAGTAGTTTTCCTTAGAGATCTGGGGGTCTGTGATTTGTACTTCTCCAAGAAATGACTCAGAACTAACTTCGGAACAACAGATAATCTTTTCACATCATCACCAGTTCTCTCTCCTTTCTCAACCTTTCTTCCTGCTTTTCTGTTCAAATCTCTTCCCATAGTCCACATGAAACTATAGGGCCATATGTACCCTGCCTCCTTAAAAAAAAAAGAAAATCATCAATGGCAATTAGGAATGTGTGCTAAAAGAAGCTAAACATGCACAGAAAGTAGCATGATACATGGAAGGTCTTTCTTTATTCATTTTTAAATAGCTTATGAACAGGTAATTTTAGATCCTCCAATCTGAGTCAGATTCTACTTCATCTTTTACTGAAAAGTCTGATAGGCCTTTATAAGCACAGTTGTTGCAATAACCTTTCTATTAGGTCATTGAATGTCACTTTGATAGTAACTTGTAAAGAAAATCAGCTAAGATTTCTACCAACTCTACAATTCTAAAAATTCAGATAAAAACATAAAACAAGTCAGTTTTTTCATGATAGAATGTGAACAATCATACCTATTTAGATTCTAAACCTAACCTACATTCACAGCCTCTTTAATATTGAGGCCATAAAATCATACCTTAAACTGTTTACCCAGTATTTTTCATGAAAAATTACTTCCTTTAAAATTTCTGTACTAACTGAAAGATCATAGAACCTTTACTTAGTAATATGAGGCTATTTTCTAAAAGTTTCTTTTCACTTTAGTTTAATCTGCCTGGAAAGGGGACAAAAAGCCTAAAGCAATATCCTGAAAAAAAAAAAAATCACACAAAAGTAGACATAATTCAGATCTGTGGTCCAGAAGTGTACTAGAGAAGGTAATTTTATTATAGTTTGCCTTGAGAAAAGATACCCCTATTCATACAAATTTGCTTCCTTTCTATGGGACAAAGTTATTTCATGTTTATTCTCAAAGAAGTTCTTAAAAGGATACGTGTTCCATTAACTCCTGATATTTTAAAGTCATCTAGTAGTTGAACAACCATTTCTCTATTTGGATCATTAGGGTCTGAATTGCGAACCTGTAGTGGGGAAGAGACAGTATTTAGCAAAAGACAAAGCCAAATGATGGGGGAGGAATACCTGCAGCAAATTAACTCCAAGGAAGAGCTTATACAAATCTATTTTTCAAACATACTAAAATTTCGGTAGCTCAAATAGAGAAAGAACTTACATAGGTAGTTCATAAGAGAAAATACGATCAACAGAGACTTTTCTAATTCAACCATTTTGCTACTCATAGTGTGGCCTCCAAATTAACTGCTGGTTACCAGGCTATGAGCAATTAAGTAGCTTTTGCAGGATGCAAATCAACTACAACATTAACCACACTGTTTATTCAGCTGACTTTTTTTTCTTTAAGTAGAAAAACTTTCTCAATGAAGGAAGCAGTATGTCAATTTACTCTGGAGCACAAGGCTCCTTATCTTGACATTTTGAAAAATACTGCCTTAGAGATCTCCTGGCCCTACACTCTCACTTTAGGAATAAAAAATCTAAGACTCTGGAGGAAAAAAATGATGAGACAGAGGACACACTGAAGTAAAGGTGGACCTAATCCCAGGTTTTCTAACTTGAGTTTAAGCCTTCTATGGCAAGTCATGACATCTTCCTAATTTATAACAAAACTGAAAACAAATTTGACAAAATTTACGCAAGTTTCCAAGAATAAATGGGATCAATATATATAGTATTTTTATATTATGTATTTTATAAAATATTTTCAAACATAAAATAAATGCTATATATTTACTTACACAATTTTCCTTTTAACCACAGTAGGAAAGGAAAACATTTACAGCAGTACTATCTGACACACAAAACATGCTCAATGAACATTTTTGTTCATTTGAAGGGGTTTTTTGGGTACATGTGTATAAGAATTCTAATTACAGCACATCCCACTAGTTCCCTACTATATTACGTGCATAGAATGTGTAAATACTGTCTTCTTCCTTTACCTCTTTAAGGATATTGGAAAGTAATAGAAAAAATTAGTCATGCTAAAGAGTCTATCATTTTCCCAAGTGTCTTAATTCAATAAAACTTTATAATGCTTTGCAGTTCACACATATGACCTCATACTCACTGATTTCAGCAACCGGATTTCATCTAGTGCAGTTTCAGTATAATGTTCAGCACTTTTAACTACTTTCATTGCCACAAATTTCTTCCCCCTAAGAAACAAACATAAGCAATTAAGACTAACTATCCTACACCTTTACTTTAGGAAGCTAAGATTTAGCTATAACAAAGAGACAGTGAGAAAGAACAAATATTTCATGTTTCCCTGTAGCCAAATAAGCTACTTCTAAAGAATCACTTGCACCTGTTAATGGCACTAACTAGCCAGATTTCATTTACAAGAAGAGGAAAACCTGTTCTCAGATAATCTCAGTTGCTGAACATTTTCTCTAAGTTAAAATCCACCTTCTGAATATCTCCCTGAATCCTAAGCAAAACTATGAAAAAATGATAAATAAGAGGAAAGACCCCACCACATCAGAAGTATCCCATATATCTGTATAGCAAAAGCTAAAACGTTAAAAGCTATTAGGTTATTAAGTATGAAATGTCCCATTTCCTTAAGTACTAAGTTTGACAGTTGATTATCTGTGACATTTCACTTTGTCACTTCTTGTTTTATTTTTATTGTGAAGGTACATCTTCAGTCTTTCAAACACACATTTTGGCTTGTGATTATCTTTCAAATTTTTTTAGAGCAATGTTTGTGAAACCATGTGTAAGTCAAAAATCTGTGTTATTTTCAAATATGAGCCCTGTCATGGAACCAATGCAGCACAGACAGCTCATAGTATCAACAGAGTGTTTGGAAAAGATGTGGCTAATGAATATACACAGTAAGTCAATAGTTTGACAAGTTCCATTCTGGAGATTTTCATCTTGATAATGAGCTATGCAGGTGACCAGAGACCAAGGTGGATAATGATGAGCTGAAAGCTGTAGTGGAAACAAATCCATCTCAACATACGTGTGAATTAGCAGCAAGGTTTGACATTACTATTCCAACAATATCGGACCCTTTGAAACAAATGGACAAGGTAAAGAAGCTGGATAGGTGGGTTCCGCATGAATTAAACGAGCATCAGAAGAGAAATCAGATCGAAGCTTGCCTTTCTTTGCTGTCATGACATACAGGCGAACATTTCTACACCATATTGTTACATGTGATGGAAAATGGATTTTTTTTGACAATCGCAAGAATTCGGCACAATGGCTGAATAAAGATGAAGTGCCAAAACACAGTCCAAAACCAAATAGTCATCAAAAAAAGCTCATGGTGTCTGTTCAGTTGTCCAAACAGACTGGTATTATCCAGTAGAGCTTCATGAAACCTAGTCAATTGATTACAGCGGATGTCTACTGCAACCAACTGGACAAAATGAGGATGCTTGTAATTCAGCAGCCAAGATGGTCAACAGAGACAGGACAATCCTCTTGCAAGATAACACTGACCACATGTCACACAAACAATGCTGCTCAAACTAAAGTAGCTGGACTAAGAAACTGTCATCCACCGTATTCACCAGACCTTGCACCAACTGATTACCACTTCTTCCAGGCTTTGGACCACTTCTTACAAGAAAAAATATTCAGTTCTTAACAAGGTGTGGAAAATACCTTTGGAGATTTCATTGCCACTTGCTCTCGAGGCTTCCTCGCTGCTGGCATAAACAAGTTACCATTAAGATGGCAAAACTGTGTCGATAGTTTAGGCACATACTTTGATTAACTGGACTGCTTCTTGTTTGAGATATAATGAACTACACTTTTGATTCGAAATAGGACATTTCATATTTAATGACCTAATATACTACTTTCTTGTAAGTAACCAGAAAAAATATCTGGATGAAAACAAAATGACAAAAATCATAAAAAATCAAATGAAAAAATATGAAGTACATAGATAGCAATTATTGTTTCATCAAAGAAAGACGGAACACTTTTAGGTAAACAGTCAGTGGTAAGGAGGTATTTTTATTGTCTGTAATTTTTATGTACAGAAAAATTTTAGACTACATGGTTAAACAAATCTGTTACAAAAATAAATAATTTCACGTTCGTCTATGACATTATTTACTCCAGTGAGACAACAACTATTAATTTACATATCATTCTTCCATTGAATAAACTTGTAATGCTTTGAATTTGGCAGTTCCAAGTGCTTTACTGATAATAATTTAATCAATCTTTTGTCTGTAAGGTAGAGAGGTAGACATTATTACTGATTCTGCATGAGAGTGAAATGATTTGTCCAGGAACACAGAGATTATTGTCAACCACAAAATTCTGATCAAGTAATCAGGCTAGAGATAGACTGGATCATCTCTGGAAAATCAGACAAAAACATACAGGCATCATCTAACTATTTTTCAGGACTACTAAAACTTACTGAATATCCCATGATAACCACACTGTTGAAAAGTGTCCCCAGCCCAACTTTCGGATCACGTGATATCTCCCATTGAACAGATCTCCGATTTTCACAAGATGATAACCTCCTGGAAGAAACAACAGGAGGAATATAATAAGAAGAACCAGGATAAGAAATAATCACTTAAATAGTAAGAAAAGGTATCCTACATCCAATTTTTCAACATCTATAGACATTTTATCAAATTTCTTCTATAAAATCAACAAAAGAAAATCTTTGATTGCTATCAAATCAGCCAGAGTATTACTGAGACCCACACAAAAATCCTGAATAAGATTAATGAAAACTTGAATAAGATTAATGATTTAGATTGAGCAAGTGATGCTTTGTACAACAGCTTTATCCACAAACAAAAATAAGCTTACGTGTCACAATATTCTTGTCACTCAATAATCTAATAGATTTATTTAAACATATAAATCTATTTATGGTTCCAGTCTCAGGATGTTTTTAGGAGAATAATAAATCCTATTTAGCTTAAAAAAAAAAAACAACAGGAAGACTTGCTTCTCTAAATAAAAACAAAACAAAACAAAAGAAAAAACAGAGAAAGGCCTGAAAAGGCTGCCTGCCAACAGTGGCAGGAATCCAGGTATTTTAATATTTATTTTTGCCTGCTGAGAATAGGAAGGACCAAGTTTTTCTCTCAGATGGTATGATACATTCTGTTATATATTCCTACCCAAGAAAAGATAACAGGCAACCTGATGACACAGTTTAAGTATCTGTAGTTTCAGTTTAACTTACCTTAGCAGCTGTCACTATGAGAAAAAATGAGAAGGTATTTTGTAAAAATCTACATACCAAGATGTTGTCACTGGTTACTTGTGGGTGACAGCATTGCAGATGGCTTTTATTTTCATTACTGTTTAATACAGTTCTGAAATTTTCTAAAGAAACGTGTACTACCATTTTTAAGGAGGAAAGAAGGTAAAAACATTTAATATAAAATTAGGCTTCAATAAATTACGTCAAACTAAGAGCAAATACTATTTCCAATATCTCAGAGAAAAGGATACAACAAGCAAAACCATCAAAGCTGTTTTTATGCTGATAGATCAAATAGCCAAATGAGAAACTGCAAAATAAACAGATCTTACTTAGTATCTCCTTCCAAACTGACCTTTACAATAATCATTGGGATCTTCCTGCTCATCATCATCAGATCCCAGAATCTCCTCTTCCTGCTCTGGTAGATCACTCTCAGAGTGGGGAGCAGAGCCTCGGTGTTGTGTTTCAGATCTATGAAATGATACAAAAATGCTCAGTCCACTTGGACAGAAGAAAATAGGACTTCAAGAAAATGTCATTATCAAATTCCACGCCCCCCAAACTAAACTTTCAGATAATATAAACAGAGTATTACCATGTGGCAGCCTACAAAAACATTAGGTATAGCTTTACCTCATGTTAGGAAAATACTACTTTTTAAAAAGTCAGAGATGATAGTTAAATAAAACCTGAAAAAATATATAAAAATTAAAAGGAAAAAATTATCTGAATCTCAATAGCCAAACATAACCACTGATAAAACTACTGGATTTTCTTCCAGTATTTTGTTGTATCTTTATAAAAACATTTATCCATAATCATGCACTTTTATATAAACAAATTTATATCCTGCTTTTTCTATTATAAACTTTTTTCATTTCTGTGAAATCTCTTAAATCTTAACATGCCTGCCTTAGAAATTCGCCACTTACTTTTTGGCACATTCTGCTCAGCGGGACACTTGATATGTTTCTAATTTTTCACCACTAAAAATAAAGCTGTTCAATATTTTTGGATAATCTTTATTCTGTATTTAGGATTATTCCTCTAAACTATTAAATAGGGGTTGAAATATTCTTCCTATTTATAACAACATGTTAAAATGTAGAAAATTTGGAAAGCACATGTTTTAAGATAACTCTTAATTTGAACAACTATTAACATTTTGGACTATTTCATTCTGGTCTCTGGCCATGAACACTTTTTAAGGATTATTATGTAGTATGATTGTTTTCTAAAAGGGTTGTACTGTGTTATCTCCCCACCAGCCACACATGTGCTTCTGGTATTAAAGTACTACCAAGTTCAGAAAACTCACACTTATTAGCTGCCTGTCTTCTAAGAGCTGTAAGCAAAAAAGGCAGGGTACATAGATAGCATACTTTCAATAGTAACAGGAGAAGACATTTTAATTTTTCATTTTTTGATATATACATTTTCATCAACCTGTTTCATCAGATTTTTTTCCCCAAAAGATTCAATGTAACAAAAAAAATGTTAATAGCAAAACCTGTTACATGGTACTACTGAGCTATTGAAACATAAGTAATACCTTGGTATGACTAATGATACAGATTTGTATTTTTGGTGGCCATTCCAACCTTCCTCAATTCGTGGTATGTTTTTTGTCCCCCAGGGTATAAAAGTAGCTAAAAAACTGCATGATTCAATGTTAAGTGAATTTTAAGTGAAAACATGTCTTTGGGAAACTTATTTAGTAAAGAACTGGTCTACTTTCCTAAGTGCAAATAACAAATTTAGAATAAACGATATTCCCAAATTTGAGATTAAGATGGAATTCCAAAATGGATTCTCTGATTCAAACTTAATGAAAGTAAATGATGTTGCCTTTTACAATTTTGATAGTAAGAACTACAACTGTGAAATTTCTGAGAAGCAGTGAAACACAGTAGTGAAAAACAGATTTGACAATGCTGGAATATTAGAATTCCTTGAGTATTGTGGGGATTGTAACATTAAAAACTATTTTTTATCCTCTAGTGTTACAGATTCAGGAAAAAGGGATTAAAAATAGGGAAAATTTTAAAACCAAAGAAAATAGAAGTAAAAATAAATTAAGAGAAAAAATTATTTTTTAAAGATTCAAACCATTTTTGAAAGCACATACTTTTGTGAAAAGTTGTTTGTCCTTATAAAACTGAACATAAGTAAACTATCATTCTCAGTTAAGGGATTGAAGACTGAATTATAAATTGCAAGTCACAATGTGAAGTACAAGTCTCCCATCCTATGCTGATACAGGAGAAAATCTCTTCTTATTCCAAATTGATTATCTAAATATTTGATTACCCTCAATATTTATTCTGAATAGATTAAAGGGAAAAAAGTCCTATTTTTAACTTTTAACTTTCACTTTAAATATAATAGTCTCAGTACTTTGAGAGGCTAAGGGAGGATCACTTGAGGCCAAGAGTTTGAGACCAGCCTAGACAACACAGTGAAACTCCATCTCTACCAAAAAAAATTAAAAAAATCAGCCAGGCTTGGTGAAACGTGCCTATAGTCCCAGCTACTCTGGAGGCTGAGATAGGAAGATCACTTGAGCTCGGGAGCACGAGGCTGCAGTGAGCTATGATGTGCCACTGCACTCCAGCCTGGGCAGAGTGAGACCCTGGCTCTAAAAACCCAAACAAATATAACAGCCCCCTGCTTCCATGGTTTCAGTTACCTACAGTCAACTGCAGTCTGAAAATATTACAGTATTTTGAGAGAAACATCACATTCACATTAATTTTTATTACAGTGTATTGTTACAACTATTCTATTAGTTGTTACCAATCTCTTACTGTGTCTAATTTATAAATTAAACTTTATCATAGCTATGTATGTATAGATAAAAAACACAGTATATGTAGGGTTTGGTACTATCCTTGGTTTCAGACATCCACAGGGGATCTTGGAAGGTATCCCCCACAGATAAGGGGGGTACCTGCTGTATATACTTACTGTCATAAGTGTCCACATTGCTTTTGTCTACATCACTGTTAGTCATCTCTTTCACATGCTGCATGGTCCTGTTTCCTCAATCCCAGTCTCCCTCTCGATTTAATCATTTGCACAGTACACATTTATCTGTAACTTCTCGAGAACAGTACATAGGAGGTAAATTTATTAAGACCTCTCAAATCTTTATTTTGGGTATAAAATACATTGCTCTGTTGCTTTCTAGCTTCCAGTGTTACTGTGATAAGCCAGATCAATGCCTTCTGATTCCTGAGCCTTAAAATAGGGATTGTTTTTCTCTCTGGAAGGTTAATGTTTTTCTTTTTTAGGATCTTCTTTTATCTCCATGTTTTGAAATTTCCTAAATGTTTTCTTAAAAGTCTATCTTCCCAAGTACTTCATACACCCTTGCAAATTAGAGACATTCTTCAGTTTGGGAAAATTTCCTATATTTCACTGAAAATTTAATCTTTGTCTACTCTCTCTGGAACTATCTTTTCAGTTACTGGACCCTCCAGCATACTACATTAATTTTCTTACATTTTCTCTTATATTTCTTAAGTTGTTTTTTTTTTTTCGTTCTATATTTTAGATTTATCTTCCTAACTTGTGTTGTTTTATAAATTTCTAATATATTTTAAATTTATTTTTTTTTTGCTTTTGAATGGTTCCCATTTTATAGACTCCTGTGTTGTTTCAATGATGCATTGTCTCCTTTTATGTTAAGAATATGATTTATATTAACAGTTTTACATTTCCTTATGATCCTTGTACTGTTTTGGCTTTTTCAAACTGCCCAGGCTTTTTACTAATGCCTCAGTTTCATACATGATGTCTATCAGACAAGAAAAGCCTCTGTCATAAAAAGACAGAACTAAAAACAAAAAGAGAAATTTTGAGGAAACAGAGACAGCTACTATCAGATCCTAAAAGTAATAAGAAAGATAAGATGACATGATTAAAGAATTCAAGACCACTGTAACTTTGATGAGTGTTAAAAGGACTTAGTATAAAAAATTTGAAGAATGCTATAGAATTTTCAGTTAATTAACATAATAAACTCAAGATCATTTTTCCTAGAACAAAAAAGGAGAGTTTTAAAATAGTTTCAGTTTGTGCTTTTAGACTCTTCATACCTATTTCATGTCTCAAGTATTTGTTATTTATGTTCAAAAGAAAAAAACTGGATGTCAGCACTTTAATGTTCTCAAAGCATATAAAACTTAACATCTACAAAACAGTACATCTACAAAATCTCTCTATAATAAACTGAAATGAACACAGATCAAGTATTAATAGTGGTATGGTTTCAAAAGAGTCAAAACAATTTATAACCTGGTTAAAACTCCACGGCCGGGCGTGGTGGCTCACACCTGTAATCCTAGCTCTCTGGGAGGCCAAGGCGGGCGGATTGTTTGAGCTCAGGAGTTCGAAACCAGCCTGAGCAAGAGCGAAACCCCGTCTCTACTAAAAATAGAAAGAAATTAATCGGACAACTAAAAATATATAGAAAAAAAATTAGCCGGGCATGGTGGCGCATGCCTGTAGTCCCAGCTACTCGGGAGGCTGAGGCAGAAGGATTGCTTGAGCCCAGGAGTGTGAGGTTGCTGTGAGCTAGGCAGACGCCGCGGCACTCACTCTAGGCCGGGCAAAAAGAATGAGACTCTGTCTCAAAAAAAAAAAATTCCAGTAATGTTGGAAAGAGAACTATACTTGGCTAGGTACAAAATGGGGCCATTGCAAATATCTGGGAGAAGGGCAGAAAGTAGTAGAAAAGCTTGTCATTGCCAAGTTTTTGCTTTGCTTTTATTTCTTAATGAAACATGACACAGGCTGGGCATGGTGGCTCATGCCTGTACTCCCAGCACTTTGGGAGGCTAAGGCATGAGGATTGCTTAAGGCCAGGAGTTTGAGACCAGCCTGGGCAAAAGCGAGACCCCCATCTCTACAAGCTGTAGAAAAATTAGCCCAGCATGGTGGCACACACCTGCAGTCTCAGCTAATTGGAAGGCTAAGGTAGGAGGATTGCTTGAGCCCAGGAGTTCGAGGGTGCAGTGAGCTATGATGAAGCCACCGTACTCTAGCCTGGGAGACAGAGAGATCCTATCTCAAAACACAAACCAAAAAAACCCCAGAACAAAAAAACAAAAAAAACTTGACACAGAAACTCTCAAGTATGAACAGAGAGATGATATGGCCAAATTAGAGTGTTGCCCTTTTATCTTTAAAGATTCTTTCGACTCAGAGTCCATTTCTGGTATAATCTTCATTCCTAACCACCCTTCATCCCAATCACCAATAGCCTCTAAAATTAGTAAAACCAAAGTATGAAACACAAACTTACTGAGAACTGTTTGTGTGCAAATACTATCTACTTATAATCACCATGAGGAATATGCTATTTATAGTTTTTCACATAGGTTTCATGAATTTATACATTTAAATTAGCTATGTGAGCTACTCCCGTTCCCATTTTTATAAGTAAGTCTGTTAGTGATTCTCTAAATTGGTTTATAACCTACTAGTGAGTTGCTTTTGAAAAATGCTGTCTGGAAATTATTTTTAATGTTTTTATTGAGATACAATCTACATACTACAAATTCACTCATCTAAAGTATATAATACAATGGTTTTCATACATTCACAGAGTTGTGTAACCTCATGATCATCTAAATTTAGAACACTTTACTTACCCCCTTAGAAAACCCAAACCCATTAGTAAACTCCAAACTCATTACCCACTTCTCCCAGACTCTGGCAACCACTAATCTACTTTCTTTTTCAATTGATTCGCCTATTCTGTACATTTAACATAAATGAGAAATATGTAGTCTTTTGTAACTTCTTTCACTTAGCACAGTGTTTTCAAGGTTCATTTATGTTGTAGCATGTATCAGCACACACTTTATTCCTTTTTACAGCTGAATAATATTTCATTATATGGATGTACCATATTTTACTTGTCTATTCATCAACTGATGGGCTTTGGGGTTATTTTCACTTCGAGTTATCATGAATCATGCTGCTATGAATATTCTAGAATAAGTATGTGCAATCATGTTCATAGCAGCATTGTTTGTAATAACCAAAAGCTGAAAATGGCTAAATGACCATCAATAGGAGAATGGATAAGTACATTACGGTAATCCGAAACAATCAAATATTATACCCAAGGTGAAAATGAATGAATGAGCTATATGCATCAGCATGAATAAACTGCATAAACATAAAATGAAATAAAAACAGCAAACTGCAGAATATGTACAGTATACCACTTAAATCGAATCTAAGAAACATACAAACTTTCATCTGTTGCTTAGGAAAAGCCAATATACAGTCAAAATTTAAAGAAATACAGAACAAATTTCAAGATAATTATTAATTCTACAGGGGAACTATAATGCAGGAATATGATCAAAGAGGGGTCCACATGAGCATCAGCTATATGGTAATTTAGGAGCTATTTAAGTGTTTATTATATTATTCTTTATTCTTTTTCTATACATCTCAAATGTTTTATTTTAAAAATATTGGCTATAGGCCAGGCGCGGTGGCTCACGTCTGTAATCCTAGCACTCTGGGAGGCCAAGGCGGGTGGATCGCTCAAGGTCAGGAGTTCGAGACCAGCCTGAGCAAGAGCGAGACCCCGTCTCTACTAAAAAATAGAAAGAAATGATCTGGACAACTAAAAATATATATATATAGAAAAAATTAGCCGGGCATGGTGGCGCATGCCTGTAGTCCCAGCTACTCAGGAGGCTGAGGCAAAAGGATTGCCTGAGCCCAGGAGTTTGAGGTTGCTGTGAGCTAGGCTGACGCCACAGCACTCACCCTAGCCCGGGCAACAAAGCGAGACTCCGTCTCAAAAAAAAAAAAAAAAAAAAAAAAATATTGGCTATGATTGTTTTCAGGTTCAAGTAGGAATTCAACCTATGCCTGGCTCGTTAAGATTTCATCCTTGGGAATCTTATTGACCGTATCTATCAAGTTATCTCAAAAGGTGACTGACTGTGTATTGCCTCTCTGAGGTTAATCACACAGTTACCATAAAATGCAAATGGAGGAGGAAGAATGCAGCTGCATGTTTTGTACAAATTCATGAACATATTTTTACCTGTACAAAAATTTTCTATAGATAATCTACTTCTGCTTTATGGTGAATAACAATTCAAATAAATTAAAAGTATACACAGACAATTTGAATAACAAACAAGCTTGATCTAATTGATTTATTTGTATATATAACTTTGTACCTATTCTTCCCAACATAGAAAAAAAAAATAATCCAAAAATTCTATGCAGAAACTTGTAACAGTGCCTCGGGCATGATGCTGTGATGTCACGCAACATCTAGGTTCCTTGATCTTTTAGTTAAACATGAAATAAACACTAAAGCAAAAAAATTGTTAATCACTTTGTTAGTGTAAAATAAATGAATATAATTTGTAATAAATAGTATCAATTAAGTAAATTATGGTATATTCTAATGAAAAGTTACTAATATGTAAAGCTCTCCAAAATATATCATTAAAATGAAAAAGACAAGTAGCTGAATAATGTATACAGAGTGATTCATGTATCATCCTCCCCAAAAAATGTATATAGGTACATAAAGTTTTCATATTTTTATTGTATAATACAATTCTGAACAGTTGGAATCTTTTCCAATGAGAACTACTCATGAAACACTCACATCATTTAAAAAATAGACAAAAAATTTTTAAAAATATTATACAACTTGTTGGGTTGGGAAGAGTGCAGGGAAACCCAACTGCTACTTTCATATTGAGCTTTGTCTTCTGCCTGGTATTATTTCATTTCAGGAATTGCCCTTCTACAACCTGGCAAGGCTGCCAACCACAGGGCCTTGCCCACTTCATCCCTCATAGGGACAGACACATGATCCAACAAGATCAACTAGAATCTTTCTGGTGGAAAATGATGAATGCTGAGAGAAGCTCTATTTCTGAAATCTTAAGCAATTAAGAGCAAAAGAATTGCCAGAAGTAATGATTGCTGCCAAGTAGGGAGAGGGAATGTCTGAGAATAAAGTCAAAATACAGGAAAATAAAGCGAAGACATTTATTGGCTAGACGTGGAGAAAGACAGGTAAATCTGCAGAGATATATTCAGAGCTCCCTACCACTTAATCTCCAGATATAGCCTAAGTGAGTTTGAATTTGGTTACAGGAAGAATTCTAAATAAGACACATAGATAATTTGGCAATAATCACAATTTTGAACTATTTCACTTCTAAATATTTACCCTAAAAACTAAGATAACTGTTTATGTAACTTATACCAATGTCAATTTCCTGGTTTTAATACTGTACTATATTACAACAGAAGTAACCAGTAAGGGAAACTGAATGAAGGGTACCTGGTACCTCCCTATATTATCTTTGCAATTTCCTGTGAATCTTAAATTATTTCAAGATACAAAAAATTTTTTTAATTGTGGAAAAAATTAAGATACGCAAAAAGAAATCCACAAGGATATGTAGAAATCCACAAGGACAGGAAAGGAGTGCAAAGTTCTGGCAACCAAGAAAAAAGGGCAGGTGACCTAAGTGGAGGAAGGAGACAGGAAACATGTGTTGCCTGATAAAACCTCGGATATAGGTATGACGGAATGCAGGTGTGAAAAGAGGGATAGTAAAAAGGGAGATCAACTGGTTTGTTGTCGTTTTCCGTAAGAGACGGGGTCTCACTGTCACCTAGGCTGTGGTACAGTGGTGGGATCACAGCTCACTGAACTTCTGGGCTCAAGCAATCCTCCTGTGTCAGCATTCTGAGTAGCTAAGACTACAGGGCAGCGCTACCATGCCTGGCTAATTTTTCTTATTTTTTGTAGAGACAGGGTCTCACCATGTTGCCCAGGCTAGTCTCAAACTCCTGGCCTCAAACAATCCTCTCGCCTTAGCCTCCCCAAAGTACTGGGATTACAGGTATGAGCCACCACACCTGGCCAACTTTATTCTTATCATGTGATTTTTTTTCTCCTTTATTATTTCATTCAGAGATATTCAAGTCGTTCATGACTATGCTATAATTTTAAAGTACAACAATCTTAAAATATCCCTTGACTTCAAATTATTACATTTTGCCTAAAACCTCACGGAAAAGGCAAGTGACAGCTCCCATGTAGGACAGTTTCTGTATTCCAAGGAAATACAGTTTAGAAATTTCCATGTATATACCATGTTATATTCCCCCTCCCCAAAGACAGATCACGTTGAAAATAAGCAGTATCTTTAAACAAAAATATCAACTTTAAAAACTGCATACATCTAAATACTTTCCAAATTAGTGTAGTACCAAAAAGACCAAGCTTCCTTGTCTTAGTCTAATTCAAAACCACAAGGATATTAAAAGTCTACTACTGCTTTATGTAATGATTATGTAACTGAGGAAAATTTGAGTATTTCACCCAAGTATGTGGGAATACAGAACAAAATTGCATTGCTGATCCAGAAATAAAGCCATTACTTCTCTCTATTTCTTTATGTGCCACAGTACTGAGAACTGCAGCCCAGGAAGAGAAAGTACACAACAAAAGCAAAATTTGTTCTCCCATTTGGGAAACAGAAAAGCCATGAGGTCCAATACATTCACAAATTTAATCAAAAGGGATATGCACTGTAACAAAAAGTTTTACCTTCAACTATTTAAATCATATGATCAAGTTTCCTATTATAAACATAATACATAAAATACATATAAGCAATATGAAGTACACAGCATCATCTTGAATATTCTTATCAAAACCCCTTTAACTGCAATCCAATCTATCTAAAATAGAGAAACAAGTTAAGCAAAGCTGTGATATTACAGACAAATCCAGGGTGTGAGATATTCTTTCTACAAGACAATTGGTCTGATCTCTTTGAAAAAAAGTCAATTTTAAGAGGCAAGGGAGTAAAAGGGCAGGAGGACTGTTTAAGAGATAAAGAAACAAAAAAACCTAAATAAAACACGGGAATCTTGATTGCATCATGACTTTTAAAACACAAAAGACATTTGTGGCTGGGCATGGTGGCTCATGCCTGTAATCCTAGCACTTTGGGAGGCTGAGGTGGGAGGATTGCTTGAGACCAGGAGTTCAAGACCAGACTGGGGAATAGCTATCTTTTTTGTAGAGACACAACCTACCTCTACAAAAAAAAAAAATCACAAAAATTAGCTGAGTGTGGTGATGCAGGTCTGTAGTCCCAGCTACTGTGGAAGCTGAGGCTGTAGGATTGCTTGGGCCCAGGAGTTTGGGGTTGCAGTGAGCTATGAGGATGCCACTGCACTCTTGCCCAGGCAACAGAGTGAGACTCTGTTTCCAAAAAAATTAAAAAAAAACATTTACAAGGCAACTGGAGATATATGAATATAAACTGTAAGATGATATTAAACAATTATTGTTAACCATAATACCATTATTAAAGCTAAGAAAAACATTCTTAAGAGGAGCAAGCTGAAGTATTTCGGGACAAGGTGCCATGATATATGCAACTTCCTTTCAAGTTCAGCCAGAAGTATTAATACATACATTTAACTAATATATCTAGATGGCTGAGTATACAAGTGCTTATTATTTGTTATGGTAGTCCTTCAACTTTACTTTTGAAGTTTCTCATAATAAAAAATTGTGGAAAAGGATTAGGATTAAATCAAACTGTCTTTTCGTGCTTTATATATATGTTTAATAAAAAAATATATATATAAAGCACAAAAACATATAAAGCACAAAAAGACAAATATTCCACACATAGATGCATCAAATTTATTGCTACTTTGTTAGAAATTTAGATTGTTTCCACTATTTCATAAGTAATTGTGTGACCAACAACTTTAAACATAAGAATTTGAAAAATAACTTTTCTATCACCAATCTGAAACTAGGCTATAATTTTCATAAGAACAAGAACTGTGTCTTTGTTTTTGTTTGTATACTGCCTTGTATTTCATAGGCATTCAAATGTTTACTAAATTCTACTGACTCATGTCTTATGCCACATTAAGCATCCTTCAACTTTACGTTAAGGCTTCATTTTATCTACTGATTCCATGAAAAGAAATGCTTTCTTCTCATTGACCACAAGAAAAGAAATTTGATATTTTGTCTAGAGCCTGTCATCTCTCTCCTCTCTACCTAATTTTTCTTGTCCACCACTGAATAGGTGCTTCAGCCTTGGAGGCTGCTTTCTAATGCTGACAGTCACTGCTGCAACTGCTCGTTCCTATAACCACCTCCCATCATCTGGGTCTGGTTTTCCTGGGTCAGGGGAATAGCCTTGTTGAGCAACAACAAACTCATGAAACATCCACAACGAACATGTCAGGTTAGGTTTTATATCATTTTTATTAGGAGAAGAAACTATATATACTAATGTGGACATGTTTTTATGTACATGTTATAAAAAGTACCTGTTAACCAACCTATGGCTTCTCAAGGGAGTAGAGACGGAAGTTGAAGATTTTTTTAAAACTTTTATATACATCTGTTTGCACTGTACGAGGAAAAAAAAATCAAAACAAAAACGAAAGACACGGTACTCCCCTCACTTGCCCTAGACCTAAATGTAAATACTAAAACTATAAAACTTATAGGAGAAACCATGAAAGAGTAATCTTCACAAACTTAGAGTAGGCTAAGACTTCTTAAAACACAAAAAACACAATGATAGGAGAAAAAATTGATAAACTAGACTTTGTCAAAATAAAAAACCTTTGTTCTTCAAAAGATACCCTTCAGATAGAGGAAAGGCAAACCACAGACTGAGAAAATACAATACATAGTATCTGACAAAGGAGTTGCATTCAGAATATAAAAAGAACTTACAACTTAGTAAGACATAAACCCAATAAAAAAATGGGTGGAAGATTTGGAGAGTTCAGTGAAGAAAACATACAAGTAGCCAGTAAGCACTCCAAGTACTTAGTCATCATGAAAAAAGAATTTAAATAGAAAAACCAAATTTGGAGGAATTGGAATTCTCATATACTGTTGGTAGTAACATTAAATGGTATAGTCATTTTGGAAAACAGTTTGGCAGTTTCATATTAAGTTAAACAGACCTTAACCATATTCTAGCAATTTCAATCCTAGAGAAATGAAAAGGTTTGTCCACTCAAAGGTTTGTACATGAATTCATGGAAATTTTATTCATAACAGCCCCAAACAGAAAATAACACAAACATCCATTAATGGAGAAGAGAGAAACAAATGGTGGTATATTCACATAATAGATTACTATTCAGCAACAAAAAAGGGACAAGCTATTAATGCATGCAACAAATACATATGAATCTCAAAATTGTGCTCAGCAAAAGAAGCTAGATAGAGTACATACTATATTATTCCACATACACAAAGTTGTTGAACAGCCACCAATCTACAGTGAGAGAAAGAAGATTTATGGTTGTCCAGGGCCAGGATGGGGAGAGGGAGACTGAATGCAAAGGGATAAACACACACATTGGAAGTCCCTGGAGTGATGAAAATGTTCTAGCCTTCATTGGGGTGTTGGTTACACGGATGTATACATCTGTCAAAATATAATAAACTGCAATCTTAAAATGAGCTTATTTTATTGCTTGTAAAATTTGCCTCAATAGACTTGATTTTTCTCCCTTCCTACCTTTCTTTTTTTTTAAAAGAGACAGGGTATCACTATGTTGCCCAGGCTGGAGTGCAGTAGCTCTCTGCAGGTGCAATCATCGTAGCATACTACAGCCTCTCAAACTCCTGACCTCTAGTGATTCTCCCGCCTCAGCCTCAGGAATAGCTGGGATTATAGGTGCACACCACTGCACCTGGCTGATGTTAATTAAAATAAGGCACAGTAGTCCCTTCCACTTGCCCCAGAAAAAATTAAAGCTATCCCTGGATTCATCCAAAGCCAAGGAATTAAAGGATTCTCCTTGCGTATTTAAAGTTTTTGCCATATGGCCAATGGCAGGAACCAACAGCTCTTCATAAGAAAGGCAATAATAGAAGCAGATCCAGGGACAAGTACTTAATTTGCAAAGAGCCCCTGAGAGAGCACAAAGTATGGGACACTAACTATGAGACCAGTAAAGAGCAAAAACATGGGTTAGCCTAAGGTCCTGCAAACACACCTTCAGGAGGATACATCACAGAACACTTTTTCATTATCTTGTTTGGAAAAATTCCTAAGTTTGATATTCTGCTGTGTTTCTATGATTTCAGTGATTCCTTTCAATGAAGCCCACTTGAAAAACTTTCTAAACCTAATAATTTTTAAAAATCTAAAATTTAGTGTCCTTTGGGCATTTGAAATCTCCCTGTGATCTCAGATGGATTCAAGCAGCAGCTATTCAAAGGAATTGAGGTATGTCATCTGAATTTTTTTTTTCTTTTTGAGACAGGGTCTCACTCTGTTGCCCAGGCTGGAGTACAAGTGGCATGATCATAGCTCACTGCAATCTCAAATTTCTGGGCTCAAGTGATCCTCTCGCCTCAGCCTCCCAAGTAGCCAGGACTACAGGCACATCCCACCATGCCTGGCTAATTTATTTTTTGTAGACATGGGGTCTTGCTATGTTGCCCAAGCTAAAAAATGTTATATATCACTTAAGTATTCATTATAACCTAAAAGTGAACAGGCCATTTCTTTGCATATGAGTGTACTGATTCATGTTCCTAGTTACCTTTCTTGCATAATTCATACTTATGATATATGTATCAACTATAATTTCCAGTTGCGGTTTCACTTAAGTGAAGTAAGAACTTGAAAATATCTGGGAATCCATAAAAAATAAGGAAGATCTATAAGAA
>NW_012148041.1:1809392-1813484 GCF_000956105.1 Propithecus coquereli
AAAATAAATGGTTTATATTCTTTAAAAATATCAATGTCAGGAAAGACAAAGGCAGGCTATGGAACTGTTCTAGATTTGAGACACAAAAACTAAATGCCATGTGTGATCCTGATTGGACACTGGACTAGAAAAAAAATCTTTCTAAAGAGCAATGGGACAATTGGTTTGAATAAGACCTAGATTAAATATTTTATTGATTGATTTATTACGACAGGGTCTTGCTCTGTCACCTGGGCTACAGTGCAGTGGCATCCTCATAACTCACAGCAACCCGAAACTCCTGGGCTCAAGCGATCCTCCTGCCTCAGCTTCTTAAGTAGCTGGGACTACAGGCAAGTGCCACCATGCCCCACTAATTTTTCTACTTTCTGTAGAGACGGGGTCTTACTCTTGCCCACGCTGGTCTCAAACTCCTGGCCTCATTTTCCCTTTGCCTCATTAATTTATTCATCATAGCAATCCTCCTGCCTCAGCCTCCCACAGTGCTAGGATTACAGGTGAGAGCCACTGCATGCCCTAGCCTAAGAGCTAGAGTAAATAATAACAGTATCAAAGTTTCATTTCCTATTTTGATAATTATATTGTGATTATGTAAGAGAATGTCCTCGTTCTAAGGGAATACATTAAGTATTTGAAGGTAAAGGGACATGATGTTTGAAACTTACTCTCAAGTTGTTCATAAACTACGGTTTTTTCAGGCATCTGCATTTTCCATTTATAGGACTTAGCTGGCAACACATTTTGGAGAGCCTGCTTATTTGCTGCAAGGCTCACTGCCTACATTTATGATAAATAACCACTAGATGGCACTCTGTTTGTGATCTCTAATCCCAGCAGCCTAGGTTTCCACAGACAACTTACATACTTTTTATAAAAATGGTGATCTTAAGCATAAATGGTAGGCAACCACTACACTCAAAACAGATTTTTTCACAATGGCCTACAAGGCCTTACATGATCTGATTCTTCATTGCCCACTCCAAACCCATTTCTTCACACTTACCTCCTTAGGCCTGTTAAACTGCCACCTTTTCAGAGAACTTCCATGACATTCCTATGTAAGACCACAGTCTTTGTCACATGCCCTCTGCCACTCCCCTTACCATTCTATTTTTCTTCAGTATTTGGCATTTTATTGTCTTCCTCCCAACACTTCCAGAATGTAAGTTTTATGAGGGCAGACTTTATTTTGTTCACTGCTATATCCTAAATACCTACAGCAGGGATACATGCAAGGCATTTCTCTTTAGTTTTACTCATCATTCTTCAATTAAAGTCCATTACACCCTGACCCCAACTATCCCCTAATGGACTAGATCGTGAAAGGCCTTAAATGTCAAGCATTGAAGCATTCTACATGGAAGGAAGCGGAGTCATCACAGTAACCCTACAAAAGGAAGTGTTTTAGAAAGATTTCTTTGGCAAGGTTTGGTAAAACATAGCAAGACCAGAAAGGAGAGATGCAGGAGATATTGGTAGAGAGAGTAGTTACAGCCAAAGTCTCTGGAGTCAGGAGACTTGGGTTTGATCCTGACTCTGTAGTTTACCAGAGTTCCATGACTTTAGATAAATTGCTAATTTAAGACGCTCTTTGTGCCTCTGTTGCCTCATGTGTAAAATGAGGGTAGTAATTACATCTACTTCATAGGGAATTTACGAGGATATGTTAATCCTATGGTTAGTACAGTGCCTGAACATAAATGTTAGCAACACATGTAGAAAATAAGAGAAAAAGAAATATGTGTTCTTCATAGCAAATATGTGTTCTTTATTCAACTTAGTTTTACTGATTGCCAATAATAAGTATGCCAGGCACTTTTCTAGGCACTGGAAATGTAGCTGAGGGGAAAAAAAAACAAAGAGTCCCTGCCTTCATTGTGTTTACATTCTAGCACGAGGTGACAAAAAATAGCCCTAATTTATCTGAACCTAGTTCTTGAGTTTAGGTGGTCAACAGCAAAAGTTGTTAGCAAAGTCCTATCTCATTGTCTCTTCAGGAGACACATGCTCTATAATATCAGGGTATAAAAGGGGCTATAGAGAAGAATTTAAGTAGGGTGAGGGGACAGAGTGTGCTCATGCTATTTTAAATAGTGTTGTGACATCTAAGGAAGGAGGTGAGAGATGCTGGAGTTTATCTGGAATGATTCAAAATGGTGGTTTCATAAGTAAAACTGAAATTCAGGAGGGACTAATTTGTAGATGTTTGGGGTCTTAGAAACAATTTATCCATGGCTTTAAAAGACAGACTAAAAGCTAACCAGAAAAAGTACCTTAAAAAGCTCAGTTTATTTACATGTAAACTTTAGTCTCTTCTTCTGTCTTGGGAATGAGAAACTGTAAGATCTCCTAATGCAGAGGACTGTCTTCCAGGGCCTGTGTTACGAGGGTTGAATTGTGTTCCTCCTGAAAAGATATGTTGGAGTCCTAACTTCCAGTAACCCAGAATGTGACATTTTTTGGAGACAGGGTCTTCACAGAGACAATCGAGTTAAAATGAGGTCATTACGATGAGCCCTAATCCAATATGACTGGTGTCCTTATAAAAATGGGAAATGTGGGTCTAAAGAGAGACACACACATAAAGGGAAGATGATGTGAAGAGAGACAGGGAGAACGCGGCCATTTCCAAGGCAAGGAGAGAGGCCTGAAACAGATTCTCCCCCACAGCCCTCAGAAGAAACCAACCCTGCCAACACCTTAATTTGAGACATCTAGCCTCCAGAATTCAGAGAATAAATTTCTGTTGCTTAAGCTACTCAGTTTGTGGTACTTTGTAATGGCAGACTGGAGAAAATCATGTTTGTATGCTTATTTCCCTTAAGAAATAAGTCCCTTGAGGGAAAGGAATGTGTTCTAGTCATCTTTGTATCCTTTCTAGAGTATCACACTTACTTAGATCTCCTGCAGAAATTTAACAAGATACTATTTTAAGTTCTAGCACCTACACACAATGAAACTTAGTAAATGCTAAATTTCTCCCACTACCTTTTCCATATATATTTTTCCTTAAAGATTTTTTTTTTCTTTTGCAAACTGACATAATCCTTTACATAGCTAATTTTATCTCATCTTCTGAGACATACTCAAGTACTCTTAAGTTTCTCAACACAGAAATCCTAAATTGGAGGTAGGGTTTAGCAACAACAAAACAAAAATTTGGGTGCCTAATAGGTGTTACACACAAACAGTTAAATATAATCCATTCCTGATCTTCAGGTGACTATACTCCAAACTAGACCTGATATATATACATATATAAAAATATGTATGTATGAAATACCAACAGATGAGTGTCCATCTAAGGTAAGGAAAGCAGCATGAGGAAGAGAGAAGGCGCCAGAGCACTTTACCCAGGGCTCAGCACTGGGTGGGTAGGCACTTAAATGCAGTTGCACCCCCCGTACCTCACCATCTCTAGATAAAGCAACCCAGATTCAAAGAATTCAAAAGACATTGTCCAAGTTCACCTAACAATGGTGTTAGAGGCAGGCTGAAATCCGGGACTGTGTGACTCAAAAGGACAAGCTTTTTGGTAAACAGCATAAAAGCATATACCTGTATTATCTATCCTTCCACCTAGAAACATGAGTTATATAATTTATCTCATTACATTTTTCATAATAGCAAAGAAAAATGCAAAATACAATTCCTGTTAAATCTATTCTCAAAGGCCTAAAAACTTGTAGAAGGGAGCTTGCCATCAAGCTCATATGTTGACAGAATGAAAAGAACCTGGCATCTTTGATCAAACTGCTTGGTGAAAACATATCCAGGAAACATTCACAGGCTGAAGAGCAGCATTACAATTAAAAGCAAAGTGAATGAGAGGATATGGTTCCCCATAAGGTACATTTATAATCAGTTACACATTAAGGCTACCCTAATAGTTCAGGAAACAAAAGTTCATAAGACTAGTCCCCAAAGGACTGTTAGCCTTGTTTAAAATGCCTAGACACTCAATTTGAGTAAATTAAATAATATATAAAGGTTATCAATATGACTGACTGTACCAGTACCAAACTTTGCAGCATTGATGTTTGTTCACCACCACTGGTGACAATTCTTACATGATAATTCAAATATATATAT
>NW_012148041.1:1813534-1823071 GCF_000956105.1 Propithecus coquereli
TACAAAAAAGGATAAATCAGAAATGAACAAAATGGTTACCTTTAGGTAGTAGGTAAGAACAGGGTAATGAAGACAAGGAAGACTTCTTGAACCATGTACACATGTTAATTAATGAAAGAAAAAATAATGAAAACAGTAAACCCTAAAATTGAACACACATTAAAATATAAACCTAACTGCATTTTAAATTAATAAGATAAACACCAAAAAAACTAACTCATTCGTTTTGGACAACATTCTCTGACTGTGTACCCTTATGTGGGATATATCCTGATGACTTAAAAGAACTACAAAGAAATCTTGAACTTAGAAGATTTGGTGTTGATATTGGTATGTAATCTTGAAACTGTTGTGTATATATGATAGGAGAGAAATGGAATAAATATATAGATGTCACTGAGAGGCAAGAAGAAGGGATATACAAATGTGGAATGGGGGAAGGTGAAGAAACTATAGTATATTTGAATTGGAAATACTGTGAACTACTACATATATATTAAAAATATATATATTTTCTAGCTCTGTCCTCTAGGCTTGCAGAAAGGGCCTAGAAGCAATAGAACCCTAGCACCCAAACCTTGGTTTTCAAATATCATTCCTCAGTAAAAAGCAACAAGGAGACTCTTTGGAGAAATGGGCAATGACAATCTGGGGTAGGGAAAGCATGTAGTAAGCCTGCAATATTTCTTTGTACAGAAAGCTAAGAAGAGTTTGAAGGCTAAAGAGACAGAACCAAATTTAATGCTATATTAAATTTAATGACTAAATTCTGGATCCAGAAAAAGAAAAAAGAAGGTATAAAAGACATATTTTGAAAGAATGGGGAAAAAAATCAAAATATGGTCTTAATATTAAATGATATTGAATTAATATTCATTTTCTTAAGTGTGACAATGGTATTGTTGTTCTTAAAGGAAAATGTTATTCTTAGGAGTTGTCTGCTTAAGTATTTAGGATAATGTGTCATGATATCCGAAACTTTCAAATGGTTCAACAACAAAATTACTGTATTGACAGCTTTATTCATAAAGGCCAAAAACTGGATACAACCCAAATGATAACCAAAAGGTGAACACATAAACAAACTGTGGTATATCCGCATACTGGAATACTATGTCGCAATAAAAATAAGCTACTGATACAAATGAAACATGGAAGCATCTCAAAATCTGAGTGAAAGAAGCCAAATTCAAAAGAATTGTAATGTTTGATTACATGTATATAAAATTCTAGAAAATGTAAACTAATCTTTAATGTCAGAACACAGCTAAGTCACTGCCTAGGATCAGAGGTGTAGGGAGGGTGGACCACAAAGGAACATAAAGAAACTTCTGTCCGGGCACGGTGGCTCACGTCTGTAATCCTAGCACTGTGGGAGGCCGAGGCGGGAGGATTGCTTGAGCCCAGGAGTTGGAGACTATGATTGTGCTGCCACACTCCAGCTTGGGTGACAGAAGGAGACTCCATCTCAGTATATATATATATATAAATATTTTTTAAAAATGAAAAAGAATATTGTTAGTAGAATGTGAAATTAATAGATTTAGGAAGAACTAATTATTATATAAATCTGTATCTTCCAAACCAGTGTATGTCTTTATGTATTCAAATGTTTTAAATTATTACTCACATACACTACAATAGGATTATTTAAAAAATGGAAATATAGAGTTTCAGTACAACAGTAATTACCATTGCTCCAGTATCCTACTTAGTGTAGGGCAATGCCAGAGAATGGGCCCAAGAATAATTATCATAGGTTCTGCCACGTAAGTAAGATTTTCATCAGAAATAAATCAGATGTCACAGAAACCGATTACTATGACCACGTATTGCCCAACATAAAATTTTAACTTAAAATCATACCATATATTGGTTTCTAAATACCAATCTCTTCTAAAAGGAGTCAGGGTTCCTTAGAGAAATGAGATTCCAGGGCTTGGACAGGCAAAGCACAAGATGAACCCGGACTATCTTGTGCCAGAAAGTGCAGCAGTGTGAAAAGAACGAAGGAGACAAGTCAAAAGGTCAAGGAGCCAGCTTGAAGGGACTCTCAACATCCAAATATGGAAGAATTTGAGCATCAAAATAATGAGAGTAGGAAGCGCATTCCTTTTCTCTCTCCAACTAACGTTCCCTACGGGCCACTCCACACCAAACAGGCAGTGAGCATGTTTCTTGGAGCAGTGGAGGAAGCAAAGAAAGAAGGTGGCACAGTGGTCTATGGGGGCAAGGTTATGGATCACCCTGGAAATTACACAGAACTGACCATCCTGATGGGTCTCGCACATGACACATCCATTGCACATACAGAGACTTTTGCTCCAATTCTCTACATCTTTAAATGCAAGAATGAAGAAGAGATCTTTCCATGGTATAATGAAGTGAAACAGGGACTTTCAAGTAGCATTTTCACCAAAGATTTGGGTAGAATCTTCCACTGGCTTGAACCTAAAGGATCTGACTGTGGCATTGTAAATGTCAACATTTCAATGAGTGGTGCTGAGATTGGAGGTGCATTTGGAGGAGAGAAGCACACTGGCGGTGGCAGGGAGTACGGCAGTGATGTCTGGAAACAGTACATGAGAAGATCTACTTGTACCATCAGCTACAGAAAGGACCTTCCTCTGGCCCAAGAAATCAAGTTTCAGTAAAGATGTTTTAGATGGACATTACTCAAAGTCTTCTAGGCATTCCTACAGCTGCTTCTGAAGAAGATAAAGAAAATGAAGATTTGTCTGGAATAAATGCCTTTTGACTATGACAGTGGTGAATCCTCTATGACCCCAAAGTCCAAAGTGATTCAAGAGACTCATTTTTTAAAAATCAAAATAAAATTTTCATAACATAGCCATATTTACTAAAAAATAAAAAAAAGAGAGTAATGGATTAAAACTCACTGAATAAAATAGATTCCATAAGTTCATATCGACGATAATGACTATGATGATGAATACATTAATGAGGCAAAGGGAAAGTTCTTTCTAATAATAGAATGTGGATCACAATTATATAAGAAAATGGTAGAATAGATAATCACCATTTTGAGTCACCACCTTAACTACGTGATCAAATGTAATACCACCAATACTGGGCCAAGTGTCACGTGCCTCCTGATGTGATGCACTAAGGATGGTACAATCTATTTTAGGCAGTGCTAACTTGCATAACCTGAATCGCAAGGAAACAGACAAACCCAAATTGAGGGACACTACAAAATAAATGGTTTATATTCTTTAAAAATATCAATGTCAGGAAAGACAAAGGCAGGCTATGGAACTGTTCTAGATTTGAGACACAAAAACTAAATGCCATGTGTGATCCTGATTGGACACTGGACTAGAAAAAAAATCTTTCTAAAGAGCAATGGGACAATTGGTTTGAATAAGACCTAGATTAAATATTTTATTGATTGATTTATTACGACAGGGTCTTGCTCTGTCACCTGGGCTACAGTGCAGTGGCATCCTCATAACTCACAGCAACCCGAAACTCCTGGGCTCAAGCGATCCTCCTGCCTCAGCTTCTTAAGTAGCTGGGACTACAGGCAAGTGCCACCATGCCCCACTAATTTTTCTACTTTCTGTAGAGACGGGGTCTTACTCTTGCCCACGCTGGTCTCAAACTCCTGGCCTCATTTTCCCTTTGCCTCATTAATTTATTCATCATAGCAATCCTCCTGCCTCAGCCTCCCACAGTGCTAGGATTACAGGTGAGAGCCACTGCATGCCCTAGCCTAAGAGCTAGAGTAAATAATAACAGTATCAAAGTTTCATTTCCTATTTTGATAATTATATTGTGATTATGTAAGAGAATGTCCTCGTTCTAAGGGAATACATTAAGTATTTGAAGGTAAAGGGACATGATGTTTGAAACTTACTCTCAAGTTGTTCATAAACTACGGTTTTTTCAGGCATCTGCATTTTCCATTTATAGGACTTAGCTGGCAACACATTTTGGAGAGCCTGCTTATTTGCTGCAAGGCTCACTGCCTACATTTATGATAAATAACCACTAGATGGCACTCTGTTTGTGATCTCTAATCCCAGCAGCCTAGGTTTCCACAGACAACTTACATACTTTTTATAAAAATGGTGATCTTAAGCATAAATGGTAGGCAACCACTACACTCAAAACAGATTTTTTCACAATGGCCTACAAGGCCTTACATGATCTGATTCTTCATTGCCCACTCCAAACCCATTTCTTCACACTTACCTCCTTAGGCCTGTTAAACTGCCACCTTTTCAGAGAACTTCCATGACATTCCTATGTAAGACCACAGTCTTTGTCACATGCCCTCTGCCACTCCCCTTACCATTCTATTTTTCTTCAGTATTTGGCATTTTATTGTCTTCCTCCCAACACTTCCAGAATGTAAGTTTTATGAGGGCAGACTTTATTTTGTTCACTGCTATATCCTAAATACCTACAGCAGGGATACATGCAAGGCATTTCTCTTTAGTTTTACTCATCATTCTTCAATTAAAGTCCATTACACCCTGACCCCAACTATCCCCTAATGGACTAGATCGTGAAAGGCCTTAAATGTCAAGCATTGAAGCATTCTACATGGAAGGAAGCGGAGTCATCACAGTAACCCTACAAAAGGAAGTGTTTTAGAAAGATTTCTTTGGCAAGGTTTGGTAAAACATAGCAAGACCAGAAAGGAGAGATGCAGGAGATATTGGTAGAGAGAGTAGTTACAGCCAAAGTCTCTGGAGTCAGGAGACTTGGGTTTGATCCTGACTCTGTAGTTTACCAGAGTTCCATGACTTTAGATAAATTGCTAATTTAAGACGCTCTTTGTGCCTCTGTTGCCTCATGTGTAAAATGAGGGTAGTAATTACATCTACTTCATAGGGAATTTACGAGGATATGTTAATCCTATGGTTAGTACAGTGCCTGAACATAAATGTTAGCAACACATGTAGAAAATAAGAGAAAAAGAAATATGTGTTCTTCATAGCAAATATGTGTTCTTTATTCAACTTAGTTTTACTGATTGCCAATAATAAGTATGCCAGGCACTTTTCTAGGCACTGGAAATGTAGCTGAGGGGAAAAAAAAACAAAGAGTCCCTGCCTTCATTGTGTTTACATTCTAGCACGAGGTGACAAAAAATAGCCCTAATTTATCTGAACCTAGTTCTTGAGTTTAGGTGGTCAACAGCAAAAGTTGTTAGCAAAGTCCTATCTCATTGTCTCTTCAGGAGACACATGCTCTATAATATCAGGGTATAAAAGGGGCTATAGAGAAGAATTTAAGTAGGGTGAGGGGACAGAGTGTGCTCATGCTATTTTAAATAGTGTTGTGACATCTAAGGAAGGAGGTGAGAGATGCTGGAGTTTATCTGGAATGATTCAAAATGGTGGTTTCATAAGTAAAACTGAAATTCAGGAGGGACTAATTTGTAGATGTTTGGGGTCTTAGAAACAATTTATCCATGGCTTTAAAAGACAGACTAAAAGCTAACCAGAAAAAGTACCTTAAAAAGCTCAGTTTATTTACATGTAAACTTTAGTCTCTTCTTCTGTCTTGGGAATGAGAAACTGTAAGATCTCCTAATGCAGAGGACTGTCTTCCAGGGCCTGTGTTATGGGCTGAATTGTGTTCCTCCTGAAAAGATATGTTGGAGTCCTAACTTCCAGTAACCCAGAATGTGACATTTTTTGGAGACAGGGTCTTCACAGAGACAATCGAGTTAAAATGAGGTCATTACGATGAGCCCTAATCCAATATGACTGGTGTCCTTATAAAAATGGGAAATGTGGGTCTAAAGAGAGACACACACATAAAGGGAAGATGATGTGAAGAGAGACAGGGAGAACGCGGCCATTTCCAAGGCAAGGAGAGAGGCCTGAAACAGATTCTCCCCCACAGCCCTCAGAAGAAACCAACCCTGCCAACACCTTAATTTGAGACATCTAGCCTCCAGAATTCAGAGAATAAATTTCTGTTGCTTAAGCTACTCAGTTTGTGGTACTTTGTAATGGCAGACTGGAGAAAATCATGTTTGTATGCTTATTTCCCTTAAGAAATAAGTCCCTTGAGGGAAAGGAATGTGTTCTAGTCATCTTTGTATCCTTTCTAGAGTATCACACTTACTTAGATCTCCTGCAGAAATTTAACAAGATACTATTTTAAGTTCTAGCACCTACACACAATGAAACTTAGTAAATGCTAAATTTCTCCCACTACCTTTTCCATATATATTTTTCCTTAAAGATTTTTTTTTTCTTTTGCAAACTGACATAATCCTTTACATAGCTAATTTTATCTCATCTTCTGAGACATACTCAAGTACTCTTAAGTTTCTCAACACAGAAATCCTAAATTGGAGGTAGGGTTTAGCAACAACAAAACAAAAATTTGGGTGCCTAATAGGTGTTACACACAAACAGTTAAATATAATCCATTCCTGATCTTCAGGTGACTATACTCCAAACTAGACCTGATATATATACATATATAAAAATATGTATGTATGAAATACCAACAGATGAGTGTCCATCTAAGGTAAGGAAAGCAGCATGAGGAAGAGAGCAGGTGCCAGAGCACTTTACCTAGGGCTCAGCACTGGGTGGGTAGGCACTTAAATGCAGTTGCACCCCCCGTACCTCACCATCTCTAGATAAAGCAACCCAGATTCAAAGAATTCAAAAGACATTGTCCAAGTTCACCTAACAATGGTGTTAGAGGCAGGCTGAAATCCGGGACTGTGTGACTCAAAAGGACAAGCTTTTTGGTAAACAGCATAAAAGCATATACCTGTATTATCTATCCTTCCACCTAGAAACATGAGTTATATAATTTATCTCATTACATTTTTCATAATAGCAAAGAAAAATGCAAAATACAATTCCTGTTAAATCTATTCTCAAAGGCCTAAAAACTTGTAGAAGGGAGCTTGCCATCAAGCTCATATGTTGACAGAATGAAAAGAACCTGGCATCTTTGATCAAACTGCTTGGTGAAAACATATCCAGGAAACATTCACAGGCTGAAGAGCAGCATTACAATTAAAAGCAAAGTGAATGAGAGGATATGGTTCCCCATAAGGTACATTTATAATCAGTTACACATTAAGGCTACCCTAATAGTTCAGGAAACAAAAGTTCATAAGACTAGTCCCCAAAGGACTGTTAGCCTTGTTTAAAATGCCTAGACACTCAATTTGAGTAAATTAAATAATATATAAAGGTTATCAATATGACTGACTGTACCAGTACCAAACTTTGCAGCATTGATGTTTGTTCACCACCACTGGTGACAATTCTTACATGATAATTCAAATATATATATTAAATATATATTATATTAAATATATTAAATTATATATTAAATTTTCTGAAACTTCTTGAAATGTCATCCTAAATTACTCATCAATATTGTCCAAGACATTTAAGCCAATAAATTCATTATCCAATAACAATGAATTACATCTGGACTTAACCTTCATCTACACAAATAAAGGCATGTCATGATACAAATGAACATGATACATATGTATGTGTATGTATGTGTGTGTGTGTGTACAGATATAGACTGAGACAGAGTCTTGCCCTGGGTAGAGTGCAGTGGCATCATCGTAGCTCACTGCAACCTTGAACTCCTGGGCTCAAGCAATCCTCCTGCCTCAGCCTTCGACTCCTGGCCTCAAGCAATCCTCTCGCCTCGGCCTCCCAAAGAAGATTTGGAATCTTTAAAGATTCCAAGATGATATAAAATGAAACAAGTCAATCTGAGAAAACAGGTGGTAACATAATCACATAGCAAGGAACTAGTCCATGTAACTGTTATATAAAAGTCAGTAATTTGACTCTACATTCCTAGTGAAATATACCCTAAGAATAACAACAAAAAAATTGTTAACTAAAGTAATTGTATTGTTGATGGTAGTGCTGGCATTGTCATTCTGACACTATTGTGGGTACACTGTGGAGAAAAAAGAAAATGAGGAATCGTGGTTCTGTTGAGAACTGGGATTTTCAGCACAGGAGAAAAGAAGAGTGATATGTAAAAAAAAAAAATCCCTGGGCTCTATAACTTGATTTTTACGTATAACATAAATTCACGATTTCTTTAAAAAAAAAAAAAACAAAAAAACACAACTAGCTGTAAATCACAGAAAAGACCTAGAAACAATGACTAACTCCATAGTAACAGCTCCTTAAGCACTCAGATTATGGTCTCCAAATGCCATTTCCCACTAATAGGCTTCTTGAGAAAGGGCTATTTTCCTGGTCTGGGACATAAAATGTGCAAGGTAAGTCTGGACATACTGTCATACCACATAGTAAAAAAACTATCAAAGATGCCTCAGGCTGAGTCAAATAGACTCAAGACTCATCATGAAGAAACTCCAACTGGCCAGAAAAAGGACATCAATAAAAACAACTACACATGCTACAACATGCATGAATATTAAAAATATCATGCTAAGTAAAAGAAGCTAGTCACAAAAGACCACATATTATATGATTCCATTTATATGAGATGTCCAGAATAGGAAAATCTACATAGAAAGAAAGTATGATTAGTGGTTGCCTGGGGTTGGAGGTGAGGTAGCATTGGGGAATCATGGGGAATAACTGCTAATGGGTATGTAGTTTCTTTTGAGGTGATGAAAACGTTCTAAACTTAGACTATAGTGAGGGTTGCACAACACTGTAAACATACTAAAAACCACTGAAATGCACACTTAAAATGGGTGAGTTTTATGGTATGTAAGTTGTATCTCCAGAAATCTGTAAGGGGAAAAAGCCTACTACAATGGATCAAACCACAAATATGTGTAAAATCTTCAAGTTTATAATCAAATCTTTATTGGTCATTTTGGAGGCTTCTAGGAATCTATGAACTGTCCCTCTGACTAACCAAAGTTATGAAATTTCTCTTTATAAAAGTATTACAATTAATAAATTAGGGAATAATAGAACATTACCATTTTGAAACCCTAAATAAATGAATGGATCTGGGCAATGATCAGTAGCCACTAACATCACAAAAAAAGAGACAACCAGAGAGCAGGTGCCTCCTGATGAAGTATACACCACCATCTATGAATTAAGCAGTTTGGTAAAAACAAATTTAGAAGGAAAAGAACCACAGAGAACCTGTAAATTAGAAGACTAGAGAGACTTTTCAAACTAAGGACTTTATGAATCCTGATTCAAACAAAATTAGTAGGGAAATTTGAAAACTGATTGGATATTTTTAAAAAATTAAGAGTCCATATCTTATGAAATTATATGATGGCTGGGACTTGCTTTAAAATAAGATGGAAGGAAATGAGGGGAGAAGATACGGATGAAATAACATTGGCCAAAGTTGAATCACTGAGGGTGAGAGATGCATGTATGAAAGTTTATTTTACTGTGTTCTCTATTAAAGACAATAATGCTGCCAATTCTAAACATCGTTGGAATCACAGCATTTCACTAATTCAATATAAATGTCTCCCACCATTTCACATCTCTGAAATTATAATATAACACAGTTAATGGTGTGTCAGTTTACTTAGGATTTTTTTCT
>NW_012148041.1:1824236-1862910 GCF_000956105.1 Propithecus coquereli
TTTTTTTTTTTTTTGGAGACAGTCTCACTCTCACTGCACCCTGGATGTGGCATCAACACATTACCAGGCTAATTTTTCCATTTTTAGTAGAGACCGGGTCTCGCACCACACCCAGCCCCAAATATACAACTTGTGAATACAAAGGAAAAGTTCCTGAAGGAAATTAAAAGTGCTACTCCAATTAGCCAAGCCAGGCCACTCGCGCCTGTAACCCTAGCACTCTGGGAGGCCTGGGCAAGAGGATCACTTGAGCTCAGGAGTTCGAGACCAGCCTGAGTAAGTGCAAGACCCCCGTCTCTACCAAAAATAGAAAAAATTAGCTGGGTGTGGTGATGTATGTCTGGAGTCCCAGCTACTCAAAAGGCTGAGGCAGGAGGATCACTTGAGCCCAGGAGTTTGAGGTTGCAGGGAGTGATGATGATGCCACTGTACTCTACCCAGGGTGACAGAACAAGACCCTATCTCAAAAAAATAAATAAATAAAAATAAAAATGCTACTCCAGTGAACACAAAAATAAAAAAGCGAAATACAAGACAAGAGAACAGAATGATGGTTATCAGAGGCTGGGAAAGGTAGCAGGGAGGGGAGGATAAAGTGGGAATGGTTAACGGGAGCAAAAATATAGTTAGATAGATAGAATGAACAACAAAGTGACTATAATCAACAGTAAGTTATGGAATATTTTAAAACAACTAAAACAGTGAATTTTGGAATGTTCCTAACACAAAGAAATGACAAATGCTTTAGGTTATAGATACCCTGATTTGATTAATATACATTGTATGCCTGTATCAAAACATCACATGCACCCTATATTAACCATTATGTACCCATAATAACAAAAAATAATTTAAATTAAAAGAAAACAAGGAAGCCAAACAATCTTATTACTGAGATGGAGAAAGTTTTAGTGGTCTAAATGGGGGGGGGGGGGAATCAAAATAGCCACAACATTCCCTTAAGCCAAAGTCTAATCCAGAGCAAAGCCTTAACTCTCTTCAATTCTAGGGAGGCTCAGAGAGGTGACGAAGCTGCAGAAGAAAAATCTGAAGTTAGCAGAGGTTGGTTCATGAGTTTTAAGGAAAGACGCCATCTCAATAGCATAACTTCACAACATAAAAGTATAAGGTGAAGCAGCAAGTACTGACGTAGAAGCTGCAGCAAGTTTTCCAGAAGATCTAGCTAAGATCATTGATGAAGGTGGCTATACTACACTGATTTTCCATGTAGATGAAAACAGCCTTCTACTGAAAGAAGATTCTATCTAGGACTTTCCTAGCTAGAGAGGAGAAGTCAATGCCTGCTTTCAAAACTTCAAAAGACAGGCTGAACTCTCTTGTTAGCGGCAAATGCAGCTGGTGACTTTAAGTTGAAGTCAGTGCTCATTTACCATCCCGAAAAATTCTAGGGCCCTTTAAGAATTATGCTAAGTCTACTCTGCCTGTACTCTATAAATGGAACAACAAAGCCTGGATGACAGCACATCTACTTACAGCATGGTTTACTGAATAATTTAAGCCCACTGTTGAGACCTACTGTTCAGAAAAAAAAGATTCCTTTCAAAATATTAGTGCTCACTGACAACGTATCTCATCATTCAAGAGCTCTGATGGAGATGTACAAGGAGATCAATGCTAACACAATGTCTATTTTGTAGCCCATGGATTAAGGAGTAATTTTGACTTTCAAGACTTATTATTTAAGAAATACATTTTGTAAGGCTACAGCTGCCATAGAGGGTGACACCTCTGAAGGGTCTGGGCCAAGGGTGGGGAACCTGCGGCCTTGAGGTCACGTGTGGCCTTCTAGATCCTTAAGTGTGTCTTTTGACTGAATCCAAAATTTTGCAGAACAAATCCTTTTATTAAAAGGTGGCACTTAAGGATCTAGAAGGCCACAGGTCTCCCACCCTGGTCTGGGCAAAGTAAGTAAAACAGCCTCTGGAAAGGATTCACCATTCTAAATGCCATTAAGAACATTTGTGATTCATGGGAGAAGGTCAAAATATCAACATTAACAGGAGTTTGGAAGAAGTCAATTCCAACCCTGATGGATGACTTCGAGGGGTCAAGACTTCAGTGGATAAAGTAATGCAGATGTGGTAGAAATAGCAAGAACTAGATTTAGAGCCTAAAGATGTGACTGAATCACTGCAATCTCATGATCAAGCATTAATGAATAAGGAGTTGCTTCTTATGGATGAGCAAAGAAAGTGGGCAAAGCAACTTCCTGGGCTAAGTAATAAATTACTAGGTATGAAATCCCTTCTGGAATTGTGTTCCATAGAAACAATTTCAAAAGTAGACACAAACTGCTAAATTATAAAAGCTTACGACAAACAGATAAAGGCTCACAGCTGTTGGCATAAATACTGAAAACCAAATGCTCACAGGGAGACAGAGCATTGTGCTCCTTCAGAGACATAAGACGGGGTCATGAAAGGGTACCCCAACCCCTGGGCATGCTGAGGTCCCCCATTCAGAAGCCTCTTTTCACCCAGCCTCTACCTTATTTGTCCTCAGACACACCAAAAGGAACTGTTCCTTGGAGAGAGCACAATCAGTAACCAGGGATTTGGAGTATGTTAGACCTCACCTAGCTTTTTAATTTTCTAGGGGAGTAATCTGATGAACCTCAATTTCCTTATCTGTAAAGTAAAATGGAGATTGTCACAAACCAGTTAATGTTACTAAATAAAAGGACAGTGTCTGAAAAAGTGAAATGAAAAAGGAATTGTTCAAGTAAGGCAAATAAAAATCCCAACTCAAATCTTTCAGCACACTGAAAGAACCTAAAAGAAGCCTACTCTAAAGAACACTGAGCTGGAAGGCAGAAATTCTGGATTCCATTTTGGCTTCACTGCAATCAGCTCCATGACTCTGGGCACATTATTTCATGTATGTGAGTTCTAGTTTTAAGATCTACAAAATCAGAGGACTGAAAATCCCTTCTGCCTGTACCATACTATGACTAAATTATTAGGGATGCCATTCACTGTTACACTTCCAAAACTTTTGAAAATTTTTCATTTAAATGTTTGGTTTTTGTACCTTTAGGTCCTGATCAGTTTTCATTATGACTGAGCTGCCAGTCACAGTATCAAAAACTGTTTCCTTAACTAACTTGTCTAAGGTCAGATTGCTAAAAAGTAGCAGAATCAGAATTCAAAACCACATCTGTCTAGAAAGATCAAACTCCATGGCCTCCTCCTCTGTTCTCAGACCTTCTTCCTGACCAATCTGGTACCTAGCAGTTTGCCTCCGCAGAATAACCAGAAGTCATCAGAAGTGTACTCAATGGAACAGAATCAAGTTACCTGAGTCAGGTGGGGCTTGAACTTCTGACACAGAACTCTAACCCAATTAATTAATTAGACATTTCATCTACTTAAAAGGAGGCTGGAGAAACAAAAAGAAAGGTACGTAAAATTATAAAGAAAAACTATTGATTGACAACAAAAACAAAAATAAAGCACTTCTGAAATTGCAAGTAAACAGGACAGTTCATATATTTTCAGGAGGTAAAGTTGCATAAAATGAAATATTCAATAAAATAACTGCTAGATTATCTGTAATTCATATTTGCAAATAATTAAGAACACAAATAACGCTAGGTTACCCATAGTAGTAAATGGAGGAGTAACAGATAATTCGAAGTATGTATATCTGGCTTTAGAAATAAAGTATATGATCTAAAGAGATAATCCAAAATAATGAACATCTGGTGTTAAAAATAAAGTATATAATCATCTATATACAGTTACCTCCCAAATTATAGCTTGATTCGGGCTAATCTCAAGATTAATTTTTAAGTGCTACGAGAGTCCAAGACAGTCTGAGAGACCAAGACTTCTAAAAGATATAGTGAATAAAATCATCACTTCCTCATATCAGTAGAGAATGTTTTATAACACATTCATATCAGTTCTATAAGGAATAACAAAACTAAGGCACAGAAAAAAGTAACATTTAAATTCCTACTGTACACCAGAACCCAGTTAGCTCCCTGCTGTTTCCATTAAACAATCTAGGGTTAAAAACTGCTTCTGACTAATCCATGTAGGGATAATCAAGAGGTAAATACACGCACACAAACACATAAACTCACACTTACATGCCTGGGTCACCAAGCACTTACAAAATAAAAAAATTTCATAAGACATAATAGAAAATGGAGCAAGAGGTGAAGTCACCTACCACTTTAGTTCTATTTGAAAGAAGTCATTATGTGCTCTCCCCAAACATTAGGCAGCCTCCAAAACGAACACATACACACCTCAATCTGGAATTGTCATTCAGTAGGGTACCTAGGAAAACCTTTGAAATGTGTTTTATCAGCTCAGAGAAAATCAGACTATACACAACACCACAAAACATCAAATAAATGGAAAAGTATAAAGAAAATAACACATCTAAAATTAAGAACTAGATGTAGAATTTTTTTCTGAATACAAATTGTCTAAGAGCTGATTTCCAAGAGCCTTTGCAATTAAACATCAAGATCAAAATTCTTAAGTCTACGCCTCACTTGCTGAAACCAGCTACCTGCATTTCTACTAGGCTGTGACCAACTTTTGTGCTCCCCACATTAGCGCTACACCAGTTATGCATCCCGCTGATAAAACTGGACCGCGGCACTTAATACACCAAACCAGAATCACCAACGTTAGCTAAAGAACTCTCCCGTCACTACTGTGATGCCCACTCCAGAAGGTTATCTGCATTTAGCGTGAAGGCTTGAGGTTTAGGCAGAAGAGCGCAGTTAACAGATGCCGTCTGTATACACGGTGGTCAGCCCCCACACTGTAAGGAAGGCAATGCGCCTTGCAGGCTCAGGAGGAAGTTGACCAGCCCAGGGGAAAGCTCTATGCCCTCCTCTGTGAAAGGAGCGTGTAGTTGGTAGAACCAAAAGTAAACACGGAAAAATTCATTCAAGAATTTCCTGAAGGCCTACCGTGCAGGCGTAGGAGGCAAGTTAAGACACTGGGAGGCAGGTAACGAAAAGAGACCAGAGTTCACAGACAGACTGATAATGATCTACCAGCTCCGGTGGGGGCCCCAACCAAGGGCCGCTCGTGCCTCCTCTGCAGAGCTGGGGAGGAAAGCACCGGGCGGGCTCTGGTCCTCCTCCAGCGGCCCTTTCCAGCAGGCCTGGGGCTAAGACCCAGGCCTGGCGTTCAGCAACAGAGCTCTCTTCCACATGGTTGCTGGAGAGCGACCCTCCAGGCCGCCCAGAGGCCATGTGGCTGGGGCCGCAGGCTGCCCAAACCCGGTGCACGTTCAAGACAAGAAACCAGAGCAGGGAAGGTGCCGGAGGAAATCCAAAGAATGGGATGTTGGGGTACAAGACTCACTTCCTTTGGGCTTTGTCCTTCTTGGCCTTGGTCCTTTTCTTTCGGGCCTGGAGCGCAAGCACTGCAGGAGAGAGGGATGGATGAAGGGCGAATGTGGAGGAAAGGAGGCGAGCAAGGTGAGGGTGGAGACCCAGCAGGGGCGCCAGGCCCGGCTGTGGGGCCTGCCCGAGGGGCAGCCGCGGGGCGAGCGCCGTGGGTCCGGCGAGGCGGCCGGCTGGGGGGCTGGCGGCCCATGGGGCTACGAGCAGCGCCCAGGCGGGAGGCGCCGGAGGGGGCTCGGGCCGGGTCAGGGGGCGGACGGGCGGGAGTCTGCTTCGCCCGCCGAAGGCCGGGCCCTGGAGTGGCCCCGAGGCGCGAGCCGGCCCGGCGGGGAACAAGGGGCGGTGACCGCCGGCGCCGGGGGACGGGGGGCTGAGGGGCGCGGACCGGCAGCCCAGAGGCGCGGGGTGAGGGGCGGCGCCACCTCACTGGAGGGGCGCCGCACGCCCGGGGACCGGACGGCGGCGGTTGGGCAAAGCTCCCGGCGCTGACCCGGCCTCGCCCCGGCGGCCGTTGCCCCTCGTGGCGGAGGCCGCTCCACTGCTCACCTTTCCGCTCCATGGTGAGACCGGTAACCGCCAGGCGCCTGCGCACTCGAGTGGCTGCGACTCCGGCTCCCGCCGCGGCCCAAAACCGAGCCCGCGCTCACCCCGCCCCCAGTTCCCGCCCCGCCCCCGCCCCACGACGCCGCGCGCCTGCGCGCTGAGCGCGGAGTCTACCACCTGCTCCCGAGTCGGGAGCGGGAGGAACCGGAGGGCAGCGGAGAGAGCGGCCAAAGGGGTTTTAAGATGCAAGTTTGGAAGGCTGGCGGGGTTAGTTTTGTTCCAGTTGCTGGACGGTAGTCCCTCAGGAAAGGCGCAGAGCGCGGTGTCTAGGGCTTCCTGCGTGCTGAGTCAGAGCTCCGGAATCAGCTGGGATCTGCCTCAGTTTCCTGGTCTATAAAATGGATTAACCTGGCATGTCTCGTTTCTTTCCCTGAGCTATTGTGAGGACCAATTGGGATCCTATTTAAAGAAAAGCTGGGGGAGGATTACATCTGAAAAAGAAAAGGAAGTGAGAGCAACACAAAAAAACTGGAAGAAAGGAACCTGAAGCCCGATCAGCACTTTAAAAGTAAAAACTTCAAAATTGAATTTTCTCTTAAAATTTCAAGTTTAAATGAAAGCTGTAAAGGAAAGAAAGGAAAGGGAGGAAAAAACGGTTAGTGTTTTCTCATTTTGCCACTTTATATTTTCAATACATGATAAAGTTGTCTCTGTGGGGTATTTTGATACTTTTGTAAGTGCGTTATCTCATTTGATGTTCAGGACAACTTAAAGGCAAGATAGTTATTACCTCATTACACAAATAAACTAAAACTTGGAGGGGATATATACTCAGCATCTTGGTGTACCGACCCAGTGATTCAGTCATCAAGCCCTTGTTGTGTAGCAGAGTCAGCAAAGTTTTTATGTAAAGGGCTGTGTAGTAAATATTTAGGTTTTGTAGACCATAAGATCTCTTTCTCAATTACTCTGACATCGAAGCTCAAAAGCAGTCACAGAAACTATGGGCTATCTGTGTTCCTTTAAAGATTTATTTATGGGCACTGAAATTTAATTTTTTTTTTTTTTATAGAGATAGGGTCTTGCTCAGTCACCCAGGCTTCCGTGCATGGAATTTAGTGGTGTATTAATACCTCACTGTAACCCAGAACTTCCGGCCTCAAGCATCCTCTCACCTCAGCTTTCCAAAGCGCTGGGATTACAGGCATGAGCTACTGTGCCGGCTTGAAATTTAAATTTCATATAATTTTCATGTGTCATGAAATATTTTTCTTTTGATCTTTTTTTCAACCATTCTTAGCTCAGACCCTAGTTTGCTAACCCCTGTTGCAAAGCACTTGCAGCTGGACAGGGCAGAAGCTCTGAAGACCCTTGCTCTAAAAGTGGGACTTCACTGGGGAAGACAGACAAATACTCAGTTGACTGGAAAGGGAATATGAGAATGCAATAGTGCAGCACCGTGGGGGCTTGGGCAGGACTTTTTTTTTTTTAAATGGAACGCTTCACGAATTTGTGTGTCATCCTTGCGCAGGGGCCATAGCTAATCTCTATATCGTTCCAATTTTGGTGTATGTGCTGACAAAGTGAACACAGGCAAGACTTATTGAGCAAAGTAAGTAATTATGTTCAGCCAGGGAGGAGGCAGCTTTTGAGCTGGGTCTTGGGAAATGTGTAGGATTTCCATAGGTGGAGAAGGGAGATGTCAGGCATTCCTGAATGAGAAAATCAATTGAGCAAAAAGGCATATTCATGGAGACTTGTGGGTGGGGGCTGGGATTGGAGCTGGTAAGGATTGAAGGGACGAAATGGAAGGTGAGGCTGGAAAGGTAGGTTTGCCATATTTGAAATTTAGATAATTAATATCTGTTGCATGGAACCTGAATGATAGCATGCTTCTGAGCATGTTGCTAAAGAGGACAGCACCTGTTGGCCAAGGAAGACTGCAGCCCAGTCTCTTTCCTGCTCTAAGCTAGAAAACAAAAGGAGAGTGGGACAGACAGTGAAGCCTTTGAGCCTGAGGATTGTACTAGCTCAGAAAAACCACATGTGGTTTAGAAAAGACAGGAGAGAGCTGGTGGCTAGGAAGAATCCCAGAATTGGGGAAGTACTGCCCTCCAGAAAGTAAACCCTATGAGGGTAGGGACCCTGGCTAGGTTTTCCTTGGTGGATTCTCAGTGCCTACAGTGTCTGGGACTTAGCAGGTGTTCAAATATTTGCCTAATAAAAGAAGAAATGACCTGTAATTTATGAGAAACGTCAGGATGAGAAAGAGAAAACAGACAATATGAGAGCTAAATCCAAATGGATTACTGCAGATCCGTCAAAAAGGAAATATGTTCAGCATGGCATGATGCGGTCATACCTCTTTTGACTCTGAGTGACTATTGCTTCTCTAAGAGCTTACTAACCATCTGTTGAATAACTTATTTGAGAATTTTCCCAGAATCAATGTTAAGCTCACTGGACTGAGTTCCTAGAATTGACCATTTCTCCTGTTTTTCATCTGTTTTTATCCATTCTCCCATCATACTTAGGTTTTCCATACTTTTTCTAAGATCTCTACTATTGTTCATATAAGTAAGTTTGTTTTTCCCCCCAAATTCACAAAGCTTGGCCTATTCTGGACTATACGCTTCCAGAAATTATTCTTAAAAGTAGTAGCTATTCTTTGGTATTCATTCTTACATACTCACTCCTCCCCCAGCTGTTTTCTAAAAGTCTTTTTTTTTTTTTTTTTAAAGACAAGGTCTCACCCTGTTAGTCAGGCTAGAGTACAGTGGCAAGATCATATAGCACACTGCAGCCTTGAACTCCTAGGCTCAAGCAATCCTCCCACCTCAGCTTCCCAAGTAGCTGGGACTACAGGTGTGCACCACCATGCCTGGCATACTTTTCTTATATTTTTTGTAGAGATCAGATCTCACTATGTTGCCCAGGCTGGTCTTGAACTCCCGGCATCAAGTCATCCTCCTGCCTCAGCCTCTCAAAGTGCTGGCATTAGAAGCGTGAGCCACCACATCCAGCCCCACAAGTCCATCTAAAAGTGGAATTATTCAGAAAGCCTGAGATATTGTATTTATGGCTGCTCATGCTCATTTATTCAGTGCCAGAATTTAATTTCTGAAAAGATCTCATTCCTCTTGAGGTAACTTACTTTGTCTTTTTAAAACCAAACAATGCTGAAAAACAACTTACTTAGGCCGGTGCAGTGGCTCACACCTGTAATCCTAGCACTGTGGGAGGCCACGGTGGGAGGATCACTTGAGCTCAGGAGTTGGAGACCAGCCAGAGCAAGAGCAAGACCCCGTCTCCAAAAACAAACAAACAACCGAAACTTACTTTTTAAACTTCCCTGGGATCTTCCCTAATGCTTCCTTGACATGCTTGAAATCTGAATGTCTGCAATTGAGTTCACATGCTTCCTTACACTCTACATTCTCTGCCTTGATCATCACAAACTGTTATGCTCTGTCCAAAGTTTTGATCTGAATTAAATCCAAAGAAGCACATCCCTTTATGGCTTCCTCTACGTCCTGTGAGATGAAATGGACAACAGGAGAAAGTGAAAATATATCAGATGCTTTATTTTGAATGATTTAAGATTTCCGTGGATCTTAAATTCCACTGATTGAAAAAAAAAAAAAAAAGATTTCCAGTAGCTGTCTGCATAGTTGGGAAACCCCAACAGAACTTTCTCTTGCCTTTTTGGAACATGGTTTTGTGAAGTGTATCAGGAAAATATATGTGAGGTGTGAGTATCAGGAAAACATGGCGCATTCAAAAGGATAATTGAAAAGAATTCATGAACGATGGAGGTGTGGATAGAGGTAAAGGAAACCAACATGGGATGGGGCGGCACCCAGGGCCTGGAGTTTTACCACCCATAGGCCTGAAGGGACAAGGGGAGGGAGGCGTTACCAGAACCCAGTGAGAGCTTGTACTAGCGTGGCAGGGCTGCCGTGATAAAGTATTAATATCACGAACTGGGGGGCTTGAACAACAGAAATTTATGGTGTCACCAGCTAGAAGTCTGAAATCAAGATGTTGGCAGGGTTGGTTCCTTCTTAGGGCTGTGGGGAAGAATCTGTTTCAGGCCTCTCTCCTTGCCCTATAGACGGCCATCTTCGCCCTGTCTCTTCACATCACCTTTCCTCTGTATGTGTGTCTCTCTATGTCCAAATATTCCCCTTTTATAAGGACACTGGTCACACTGGATAAGGTAGACAAGAGCTTGTCCTAATAACTCATTTTAACTTAATTACCTCTGCTAAGACCGTGTCTCCAAGTAAGGACACGTTCTGAGGTACTGGGGGTTAGGACTCCAGCATCTCTTTCTGGGTGGCGGGGGACGGGGCGGAGGACACGATTCAACCCATGACAGAGCTGTAGCAGTGAGGAAGGCCCTGCGGACTAGCTGTGCACTTTGATGAGCCCTGCTTGGAGAGAGCAGGGAAATAAAGTCCCAACATCCTCCTCTCATCTTCTCAGGCTAGTGCCTCCCATTTTTTTTTTTATTTCAGCGTATTATGGGGGTACAGATGTTTAGGTTAGGTATGTTGCCCTTGCGCCCCCCACCCAAGTCTGAGCTTCAAGCGTGTCCATCCCCCAGATGGTGCGCATCGCACTCTTTGTGTATTAGTGCCTCCCATTGACAAACCCAGCTGGAAGTTAGATGACAAAGAGGCCGCCCAGGACACAGAGCAGGGAGGAGAAGGGCGGGAGGGTGGATCTGGAGGGCTGCAGTGAGAATATCCAGCACAGCCTGTCTGGGCAGTGGATACACCCAAAGCAGCTAGCGCTTTCCAAGCAGGTAAGTCCACCTGCTGGGCTCCCTGATCCCTGGAGAAGCTTGAGAACCAAAGCTGCTTGGAGGTAACCCCCTTTCTGGCTTCGTTCCATAGAAGCTTAAGTTTCACAGGGAAATTGTGCTTGGGCAAAAGGTTGGGGGGAATAGGTGGAGGAAGTAAATGAACAAAGCCTTGGCTTGGTAGGGTGGGAAGAGAGAAAGTAGCTAGGAGGAACAAGGAGGTTGCAGATCGGTGATTCTTGAGGCAAGTAGGGGCCCTTGCTCTGCCCTCTGGAAGTGCTCTGGGGAAGCAGCAAGGTGTTGCAAACTGACCTAAACTCATCATGCCCAGCTCTTAGTTCTTTTTGGTTGGGAATGATGCCTGCCAGAGAAGCTTGACAAGGTGAGGATTTGCCTCCCCCACAAGCTCACTCCCAGGATATAAAGAAAACAAATTTTGTCTAAAATCTGCCACACACATACATTTGTTCAACATTCATTAGCAGGCAAGAATGAAATGGCTCCTATGGTCTGTTCTGTGAGGTCTGTAAGTTCTATGAGGTCCCTACTCTCTGACCTTTGGGTGCTACAGCGATAGCATGCATGAAAGGTTTACTCAAGGCAAGGCAACAACATCCCAGAGCCAGGATTCCATCACCCTCATAGTAGGCATCAGGCAACCAGAGATGAGACTCCCTTATACTTTGTTGTTTTGTTCCAAGCCAAATTCAGGCCACAGGTTTTATCAGAAACAGGTTTTCACTGGTAAAAAGTGTTGCTTGTTAATTTGTGTAATGGATGTTAGAAAAGGGCTGTCATTGGCAACATTTGTGGTAGTCAATTACTCTAAAATACTTCGTTGTAGCCCCTTTGTGGCTAGAATATTCGCTAACCACTCTAGGCAGGGGAATTGCTGATTACAACACATGGTACAGCTGAGTATAACTTTCAGTAACTGGCACCTACAAGTGTCATTCTGTCTTTGCCAAAAGTTTTCATATGCCCAAATATTTAAAAAAAAGAATTTTAGAATCAGAGTCTTGCTCTGTCATCCTGGCTGGAGTGCAGTGCCAATCATATCTCACTTACAACTTCAAACTCCTGGGTTCAGGTGATCCTCCTGGCTCAGCCTCCCATGTAGCTGACACTATAGGCGTGCACCACCACACCTGGCTAATTTTTTTATTTGTTTTTTGTAGAGCCGGGATCTCTCTTTGTTGCCCAGGATGGTCTTGAACTCCTGGCCTCAAGCGATCCTCTTGCCTGGGCCTCCCAAAGTGCTGGGATTACAGGCATACACTACCACGCTCGGCTGATTTTTTTTTTAATTAATTATTTTTTCTTAGACATAAGTTCTCTCTGTGTTGTCCAGGCTGTTCTTGAACTCCTGGGCTCAAATGATCCTCCCACTTCAGCCTCCCAAGTTGCTGGCGTTACTGGTGTGAGTCGCCATACCTGGCTTTCAATTATTTTTTTAAGAAGTAAATTTATTTCTTTAAAATGACAATTTTTAAGAAAGATAGAAGCAGTTTTGGAATCCAAAATTAGCGGAAAGTAAGAAAATTTTAAAGCACATCGCCTCTGTGTGAGTCGTCAAAACAGAAACACACTGGATCCTATCTAAGGTACTACAAGTACCAGAAGAACTTGCTCAAACATCCTTACCTTGAATAAGCTTCCCTTGCCTTGACTTGAAGAATGAATGCCAAAATATTTTGAAGTAAATTGTAAACGTCATGAGATGGTGTGCCCCTAGGAGTTCCCAGGCCAGGCAAAGATGCTCCACTATCCTTGGCATGTCCAAGTGGTCATGCACACTTGGACAATGAAAATAACATCTTATTTGATCTTATCAAAAGTCTTTTCCTTGTTTTCTGAGCAGTGTGTAAACCCCCCAGACTCTGATGTGAACCTAGAGAAAGGAACTCTATATGACTGGGATTTAATTCTCCAGTTTGGCGGGCTCGCGGTCACAGCGAAGTCGACTTTGGAAGTATATAGAAAATAGACAACACGGCTTACACATTTGAGATCTGATTTCTACCTGCTATGCAATGTCGAATCCATTTTTTCTTTTCCTTCTTTCAAATACTTCCCACCATGTTCACCCTCATGACAAACATTTACACTCCAGGCATTGGACTAAATGCTGTGAGAAGCAGAGAAGGAAAAAGGTAGAACTGTAGGACTCAGCTAACTTTTATATAATAATTAGTGTTTACTAGACACTGTTGTCCCTCAACCCTCAAACTCTGTGAGATAGGTACTGTTATTATTTTCTCTGACAGATGAGAAAACTGAGGTACAATCAAGATCACACAGGCTAGTAAGAGGCAGGGTTTTGAATCTGGGCAGTAGGGCTGCAGAATTCATACTCTTAACCACACATTATATTACCTATCTAGTTTAGTGGGAGGATGAATATATAAATAAGTAAACACAATGCACAATGGTAGATGCACAAGGTACCATGGGAGCACAAAAAAGAGGCCCACTCAGCTCAGGAATTAAGGAGAGGTGAAGAGAGAGGCACCTCTTGGCTGAGGTGACACGTGGGCAGAGTTGGAAAGTGTGAATAGGCATTAGCTGCACACAGAAGGGAGGAAGGGAAACTGCAGGCAGAGAGCACGGCATGGTATGTCAGGGAAACTGTAGACCGCATAGTATCGCTGGAGTACGAAAAGCACGGGAGGAGTGGTGGGAGATAGTTTGTTCTACAGATGTTTACTGGGCTCCTTCTTTGTGCCCGCAGTGTGTTTGGTGCCGGGGGTACCAAATACCAGGGACAGGGCATCTAAGGAATTTGAGCTTTCAAACATTTTGCTCCCTTACCCACTAAAAAAAAATTTTTTTTTTGAGATGGGGTCTCGCTTTGTCACCCAGCCTAGGTAAAATAATTGTTTAAAACTACCCCTATGCAAAACACTCAACAAACTAGGACTAGAAGGGGATTTCTCAACCTACTAAAGGGCATCTATGAAACGCCCACAGCTAACATTGTATTTAATGATGAAAGACTGAATGCTTCCCCTACGATCAGGAACAAGAGAAGCAGGTCCACTCTCACCACTCCAATTCAGTATTGTATTGGAGGTTCTAGCCGGGGCCATTAGGCAAGAAAATTAGATAAAAGGGGCCGGGCGTGGTGGCTTACACCTGTAATCCTAGATCTCTGGGAAGCCAAGGTGGGAGGATCCCTTGAGGTTAGGAGTTCGAGGCCAGCCTGAGCAAGACTGAGACCCTGTTTCTACAAAAAACAGAAAAATTAGCTGGGTGTGGTGGTGTGCACCTGTAGTCCCAGCTACTTTTGAGGCTGAAGCTGGAGGATCTCTTGAGCCCAGGTGTTTGAGGCTGCTGCGAGCTATGATGACACCGTTGCACTCTAGCCCAGGTGATAGTGAGACTCTGTCAAAAAAAAAAAAAAAAAATAAAGCCATCCCATAGGACTTTTCTCATATTCATGAAAAAAAAAAAAAAAAGGAAACAGATTGGAAAGGAATTTGAAATTTTAAAATAAAACTGTTATATTACGTTTTTGAATGCCATCCAATGGAATTTAAATATTACAGCAATTTGTTATGCACCATCCATTTATGTACATATATTAAGTAAAAGCACTGTTTTTAACTGTAAAGAATTTTACATTGCTCCTTTTTCTCCTTGAACTTGTATTTCTATTCCATTTTACCCTCACAGAAGTTTATCCTCAGGTAATACAATTTACACTTGAAAGTCTTTTATCAATCATCCCATCATACTTCTGTGCCACACAAATATGCATTTACATTGAAATCTAATTTATAAAATCATTTCCTGGGATCTCAATCCTTTAAAAAATCCTTACCTATCATTACAAGTATTATTATTACATGATTAATCAAAGTAACATATAGCATCATGCAAATGAAATTTTAAATGCATCTTAGTAAGTGATTTTTCTTGTGTCCTAAATCATTCCATTCCTATTTTTTTGGCTAAGAAAACTCATTCACATAAAATAAGTAGATGGGAATGGAAAGGGTTTTGCCATAGCAATACTATTCCATTCTTTTGGAATTCCTTCCAAATAATGTGCCCCAAATCACACGGTAATAGTCAAAATTCATTTTAATGACCCATCAACTGACAACTCCAGGGGTCCTTGTTTAATTTTGTTGAAATCAAATAATCGGAAGCCATCTGACTTGCAAAAAGACATGTTACCCAGCCATTAAAGTTACTTTCCTCATTTAAACACCAATATTTCATTATGTTCCCTTATTTAGACCCCTTGGAGATTTTGGTGCCCCTTGGCAATGCGCCTGAGATGTGCTGGGGAGGGAGAGGCCTTCGTTTTCCTTTGTCTGCTTGCTTGCTAGTTTTGTCTGCCCCCACCACAGCTTGGAATAATAGCTCCGTAAAGGCTGGGATGTTTGACTTTTGCTCACTGCTGTATCGCCAGGGCCTAGAAAGGTGTCAGATACATAGTAGGTGCTCAATAAATATATGTGGGATGTTATGAACCAATGTAAAAACTGCCAGTCTCTGGGTGTGTACACGGCTGGGGGCAGGGGGGAAGAAGAGGAGGCAAAGAGATAGAGGCGCCCAGGGCACCGATGGGGATTTCTCGGTCCAAAGGCACCAAAAGGCCACCTTTCCCAGATCACAGAAGCAGCATGGAGTAAAGGCCTAATCTTTGGGATCCGACGTGGGTTTGAATTCTGACAGTGACACTGAATAGCTGTGACTTTGGGCAACTTCTGGTCTTAGATTCTTCTCCTGGATAGAAAGGATAATTGTCCCTACCTCAAGGAGAGGCAGTGGAGGAAGTGCCAATTAAATATGGGAATGCCTGTCAAGTATCTATACCATCTCATGCACTCAGTAAATGTGAGTTGTCCTTCATTCCAATTCTGCCAGCAAAACTGAATTTGCTTTTTAGTTTTGCATAAACTAATAATAAACCTCTAAATCCTGCCCAGCTGAAGTGTGGATTTTTTTAAAATACTGAAACAATATTGGCAAAAATTGAACTAAGATTTATTTTTTTCCCACATCTGGGATATAGTATGCAGCTGTGGTTGAACAAGCAGTCTTCAGAAGCTGCTGTGAAACAAGCCAGCAGGTAAAAATAAAAGCTGCACCGTTATACTAAATTAGAGGTTTCTGAAAAATCCAACTGGTTTTCACCCTGAGCGGAGGTTGCCTAATTGGTGTAGAGTCTAATAAATTCCAAGAAAGTTTAGCTTTGCTTTAGATCCTAAATCCCTTATGTGATCGCTATATATGAATACATAGCTGTTTGTAACGTTCTTTATTTGGAAATTTGAGATAATTGAAATACCAATGTCCTGCCAGTTTAAGGGAACATTGTAGAGCTGAACTTTGACTTACTGTGCAAGATTTTTTTTCCATGCTGTCATTTGTAATATGTTTTGTGAAAATCCATAGGATTAAAGTTTGGGTTACAAAAAAAAAAATGTAACACAGAGAGAAAGTGTAAATAAAATAAAAGGGAAAAATGAAAAAATAACTAGAGCATCAGTTTGCTATGGGACAACTTCAAGTGGTCTACTGTACATGTAAGTGGAGTTCCTGAAGGAGAAGGGAGAGAGAATAAATATTTGAAGAAGAATGGCCAAAAATTTTACCAACTTGAAGAAAACTATAAACCAAAAGATCCCAAAATGGTCCTTCCAAGTATTGAGATTTTATGACCCCAAGATTATTAACAACCCAGGATTATGCCATCACTTTCTCTATTTCTGCTGATAAGTGAGAGTTGAATCGAGATCCAATATAGTTGAGTCTTTGAGCTTTGTGACACCTAATATATTTAGAGACAGCTACCTTGGGTCACTTTATTTTTTGACCAGTCTCTTCCAAACCTACTTTTCTGCAGTTCCAAAGTTCTATGAAATCAACTTAGATCTTCACACATAAAAATCATACCTAAAGGAAGCTGCTTTGAGGGTTTTTGTTTTGTTTTTTGTTTTTGTTTGTTTTAGTAATGGGGAAAAATTTGTGCTAAGACATTTACACTTTCAGATTCAGTCTTTGCCTGTTTTTAAGTCTTTAGAATTTTTCTCCAGTTTTTAATTAGGGAGATAAAACCATGATGACCATGCTGTAAAAAGTGAGCGAACTAATTCAAACTGTATCATTTTGTAAAGTTTGAAATGTCTTAGAATTTCAGGTGATCTGCATTTTGAAAGAAGACTTAGCCTTTAAATTGTTCATCACTTTATCCTTTCTTTAATGCTGTACTATTTATAATTGGTTAACCATTTTTGTTTATATTTTAGGAGGGGTTGGTTGCTGTGGGTTTATACCAGAATATATATAAATATATGGAGTGTGTGTGTGTGTGTGTGTGTGTATATTTTTTTTTTTTTGAGATAGAGTCTTGCTCTGTCGCCCTGGCTAGAGTTCAGTGGTGTCATCATAACTCACTGCAACCTCAAACTCCTGCACTCAAGCAATACTCCTGCCTCAGCCTCCCGAGTAGCTGGGACTACAGACATGCGCCACCATGCCCAACTATTTTTTTCTAATTTAAGTAGAGATGGTGTCTCACTCTTGCTCAAGCTGGTCTTGAACTCCTGACCTCAAGCGATCCTCCTGCCTTGGCCTCCCAGAGTGCTAGGATGACAGGCGTGACCCACTGCACCTAGCTTAAGTTTTGTTTTTACCCATGGTCACCACTTTTGGTTTCCCATTTGGCTCTGCCCTCCTAGCAGTCATTGGAACTTGCTTTAAGCCTAACTCCTACTCACCCTTCAGATCCCAGGTCATATGTCATTGCCATAGGAAGAACTTGTTTGACACCCAAGACTAGGTCAAGTCATCCCAAAGTATGCTCTCAGAGTTTCTTGTATTTTACCTGCAAGGCACTTTTTTTTTTTTTTAATTTTTTTTTCTACCTATATTTTTAGCTGTCCAATTAATTTCTTTCCATTTTTTGGTAGAGACGGGGTCTCGCTCTTGCTCAGGCTGGTCTCGAACTCCTGAGCTCAGAACAATCTGCCCGCCTCGGCCTCCCAGAGTGCTAGGATTACAGGCGTGAGCCACCGCGCCCGGCCCCTGCAAGGCACTTTTCACAATTATTTTTGTCATCTGTTCTGCTCATCCTATATCTTCAGCACCTGGGACAGTGCCTGGCACATAGTAGGAATTCCATAAATGTGTTCAGTAAACATGAAGACAACGAAGCTTGTGATCCGGAAGGATCCCTACTTCTTTTTGTAAATATGAGGTCATGTTGTATATGACCTTGCCCTAGTTACAAAACTTGAGTCTCAGTTCATGTATGTGTAAATTTAGGATAATATTGTTTTATCTACCTCACAGTTTGCAGTGCTATGCATGTAGCAGATGCTTAACAAAAATTCTTGTAGAATGAGTGCATATATATGCTATCTCCATGATAAGAGACATCTATATTTTGACAAAGATTTCTTTCATTTAACAAACAAGAGAAATTGAGTACCCAAGCAGGAGGAGTCAGGTTTATCGAGTTGGAAATAAAATTCAGGATTTCATATACTTTTGCTCAGGGGTCTCTATTTTCTTCTGGTCATAGTTTATTACTAACACTATCCCTGGTAGTCTAGTAGTTAGGATTAAAAAAAGAAAAAATAATACTAGACATTTTTTAATGGGGAAGGGGGATTTTTGGAATGGATTTGGACAGAATTAGTAGTGATTGACTTTTCCAACTCCTAGGGAGTTTGTGGCTGTCATAGATTTTAACTAAGTTTGGTCCACCAAGAATACAGATTCCAGATTGCCTATATCTTAAACGCCTGCAAGAAAGAAGCAGTGGTGGATGTGGCTCTGAAGACAAGAGAGGGTTCCAGAAAGCTACCATCCCCATAAGTTGGCAAAGCTAATTGGCCTTATGAAACCAACGGCGGGATAAGATCTTGACTTCTGGGAGTAACAGCAAAAGTGCTTTCAGCTTAGCAGGTCCTTGTACTACAAGCCTCACAGGCTGCCTATTTCCTTACCTTTGGCCTGGCTTAACCTGCCTATTTCCTCCATTTCCCCATCAGTGCAGTGAAGATACCTTGCATATAAAATACAAATGCTACTCAGTTTTCCTTGTTCTCGCTCATCTCTTCTCCACTGTGTCCACTCCCTCCTGGAATCCCTCCCATTTGACGTTTCCTTAGGGATACAGAATAGAGAGAAGGGAGGAGGTGCAAGAAGGATCCGAATGTAACTAAAGTCATGTATTTTATTGGAGTCTCATCTCTTTGAAGAAAGGGGAACAGAGACGAGAGGAGTAAGTTAGAGATGGTCTGGCAGAAACCCCAGAGATAGATACAAGGTATGTGAAGAAGGAATCCATCACTAGAATACCTGCTGAAGGTGAAAGGAGGGGAGCCTGGATAGGGAATTCAGAGATCATTGCTGGCAGCTAGTCACGTGATCTGGGAGGATGATCCCAGTGCCGAGCAAGGAAGAAGGCCAGCAGGAGGAGGAGTCACAAAGCAAGTACTGCCAGTTTGTGGCTAGTCTAGGTCTCTTGACTGAGCCACCCTTTTGGGCGGGAGGATTAGCCAAGGTTATCTGAGCTCTTATTTCCAGTTCGTCTCCCAGGCATCCTCATTGCTGTTGCCCTCAGATGAGTATGGATCCATCTGGTGCCGTCTCCTCTCCCCTGACCGCGTCTGAGGCTGCTGAGGCTGAGAAGGGGGCGAGGGAGCCGCAGGCTGATACGCAGGCTGGTAGTGCTGCCGAGACAAAGCGTGAGCCCTTGGCCTGGATTTGGGCCCCAGCTCCAGCTCCAGATCGGTCTCGGTCTCAGTCAGGGGCTCGGCCTCAGGCTCAGTTTCGGGCTCCGGCTCCGACTCAGGTTCCAGCTCCTGATCCAGGTCAAGGTCTAGATCCAGCTCAGTCTGTTGTTCTGACTCCATCACGCGCTGCAGCTGCAAATCTAGTTCCGACTCCTCTTCTGCTGGCTCCCGGGTCCTGGCAAAGCCTGGATTTGGATATTTTGGGCTTTCTGGAGGACTCCTGCTCATTTTATGTCTTGAGTGGTCAGCCTGAAATACACACAATCAGATGGGTTAAAATTTCTAACTTTTCAGCAGTCAAAGAATTTCAGAATACAACAGGACTTAAGTTATAAGAACTATGGGTTCCTGGCAAAGTAGAAAATATTTCTTGCCTAAATCTGCTTTTCATCCTCTTTGTACCCTCTGGTTTCTCAGTTACTTACTATTTTTCAAACTCAATCAGTCCCTAACTTAGGTCTCTCTGGCTTTTCTAGGTAGGTTGGATTTCATGATCAACCATTTAAACAGCAATGGTCTTTTTTTTTTTTTTTTTTGAGACAGAGTCTTACTCTGTCACCCAGGCTAGAGTGCCGTGGTGCCATCATAGCTCACTACAACTTCTAACTCTTGGGCTCAAGCGATCCTCCTGCCTCAGCCTCCTGAGTAGCTGGGACTACAGGTGCACACCACCACGCCTGGCTCATTTTTCTATTTTCAGTAGAGATGGGGTCTTGCTCCTCCTCAGGCTGGTCTTGAACTCCTGACCTCGAGCCATCCTCCCGCCTCGGCCTCTCAGAGTGCTAGGAGTACAGGCGTGAGCCACCGCGCCCAGCCAGCAATGGTCTCAACATTCTTAAACATCTTGTCTTCTTGCTCTTACTTGTCTTGCCAGTCCCCAGTGCAATCCTTGACAGGACATGTAAGGCATTTGTGACCTGGCCTTTTGCCATGTTCTTTAATTTTATCTCCAACTGTGGTCCCCACCCTTCGTTTTAGCCATAAAGTTACCCAGCGTTGCCTGACTACTGCTTACCTTTGCTGGCGCTGCTCTCTTTGCCTGCCTTGTCCTTCTCCATCTCATCCACGTACACTTATTCATCATTCCAGATCCAGATCAAAGACGACTAGCCAGGATCACAGCTTCCTTTGTGTGCCAGCCATACCTCACTCACACTTCTATCAAAATATCTGTAATGCATTGCCTTATTTATTTACGAACCTGCCCCTTACTAGCCTCTAAGCTCCTTGAGGTAGGGCAGTGCAGTTCTGGATGTCCCCAGTAGCGGCCACTGAGCTTGTCACATAGCAGGTGCTCACAAGGCTCGGTGGGTAACTCAGCCTTGCAGCAGCATTCCACAAAATTCACCACTTTCGCCCTTCCTGAAACATTTTCTTCTCATCCACCAGGTGACATTCTGCTTTTCCTCCTTCCTTCCTGGTTGCTTCTTCTTGGTCTCTTTGCTCTCTCTTCTACTTCTACCAGACTTCTAAAAGTTGGTATGGCCCAGGGCTTGATCCTGGGCCCCCTTTCTTCTCCATCTACACTCTACCCACTGCCCCTCACCTGTAGGTAATTTTATTTAGACCCATAATTTTCATTACTGTCTACATGCTGATGACTCTTTGGTTATAACCTTCCCCCTGATCTACAGGTTCACATATTCACTTCCATTCTTTCTTTCTTTTTTTTTTTTTTTCCGAGATGGGGTTTCGCTCTCTTGCCTAGGCTGGAGTGCAGTGTCGTGATCATAGCTCACTACAGCCTTGAACTCCTGGGCTCTAGCAATCCTCCTGACTCAGTCTCCCAAGTAGCTGGGACTACAGGCATACACTACGACACCCAGCTAATTTTTAAATTTTTTATAGAGATGAGGTCTTGCTATGTTGCCCAGGTTGGTCTTGAACTCCTGGCCTCAAGCGATCCTCCCACTTTGGCCTCCCAAAGTGCTAGGAGAACAGGTGTGAGCCACCACACCCAGCCATACTTCCATTCTAGACATCTCCACTCTTACATGTTTAATGGGTGATCTTGAATTTAATAAATACAAAATAGAACTTGCTGCTTTCCTAGTCTTCCTTATCTTAAATGCCAGAAAAAAAATTGACATATTTAGTACCAAGTCTCAATATAAGTCCTGATAAGAATGTTGGTAAACTAGAAAAATGTTTTTTAAAAACACAGTAAATAATGTCAATCTTAAACCATCACTACTAACCTTAATAGAACATAAGCAGCTCTTTTTGTTAAATTCAGGAGTAAGATAAGACTCATCACTATTGCCTAAATTATTCTGAGAGGTCCAGCTAATGCAATAATATATTGAAATAAGAATTCTAACAGTTGGAAAATAAGAGATTAGTATTATTTTTAGAAAATATTTTCCTGTCTAAAAAACTCAAAAGAATTAACAATGAAACTTCTTAGGACTAGTAAACTAACTCACAAAGGTGGCCAAATAATTTAATAAAAAATCAATGCATTTCCTATTTGCTAGCAATTGTCAGTTAGAAAACATAATGGAAAAGAAGATTCATTTTAAAAAGAAATAAAAATGTAAAACATACAAAGTATCTAAGATTTATTTATATGGAGAAGGTCACAAAACCTTACTATGAATAAAACATTTGAAAAGACAATATATGTAGAGACAGTTCATGTTTCTGGATAAGAAGAATGAATACTATGAAGATATGAATTCTCAAGTTACTTTAAATTTTTAATGTAATTCTAACAGAAATTCCAACAGGATTTTTTGGGGGGATGGGGGCCTGACAAAAGATTTAAATGTTGGTTTGGAAGAATAAATTGGTGAGAATTACTCAGCAAATTTTGCAATAGGACACTGATGACACAGGACTTCTTAACCAAATGTTAAAGTGTATTATAAAGCCATAGCGATCAAACCAGTGTGATACTGAAGCTATATAGAGCAATGAAACCAAACACTGAGCTAGAAATAGACTTTAGTTTTCATAAGAATATAATATTTTATGAAAATAACATATCAAATCGGTGGAGGAAAGGAGGTTTATTCAATAAATGGTTAAAGGGTGCCATGGTTTGAATGTGCGGCCTCCAAAATTCACATTGAAACTTACTCCCCTTTGCGGTGGTGTTAAGAGGTAAGGTCTTTTTGGAAGTGATAGGAATGGATGTGGGAATGGATCGGTGTCTTATAAAAGGGCTGGAGGAACTAGCTCAGGCCCCTTTGCCCTTCTGCCTTTGCCATGTGAGGATGCCGCTGAGACAAGATGGAACAAGCCCTCACCAGACACCGAACCAGCTGGCACCTTGATCATAGATTTCTCAGTTCTAGAACTGTGAGAAATAAATATCTATTATTACAAATTACTCAGTCTCAGATATTTTTTATAGAGCACTAATGAACTATTAATAAGACAGATGGTATATAGCTTGAAATGGTTAGCTATATAGATAAAAAATAAAGATTGCTCAACAGCATGCACTGAAATACATTCTCACTAGGGTAAAGAGTATAACATATAAAAAATGAAAACATAAAAATCTAGAAGAAAATATGTCATTATGTATTCACTTTCTAAATGGAAATGACTTTCCTTCCCCCCCGCGCCCCGAGATGGGGGGTTTTGCTCTGTCACCCAGGCAAGAGTGCACTGGTGCGATCATAGCTCACCATAGCCTTCAATTCCTGGGTTCAAGGGATCCTCCTGCCTCAGCCTCCCAAGTAGCTAGGACTAGAGGTGCACGCCACCATGACAGCGTAATTTTTTTTTCATTTTTTGTGGAGACGGGGTCTCGCTATGTTGCCCAGGCTGGTCTCAAACTCCTGGACTCAAGCAATCCTCCCGCCTCGGCCTCCTGAAGTGCTGGGATTACAGGCGTGAGCCACCGCGCCCAGCCAGGAGTGACTTTCTAAATAAAAAGCAAATGGGGGGCAGCAAAAAAAAAAAAAAGCAAATGGAAAATAGAAAAGGAAAGATTAATAGACATAAATTTATAATATGTAAAAACAAATATGTCAAGGTATCATAATCACAGATAAAAATAAAATAGAGAAACTTCCATTTATAGTAAAAAGCAGACTATATAATTCAGACCAACCCTCCCACTAAGGACAACTAGAAGAGCTGGGTAAACTATTTAAAAAAAAAATTCTGCTTGAAGGTGCTGTAATGCTAAAAAGGTCATCAAGAATTATCAGGTCAAGATTTGGGAAAAGGCAAAATCTAGAGAGGCGAATCAGGCATTTGGGGCCACTTTTTGTCCTGGGGGGGGATTTGATGATCTAGAAGTGGCCCATATATGCTGAGCAATGCTTTTGACAGCTTTAAGTGTTGCAAAAATTGGATTCCAGGGCCTGACAAGGGAGGGGCTATGGTGAACCTTCCCACAGACTGCAGCTGGGCTTTGGGTCATCTGGATGGCCCAGAAAACCTCAACTCCTGAAGTCAGATCAAAGAGACCCTGGATTGCTAGTGCCTCCAGCTATCTGGCAGCACAATCAAATTCTTTCTGGAAGAAAAATATCATCCTCAGCCTCAAATTATTTCTAGAAACATTTTCCAAATTCAATGTCGGGCACACATGCAAAGGTTACCAGGCGCACGAGACTTTGCCAGTGGAGGACGCGTACTGAACGCTGAGGCAGTAGCTCTCAAAGTGTGGTTCCTGCACCAGCAGCATCACCGTTACCTGGTAACTTGTTAGCAGTGAAAATTCTCAGGTCCCACTGAAGACCCACTGAATCAGAAATTCAGGGGATGGGGACACAGCGGGGGCCGGCAGTCTGTGTTTTAACAGCACATTGAGGTTATTCTGACGTTTACTAAAATTGGAAAACCAATGGAAGTCTCTAAGCGTAAAAAGGCTCACTTCTGGTCAGAGAGACTGACAAAAGAAGTCTTGCTCCACGTGGGGGTGAACCTAACGAGCCTGGAGCTTCCTTCCAACTCAAAGGTTTTATGATTCTGTGATTTTATAGATGGGAGTGTAGTGTAGAGCTGAATGGCAAAAATACGTGCAAATGTAGCTATCAGGGAAAAAGTTGTTCTGGAAAAGCAGAGGCACATAACTTGTGAGAATTTTCAACAAAGCAAGGGAAATCGTTAGTAATAATACATTAGTTTTTTTAAAAAAAGAAAAATAAAAAGGCTGTGTTTTATAAGCCTGGGTGTCTTTTACTTCTTGGAATTTTTTAAAGACACATTACTCTGGTAATACTTTTCTTGTCATAAAAAGTTCAAATGTTATTGAAATGTAGTAAGTCAAGGAATCAGGGGTTTAAGTAAAAATGATTTCTAGGCCAGGCGCGGTGGCTCACGCCTGTAATCCTAGCACTCTGGGAGGCCGAGGCAGGTGGATCGCTCAAGGTCAGGAGTTCGAGACCAGCCTGAGCAAGAGCGAGACCCCGTCTCTACTAAAAAATAGAAAGAAATAATCTGGACAACTAAAAATATATATATATAGAAAAAATTAGCCGGGCATGGTGGTGCATGCCTGTAGTCCCAGCTACTCGGGAGGCTGAGGCAGGAGGATCGCTTGAGCCCAGGAGTCTGAGGTTGCTGTGAGCTAGGCTGACGCCACGGCACTCACTCTAGCCCAGGCAACAAAGCGAGACCCTGTTTCAAAAAAAAAAAAAATGATTTCTAGTTATTAGACAATATTTTGGTGCCCATCTGTGTTTTAATTTACTTTTCTTGGGAAACCTTTAACCTATACTGATTTAAAATGCTGAAGTAGGCCCGAGTCTTAACTTCGTATTATTAAATGACTAAAAATTCTGATTTATATATCATTCTCCTTTGCATTTAGTCAGGTTAAGTAAACCTCTTACTACTCCCAATGTAAATAACAGCCAAAGTCTTACCCTGGCAGGTATAAAGCTCTGCTGGTTCATCAGTGTTATTATTCATGCCAAGGGCGGGGTGGGGGTGGGTTTGAAAGATATGGCCAGGGGACATTTAAAATATTCAGCAATGGGTATGGCACAGGCAGTAGCCAAGATTGCTGTAGAAGGATCCCCGAGGCCTCCACTTGGTTGGGTAAAGCCTGTGTTTAGTGGGGGAAATGACTGAAGGGGACCCAGATGCCATGGCAGTGGGGCACTTGGTGGTTCAGGCCCACTGCTGTTTACCAACTGGTAAGGGAGCATTTCGACATCCCAAATTCTGGCATGGCTACGCTAAAATACCTTTCATGGACATTGTTCATCTCTATCTGACTGGGCGTCTGTCCCCGCTATCCACCCCCAACCCCACCTCAACCCCTGCCCCGAGTCCCATGCTTTGTCTGTTTGTCCAACCTTGTCTGATTCTGAGTAGGTTTCCTGTATCACTGTCTCAGATTCATCCACGCTTAAATCGGAGGGCTCTAGAAACTTCCTTGACAAGGCAAACAGCACGGCGTCATGGATGCTGAGGAACAGCTGGGCCTTGGTGATGCCAGCGTCAAAGAAATCATTCCTCTCAAATGCCCTGACCACAGAAGCTACAAACCAGACCCGGAACACACACAGTGTCAGATACCTGGGGGAGCTGAGGACCCAGGGTGCAAAACATCCCTCTTATAGGGTGAAGGATACTCACAGTGACACCCTGCAATGAGCACCAAAATGTTGGCGTTTTGGAAAGCATTGCACATCTGCAAGGAGAGAGTAAATCAGCGTCAGAGGGCGTCACACTCACAGGAAAGGGCATTCTAAGTTGCTGAGTTTCGAAGTCCCTTTGGCCATTCACTTGTCTGGGGTATGTGTACCTTTGCATCCCCATTCAGCCCTACAAACATTTGATGAGCGGACTTCCTTATGCCAGAAAATGTCTGAAGTGCCGGAATACAAAAGAGAATCGGACCGTCTCATGTGGGGGCGGGGGTGAGAGAGGGCTGCTCATAGTCTCAAGAGGGGAAACAGTTCACGTCGAGAGAAGATGTTCACATGGGAAAAGCCCTAGGGTGTGACGGAGACGTCTGGAGAGTTGACAGGAGCAACGACATCGTGGTGTTATTGCTCAGTGGCTGCAAGTGACCCCTTCTCCCTGGTACTCACTGAGCGGAGGAGGCAAGATACGGCCCAGACGGGGTCAGGTGATCCCGTGGGGACCGGGATTCAGAAACCCTGAGGGTCCCATCCAGAGCTAGTCTGCAAAGTGGAGTTTGACTTTAGTAAAGCATCAGGTATTTAGCATCAGATTAGTAAAAATCAGACGCTGACCTCAAGTTTGCCTCAGCCAGTAGATACACTCTGGGGCAATAAATCTTGACATTCAGTTCAAAGCCAGTCAGTACCAGCCTTAGCACTCCAAGAGTGAGTAAACGCCGACCCTGGCACTAAGGTAAAGCGTCAAAAGAAACAAAACAGACTTTGCTTTTTTCAGCGATAAGTGGAAATAAGAAAGCCATTTTTGATCCTGTGGTGAACCATACAGTCATTCTGTTAGGGCCACGGTAGACATGCTCTGAATGGCAAGCAGCGGGAAAGGCAAAGCCCGTGAATTAGGAAGAAGCCTAATCTGAGTGGTGGTTTCCAATTAGAATAGACCGCCGGGGTTTTGCTTAGTAGATTTAAGTTTTCAATTATAAAGTAAACAAAACATGACAACTTCCTCCAATAACGCAGTGTTCAGGATGCAGTGTATAGAGCTATTACAAAGGGAATGAAGCTACCTGCGTTTTTAGAGTGCAAATGTGCCCTACGGATCTCTAAAGGCCGCAAGGCAAAGGTGTCTGACGTTGCCTCCATTTGGGGATGGAGCACAAAGTCATCAACATGGGCCAGGGGTGGATGGGTGATGCCAAGGACCAGAACATAGGGTACCTCGACAAAAAGGGGAGGCAGGACAGGAGAGAGAGCAGAGGAGGGCATAAATGTACTATGGAGCAGAGGGAAAGAGTGATTAAAGTCAGATGCTTAAAGTTCAAATGCTGGACAGGCCACTTATGAGCTGTGAGTCTTAGACTCTTAGGAGAAATTATAGCTTGTTTCTCAAGGCAGTTGTGAAAATTAAATGAGATAGTATATATACATGTGCCCAACTCAGTCTGGGATGTAGCAGGCATTCAACAATGTGGGTTGAATGAAATCTAAAGTAACAACTGCAGTATGAGACTGGGAGAAGAGAACATAGCCCAGGACAATGACCTAAAATGGAAAAGCCCAAAGGACAGGAGATTATCGAGGATATTTGAATCTGAAAATGGGATGGGAAAAAAGGATCTCATGGATGGGAGAGATCTTAATATTAATGTCTTCCAAACTTCTCATTTTATAGATGACGAAACCGAGACCCAGTGCAATTCAGTAACTTGCCTTGGTCAGACTGACAGCGAACAGCAAAGCCAGGACAAAACACACATCCCAGACCACCAACCAGAGATCTTTCTGCTATGAAAAGCTTCCTATTGCCTCAGACCAAAGAAGAACTGGACTCACTTAAGAGAGAATCATATTTCCCTAAGGAGTAAGAAAGTATGACAGAATAGGATCTGAGGCTAAAAGAAGGAAAACCAGTCAAAAGAGTGCATCTCATGCAAAAGTGGACGTAGAGCAGAAGCGAGTGTTCGTGTTCAGGTGTTTAAACCCGAGCCACTGCCAACATGGGCAAGAGTGAGATAGAGTGCTGTGCGCTGAAACAAGCTGGCTGAAAAGAAATACTGTATTTACGAGACATTGAACAATGAAAGCGATGTGATTAGTTGTGCACCTAAACGGTACTGCATAAGGAGAGAAATGAGAACTGTCATAGAAACCTGTGAGAAGTCAGGACCCAGGGACACAGCTGTTGAAGGAAAATTCTTCTCTGTTCTTTTTGCCTGAGGATGCAGGCAATGAAGAGGGAAGTGAGGAAGACCCTACACGCACTAGACAGGCAGCCCCAAGCTTGGGTGTCACTTCGTCACAACTTCTTCACAGCTGAGTACAAGACAGCCCGGTGCCGCTCACAGTGCTTGGCGCAGAGCAGCTGAACGGTGGAGAATTCTGGCAGGAGGGGGGCTCCTGCGAAAGCCTCCCCAGGACTTACCTGTCTTAATATGACCAAAGCCCATGGATCCACGTAATGCACCATGGAGAAGTCCAGGATGACGGTGTGGGTGGGCGGCAGCACCTCATCCGAGTAGGGGATGAGCGATCTGCTCCTCCCCGGACTTTCCACGGCGTCGGCCACTGGGACGGGGCTGTGGCTGGGCCTTTCCTTCTGAAGCCAGACTTCCTCCACGTCCTCATAGTTCTGCCCTTGATTTCTTTGCGCCAAGGACGATGCCACGTACGGGACTTGGTCTTCCGACGCGCTTTGACTCGTGTTCCCATCATTGAAACGTGAGCAGCGAATCAGGTTAACGGAGGAGGAATCGCGATCCGCTTTATTTTCAAACCGTTCCGTGTAAGCAATCTGGGACAACAGAGTGAAGGGGGGACTGTGATGAGACTCAGCTGAGGGCCGGAAGTAGCTGGCAACTATGCTGTTTCTGCCAGTTGACTTCCCTCTCTCCTAGGAAACTTCTCCCCAGGCTAGGCACCGTGCACTTTTTACTTGGATGTCTCACCGCCACTTCGAGCTCATGACTAAAGCCACGTTCATCCTTCCTATCCTTACCACTCACAGCGTCCCCCTCCCAGCTTCCCATGTCCATCAATGACATTAGCATTGTCCCAGTGAGCCAGACTCAACACCATCTTTGCTTGATTCCTTTCCTTCATCCCTGGGCCTCCGTCTCTGGTGCCTACTAATACTTTGTATGAAGTATTCTTTTCCATCAGTCCCTTTTCTCAGCACCTCCTTCTTTTATCGGTACAGCAGTCCTCCGTCAGACTTCCTTAAGAAGACAAAAATCACTTGAGCAAGGCTGTGTTTACCTCTCAAGCTCCTAATAGGCCTGGAGTGCCTGCTATAGCTTAAGGACAGTACCAAGGACCAGGAAGACAATGACATGCAAGGAGTGAAACTGGACTCTGCATTCACAGGAACCAGACTCTACCTAGGGAGAGTGCACATGTTCATTGAAAGGATAAATATGACTGGGCCTGGGGGCTCACGCCTGTAATCCCAGTGCTTTGGGAGGCTGAGGCAGGAGGATTGCTTGAGACCAGGAATTCGAGACCAGCCTGGGAAATATAGTGAGACCTCATCTCTACAAAAAATAAAAGAAAAATTAGCCAGCATGGTGATGTGTGCCTATAGGGCCTGCTGTTGAGGAGGCTGAGGCAGGAGGATCGCTTGAGCCTGGGAGTTGGAGGCTGCAGTGAGCTATGATTGTGCCACTATACTCTAGCCAGGGTGACAGAGTGAGACCTGGTCTCTCAAAAAAATAAAAAATAAAAAAATAAATAAAAGGATCAATAATAATAATTATGGACAAGAACTGTAAGGCACATAGAAAAATGAAAAGAATTTATTTGCTAGAGTACTATAATTCTAGGTGATGTTTCTTTAAAAAAATGTGTTATCATACAATGTTCCTTGTGAAATAAATTTTAAAACTTTAAAAATAAAACTATACAAGGTAGTATATATTGTATAGCAAAAAAAAAAAATAGTGGTGTAGACAGATGATAATAGTATAATTTGAAGGAGAGAGCTGTCCCCAAGGCTCCAAAGTTACTGAGGCCAGGCCTTTGGGGGACCAGGGAAGGCTGGCCCAGTGGCAGGGTGTAAGCTCCTCCAGGCAGAGGGAGTTCTCTGTGAGCTCTCCTTTTCTCTCTTTCATCTGCCGTACTTTCTTGTCTTTCTTGTAACCCCCTCACGCCATGTCTACCTGACTTTACTTCCCCGGCCAAGCCTCTTCACTTGAGAACATCACACACTTCCCCTCAGTGTCTTCGTCCAAAGCTATCCCTGGACTGGGAAGCCTGTTTTTCCTACCCAACATCAATCCAAGTTTCTCTTTCTGGCCCAGCACAAGTCCGTTGCTACCATGAAGTGTTTTTTGTTGTTGTTTTTTTTAATGCCAGTAAGTGTTTATAAGTTTCTCTGACTTTTGAGCTCATGCCAATCTCCCCTTACCTGGAGTCTGAGAGTTGTTAGAATCTAAACACACAATTCAGAAGGTAGCAATATACTGTATTGTATGGTTCACTGTCCTATTTTGTCCATTTTAAGATACACCACTACTTTTTGTACTATCAACAATGAAAGAAAAAAGGTCTGAAAATTAAACTATGATATGTCATGGATTATGTGATGTATCCAAGTTTCAGTGATATGAAAAAATGTATATCTCAGAATTGATAAAATACAATAGCCTTATATGTCACATTAAGGCTGTAGTACTGAACTGTACACTTCCTAAATTGATTTAAAACTCCATGAATTATTAGCCAGCTGTGGTGGTGGGTGCCTGTAGTCCCAGCTACTCTGGAGGCTGAGGCAGGAGGATCGCTTGAGCCCAGGAGTTCAAGGTTATATTAATAGTAAGCTATAATCATGCCACTGTACTCCACCCTGGGTGACAGAGTGAGATGCTGTTTCTTAAGGAAAAAAAACTAACTAAAAACAGTCCGTGAATTACTTCAAAGTAATCTTGCGATTTTGAGTGGTTATAAGTAGGTGGGGATACAGATGAAACAAGATTGACTATGAGCTGATAAAGCTGATGTGGGACATAGGTACTCCTTATATTACATATTATCTCTATTTTTGTATATGTTCAAAATTTTCCATGAAAAAAAAATTTTTTTAAGAACTACCTGGATGAGACTGGGTGTGGTGGCTCATGCCTATAATCTCAGCACTTTGGGAGGCTGAGGTGGGAGGATTGCTTGAAGCCAGGAGTTCAAGATCAGCCTAGGCAACACAGCGAGGCCTCATCTCTACAAAAAATGAAAAAATTAGCCAGGCATGGTGCTCACATGTAGTCCCAGTTACTGGGAAGGCTGAGCCAGGAATATCGCCTAGGAGCTGGAAGTGGTTGCAGTGAGCTGTGATGACACCACTGCACTCCAGCCTGGGCAGCAGAGCAAGACCCTGTCTCACAAAAAAACAAACCAAAAAAACCTACTTGGATGAACCTTAAGAATATTATGCTAAGTGAAATAAGCCAGTCACAAAAAGACAAGCATGTAATCCTGTAGGATTCCACTTATACGACGTATTTAGAATAGTCAAATTCATAGAAACAGGACCTAGAAGGGAATGGTGGGTTGCCAGGGGCTGGGAGGAAGGGGAAAAGGGGAGTCATTGTTTAACGGGTATAGAGTTTCAGTTTTGTAAGGTGAAATGTTCTGGAGATGGATGGTGGTGATGATTGTGCACCCACGTGAATATGCTTAACAGTAATGAACTGTACGCTTCAAGAGGGTAAATATGGTATATTTCATGTCATCCAGTTTTTTTAACTTCAATGAAAAAAAAAAAAAAACAACCGAAAGCAAAAAACACAAAAACCCCCTTTCCCTTTTCAAAAGGGCCAAAGTCCGGGCAAAAAAGTGGAACCCAAAGGAAAACGGGGGAACCCAATCCAAAACCCCAAAAGCAATTGCCAAAGGCCCGGGAAAGGTCCCCAAAAAAACAAACAAAAGGGAAAAAAGAAAACAAAACAAAAAAAAGGGTTTGGGTTTTGGGCTGTTTTTTTAGACAGAGTCTTGCTCTATCACCCAGGCTAGAGTGCCATGGCGTCAGCCTAGCTCACAGCAACCTCAACGTCCTGGGCTCAAGCAATCCTCCTGCCTCAGCCTCCCCAGTTGCTGCGACTACAGGCGCATGCCACCAGGCCCAGCCAATTTTTTCTATTTTAGTAGAGACGGGGTCTCGCTCTTGCTCAGGCTGGTCTCAAACTCCTGAGCTCAAGTGATCTTCCCGCCTTGGCCTCCCAGAGCGCTAGGATTACAGGCGTGAGCCACCACGCCCACCCTAGATATAGTGTTAATTCTGTCCTCTTGGCTGGGAAGTTGGTCATTTCGGGGAGCTCAGGAGAACCTATGCTCCATTATAATGTGTGGGAAGAAGAGTGGGCGCTCAGTATTTTGCAGGTAACTGCATGGTGGGGAAGAGGAGGTGTTTGTGTGTATGTTGGGGTTGGGGTGGGCTTCTCTGTGTGTACAGATAGAGCTTAGACTAGGTGATCACTGAAAGAACCAGGAGCTAGAAATGAACAGACTTGCTCTGGGGGAAAGAACTACTTAGACCAAGTCAAGGTTAGAAATAATGACCACTTTGTAACTCTCATCAGCTACAATAACCTTCAGATGCTGTAAAATCCCCATCTGGAATAGCAACCCGTACTTGTCCCCACCCCGCCCCGACTTTCCCGCATCCCCAGTCATCACTTCCTTGGTCACAGGCAGAAATCAGGAGACCCTGGCTTATCCTGGAGAAGCCCAGCGACCATGACTCTGCCTTAGTTGGAATCAGAAAACAATCTTTCAGTCACTTATTTTTAAAAATCCAAAGCTAGGCAGCTAAAAGCCAAGGAACTAGGTGCAGCCATGGAATTACTGGCAGTCTCCACAGACAAACTGCACTCTTGTCACTGGCCATCCAGCAGAACTCCGAACGTCTCTTCCTACCTATTTTCATGTCCAAATTTGAACCTCAAAGGAGAACCTTGTGTCTTTATTTCTGAGTAGAAATCTTTGATTTCCAATTCTCCACGGTACATCTAAAACTCAAAATCCCTTAGAGGTTTTGATTTTTTTGTTTTGTTTTGTTTTTTTAAGAAACTACTAGTGCACTTCTTTATAAAGGGTGAGAGGAATGCAGAAAAGAAAAAGCATTTCTAACCCTGGGTGGTGGCTCCTGTTCATCACAGTCGCAGAAACACCTACAGATCTTTTCTCCCCGTAGGTTGGTATCACTTCGATTGAACAGGGCGAAAATTTCTTCTTCTTTAAGGGGCACCCTTTCCATGCCAACCTGAAAGGTACAAAGCGTGTCTCATACAGAGGACGAGCGGTGGAGGAGGCAAAAGGGTGGGAGGGCAGGTGGAGGAAGGCAGGGCGGAAGAGCGGGGACCTCCTTTAGCAGCCTGCGTCTCAGCTGGTGGACGTTGACAAAGGTGACGGCGTTGCAACACTGGAAAACCTTCACCCCCGGCACGCTGACGATCTGTGAGACAGAACGCGAAGCTGAGGGAAACGTCTCGGTTCTTTTATGGAGTAAGAGTGACGAATCTTTACAACCTCCTAGAGAATCTGAATTCTTCTGTATTAGAGACACGAACTAGAAAATTCTCTCCTCACATTTTCGCCCCCTGCTTTTCCTGCTTTCTTCTTTCCCCCTTCATTTCCTCACTCCTCTCTTTCTTAGCCTTCCTCTCCTTAAAGGACATTCAAAAATTATCTTCAACTGGCTGTAGGACTATAAGGATTTGGCTACTTGAGAACCCACCTCTCCCCTTGTGCATTACTTCCCCGGGCTTGTAAACGTGTATCTGCGGTGCAGGAAACAACAGCAAAGGGATGCTGCGGAAAAACTAAACTCCAGGCTTGGCCCACCCCGGCCGTAGGCAGAGGAGAGGCGCTGATTCGGATTCTTACCTCCCCATAGTCGTGGATGCTTCTATAAATGTTGGTGTCAGGGATTTGACCCAGGAGAAGAATCTGAGTTCTGAAAGAAAATGCACTTGCCTTTAGGGCGTAGTTGCCTTACCTTGCCATGCCTAACCTCAGCCTCCTTACCTGAGACAAAGTACCTGTGTGAACGGACCGTGATGATGAAGAAAGCAAAAACTAATGAAATAAGTAGTCCAACGTCCAGTCCCAGGAAAATTGCAGATAAGAATGTCACTATCCAAATAGCCTAAGGGGAAAAGGGAATGAGGGGAAAAGCAAGATCATGAAAACAAGCAGATTTGAGAAAATTACCAGTCCTGTGTCTCAACTCGCCTTCACTCTCTCCCTTCCTATACCTGGGATTTAGAGAAAAAATTCCTCGGCCGTATGGACTGGTGCCATCACAAACAGCTGGGCCCTCAAGGCTGCCTAGCAAATCTTTTATATATCCCTGGTCATTTCTCTCTTTAATTCTCTCTCAAAACTTCAGTCTCCTCGTGTGCAAAATGAACATAATAATATCTACCTTACAGGCTTTGCTGAGATGGGAAATACCATTTGTAAACCAACCGGAACACTTTGCCAAACGGTAGTTGCTATCTGAAGACCTACAGTAGTTGCAAACCGTTACCATCCCCTACCCCACCACCCTCTCCATCATTCTCAGTAGGTAACCTTACCTTCCTCTTCACAGAAAAAAGTAGGCTGAAATTCCCTTAAATATTTACTTCCCCCACCTCCTGCCACTTGTCAGTGTCTACACTCAATGCTTCCCCATTCTCTCCAGCCCCGTTGGAAGTGCTGTCCCTCTCCTGGCCTAGAGACTCTATCTGTGCACCGGGCCACACCCTCTCCTAGCTCCTCAGGGATCTAGCTCCACCAGTTACACCCTTTGTATTTCTCTCCTGGACTGGGTCCTTCTCCTCTTATCATTTTTGTTTCTTGCTGTTTCCCTTTTCTGTCATCTGGTTTTGTGCCCTGGAGAGGAGGAGGGTGCTCCAGCAGTTATTCTGCCTGGCAAGACACCTCCTTCTTTAATTAGGATTGGTGTCTTCTCTCCTGGAATGTATTTACATTAATTGGATTAAAGTCATTCAAATACACAATGAAAGGCAAACCCTTTCTACTAGATTTGCATGTAGCAGTAGCCACTTAACTAATCCCTTTTATTTAATTTTGCGTAGTTGGAATGAGGTCTCCATGTGTTCATGTGCCAACAACCTTGACTCTCCTTTTTTAAGCAAAAATAAGAGGACTGGGCATCAAAGAGCTGCCAGTATTCTCCAGGTCCGTGGCTGATCTCTTTTGTTTTCTCTCCCTCTCTCCAACTTTCCCTTTGTCCTCCCCTTCCTCAGCCAGGGCCTCTACACTCACACAGTCATATTGGTCCTTCCTCCATAGACTGGGTAGGTTGTAAATGGTTTCAAGGTAGGGAAGGACGTTGCTCATAATAATACCAGCCAGCACAGCCTGTGGGGGAAAAATTAACCCTGCTTCATTTTCCCTTGGAGGGGAGGGGGACAGTAAAACCCCCAAATCCCCACAAAGGAACCACGAAAAGTTAGCAAGCCTTGCCACCCAGAGATATTATGTATTTTTATTTTATATGAATACCATGTCCATGTCCCAACTCAGTGTTCAATCAAATACATATTCTCTATATTTTTCTTTGCTCTCTGTAATTTGTCAAACTCCCAACGCAAGGTCAAGGCAAGGCCAAGGCCTGACTGATTTAGCCGGTACAGCTACAACGGCTCCCTTTTAGATTCAGAGAGTTTATTACTCACATAGACAGTCAGAAGAAGAGTAGCCCAAAGTTACAGTGTTGTCACTTTTGGTGTGCAGGGCACCACCCACAGGGGGCTGGCACCTTTGGCCACATGGCCTTGCCTTGTCTAGTTTGCTTGTCACGTCTACGTTTCCTACATTGTCTGGAAACCGTTCTCGGATGGGATGATGAATTAAGAGAACTTCCACTCACAGAAACTCTAGAATAGTTTCTATTGGGCTTTTATTCAAGTTGAATCATGATACACTGTAACGATTTCACTAACGAGATACCATTTTTTGTTCATCAAGTTAAATGAGCAAATTAAAACATTGGCAATACCGCATCAACGTGGTTGTTGAGTATAACAGGGCACTGCCCTTCTGGAATACCATTTGGCGATATATCAAAGAACGCTGACATGGGCCCTGACGTCACCATAATGCAATATAATAATGTAACAAAACTGCACTTGAATAGACACAAACAAAAAATAAACAGGAGTTCTGCCTCCACCGCAGCTCGTGGTCATCCCACCGTGGCACCGTTGTGGGGGCTGCCCCGGGAACTGGCTGAGGCCGTGGCCGGGGGCCAGGTGCTGGTGGTGGGCACAGGAGGAATGGCCTTCGAGCTCCTCAAGACCCTCGTGTGCTCACTGGCTTCTCCCATATTGACCTGATTGATGTGGATACCACTGATGTCAGTAACCTCAACAGGCAGCTTTTGTTTCAAAAGAAACATATTGGAAGATCAAAGGCACAGGTTGCAGTTTTACCCAAAAGCTGGTATCATTGCCTACCATGACAGCATTATGAAACCTGACTATAATGTGGAATTTTCCACAGTTTATATTGGTTATGAATGGTTTAGATAACAGAGCTGCCCGAAACCATATCGGTAGGATGTGCCTGGCAGCGGACGTCCCTCTTATTGAGAGTAGGCCTGCTGGTTATCTCGGGCAAGTAACTACTATCGAAAAGGGTGCGACCAAGTGTTATGAATGTCATCCTAAGCCAACCCAGAGAACTTTTCCTGGCTGTACAATTCGTAACACACCTTCAGAACCTATTCATTGCATCGTTTGGGCAAAGTATTTGTTCAGCCAGTTGTCTGGGGAAGAAGATGCTGATCAAGAAGAGCATCCTGACGGAGATGACCCTGAAGCTGCCTGGGAACCAACAGAAGCCAAAGCCAGAGCATCTACTGAAGACGGTGACATTGAATGTATTTCCACAAGGAATGCGCCAAACCAACTGGGTATGATCCAGTTAAACCTTTTACCAAGATTTTTAAAGATGATATCAGATATCTATTAACAATGGACAAACTATGGCAGAAAAGGAAACCTTCAGTTCTGCTGGACTGGCTGAAGTACAAAGTCAAGGAGAAGAAACCAATGCATCAGATCGACAAAATGAACCCCAGTTAGGCCTGAAAGCCCAGCAGGTTCTAGATGTAAAGAGCTGTGCAAGTCTTTTTTCAAAGAGCATTGAGACATTAAGAATTCCTTTAGCAGAAAAGGGTGATGGAGCTGAGCTCACGTGGGATAGGGACGGCCCCTCGGCAATGGATTCTGTCACCTCTGCTGCAAACACCAGGATGCCTGTTTTCAGTATGAATATGAAGAGCAGATGTGATATAAAATCAACGGCAGGGAACATTATTCCTGCAATCACTACTGCTAGTGCAGTGGTGGCTGGGCGGATGGTATTGGAAGGATTGAAGATTTTATCAGGAAAAATAGACTAGTGTAGAACAAATTTTTTTGAATAAACCACCAAGCCCATGAAAGAAGCTCCTTGTGCCTTGTGCACTGGATCCTTCCATCCCCAGTTGTTATGTATGTGCCAGCAAGCCAGAGGTGACCGTGTGGCCAAATGTCCATGAAATGACTGTTCTCATCTTACAGGATAAGATAGTGAGAGAAAAATTTGCTATCATAGCACCAGATGTCCAAATGTTAGATGGGAAAGGAACAATCTTAATATCTTTAGGAGAGAGAGAGACAGACGCTAATAATCACAGGCAGATGTCAGAATGTGGAATTAGAAAGGGCAGCTGGCTTCAAGCAGATGACTTCCTTCAGAACTACACTTTATTGATCAACATCCTTCATAGAGAAGACCTAAGAAAGGATGTTGAATTTGAAATTGTTGGTGACGCCCCAGAAAAAGTGGGGCCCAAACAAGCTGAAGATGCTGCCAAAAGCATAACCAATGGCGGCGGCGATGGAGCTCGGCCTTCCACCTCCACGGCACAAAAGCAAGATGAAGTGCTCATAGTTGATTCAGACAAAGAAGGTTCCTCAAATAATGCTGACATCCCTGAAGAAGAGAGAAGTTGCAAGAGGAAATTAGATAAGAAGGAGAATGTCAGAGCAAAGAGGTCAGGCGTAGAACAGACAGAAGAGCTTGATGATGTCACAGCACTAGACTGAACAGAAATGCCTCTTGACAGTCCCTCTTATTACACTAGTTTATCTGGGCAGAACCAGATTGTTTATTATGTTCCTTGTTCCAGAGGAAAAAAACTGACACCAGTGACTTGAAAATGATTCCGCTCCCTTTGAAGGCATTCATTTTGCTAGAACTATTAGAACCGTTGCAGTATGCTGTATTGAAAGTAGGAATATATTATAGTGCTAAAACCCTTTGAACAAAGTGTCTGCATAACTAGTCATGAGATGAAACAACACGATGCATGTTGCCTTTTTAAGGTAAATATCATTAGGTATCATTTAATGGTTTCAAAATATTGTGGTTTAGTAAAGTTGATACATGGTTATAAATATTATGCCTTTATTTTTGGCTAGAAGAATAATTATTTTTAGCCTAGATCTAACCGTTTTCATACTCTCAACTGACTGTAACAGATTCAAAGAAGTATCAAGCGCTATGCATTGAAACTTGTTTTAAATGTTAACTGGCACTAAGTATATTAATGTAAAACAATGTTAAT
>NW_012148041.1:1864325-1871529 GCF_000956105.1 Propithecus coquereli
TTTTAAAGAAGGAAGAAGTAATTCATAGTTTAATACTCATAGAACCTTATTGCTACAGTAACTCAGATATTCCATTGATCGGACTATAGTCACATCTGCTCACTCAGACACACATAGTAACGAACATTTGTAAAATTAATATGACATGAAATGGCTAGCCAAAAGCAAGGGCTATTCTGTCCCCAATACCTTTATAATAAAGGAGTGCTACCACTTTTATCATTACCCTTTGGTGAATTCTGACAGTTTTTGTTTATTTGTTTGGAATTTTTAAAATTCTGCTTCTTTTAGCTGTTAAGAAAAAATATCAGTGTTCAAAGTAAATTAGTAAGTGGCCCTCCTAAAATAGATTCATAGAGCTATAGCACCCAAGGTGCTGCATAAGCCAAGTTCTGGAGATGATTTCTGCCAGGAATCTGAGGATGGCTTGTATGCCCAACACAGCTGGCCAATCGCACGCTCCCTGCTAGACTCCATGCCTGCACTCCAGGGTCCCTAACTCACAAGAGCAGAAGGCAGCAGCAACCTTGTGGTGGTCCTGCTCTGCGAAACCCGATGTCAACCAGGTGGAAGGGAAGTGTTTAGAAGGACAGGGACAACATTTACAACCACGCCAGCTTCAAGGATAGCCACCTCAGTGTGTAACCAAGCTGCTATACCAGCAAAGAAACCTTTTCCCACCTCCCTAAGTACTACATAAAAATAGCTAAAGGAACAGGAAGAAAACTTTAGAAGGAAACGATGGTCTCTGAGTATCGATCTATACTATAACTTAGAACAAATTGATTACAGCCAGTAATTAACTTACCTGGCATGTCTAAGTGCAGGGTGATCAGTTTCACACAAAGGGAAGAAATGTCACATTCCTATATACAGGTATCCTAGCTGAATACTGAGTTAAAACTCAACTTTCAGACCTACATTCTAGTGTTGTGAACTAACCAAGAGGCAGTGCGGCAGTCATGGGAGGATTGAGTTCACGCAAATGCAGAACACGCCTTCTGGAAGCAGTGTGGGAAAACAGATGGTATGAATGCACAGTGAGTTTCCAAGCCTGTGTTGGAACCGGGGTCTGGCATCTGAAATCTATTTTGGTCATTTTTCACTGAAGCCTTACTTATAGAGCTTATTTTAGAGCTTAAGCAATAAAAGAAGATTAATGAGAATGATAATAATAATAACTAATGTTTCTTGAGTACTTACTGTGACTCTGACACTGTTATATCCTTTTATATATATATGTTTTTAATATATATTTTTTGTGCACCCAAATTGGATTTTTATTTTTTTATTTATGAGGACAAAAATCATATACAATGAACTCAATATTTTTAAATAAAAGCATTATATTAGTTACAATAGCATCTACACATTTCAAAAATAATTAATGCGACATCTGTGAAGCAGCATTAATTAAGAAAATATTGGGTACACAGAAGAACTCACAGATGCCTGCTGGCAGTCCACACGACCTTATAGTTTAAAATATAGGGCTTTTGATCGAAACTTGCTTTTTTTTAAATTTCAAAGTCACATATATTAATATATATCTTATGTATAAATATACATATATCTCTGTGTCGCTTAACTCTCAACCCTGTAATGTAGATGCTATTATTTTAAATGAAAGGGACCAATGATAGGCTGGAACAACCCCCGGGGAGAAGCCGAATGCAATTCTCCTTAGAGATGCCCCCGCAAGGTGCAACCTGAGGTTCCGCCTCTCTTGACTTAGTTATTTGATCAGTTCTACTTACATTTGGCAGCTTGTAGAAGAAGAATCCCACCTTCAGAATCAGGAGCAGCATCACACCTGCGCCTACCAGAGATGCAAACTGAGGAGACAGAGCCGGTTGGAGAGAAACCATCAGGAACATATTGGTCCCTGTCTGCAGCCGAGGCCTTCTGCTTGATGAGAAGCATGTCATTTTTTTCTTAAAAGGAGGTGGGTGCAGCATAGGTGCATTTTTGTTGAACTAACATCTTCGGGTCTTATCGAGTGCTAAACATATACTAGTTACTCAATAAATATTTGTTGAATGAATGCATGAATGCTCTCTGAAAAGCTCCACATTGTCCTGGGTAGCTGAATCCTTATTGCCACAGTTCTGTGCTGTGAATCTAAAAGTCTCCTAAAATCTCATTTGCATCCCCTCCTAATCTTAACCTCTCCTTGCACAACTTAGAAAAGCCCTAGTAGACTCCTCACCGACTCCCCTAAAATCCCAACCACCCTGCTTCGGGTATAAATATCCCACCCCTCGCCCTCCCATTTGGAGATTGGATAACTTCCCATCTAACTGCTTCAGTGGTGCTTCATCTTAAAAAATACAGTGATAATCATATCCTGTTTTCCTGCTTCAGTTTCTCTCTGCTTCAGTGTAAAACAAAACAAAACAAAAAAGCTACAAACATGATTCAAGGCTGTATACAGCAAGCAGCTCTGGGTCCTATCCCAGCTGGGTTCACCACTCTGGGCTCAGTGTCCCTTGGTAAGCAGTGATTCTCACTTGGCAAATAAAGGTGGAAAGCTAACAAACACAGTTCCCGCTGTGAGCCCAGGGCTCTCTGTATCCTCTAGTGGTAAATTTCTATTTTTTAAGCTAGTAGTAAAATTATATCAAGCAGTATCATTCTCCACTCTGATGGGGAGTGGGGGATGGGGTAAAACTGTAAGCACAAATCAAAATAATGGCATATACTAGGAAGAACTGAGAGAGTCCCTCGAACCTAATCCATTAAAGGACCACTCAGTGATGATTCTCTAATTTTTCTCTTTATTTTTTATGTGGGAGAAAAATACCTTCCTACTAGGTTCTCTGTCACTACTCATTTCTATTTGCCACATGAACGTATTGCTGAAAATAACAGCCGTGCAACCAATGTCCTACTTCCTTCCTTCCCCATCCCGGCCGATTCCCAGCCAGCGTGAGTGGCCTGGCGTGCACGAGCTGAGGTGCACGAGAGTAGTGCAGGCAGGAGGATTCAGGAAATGCAGCGGCTGAAACTTAGGAAGCTCCGACGGCAAACGTGTCATACACTGTGGAACTGAAACAGGTAAGTGAGTGCATGAGCCCCTCCAGCCGGTTTACGTACCAGCCCGTTGCTGGATCTAATTTACGGCTCCAGCTTCTAGTTGGTCTTTGCTGGCACTACGTAAAAAAACTGCTTTGATGAATGCAGGAAAATAAATCAGGCCTTTTCTTTCCTACTATTTCTTTTCTCCAACATTCTTCCGATTATTTTTAAGAAAATAAACACAGGCAGGCAGCAAAATGAGTTATCAAAAATGTAGATTAAAATGAGTACAAACTAGATACTAAATCCCATAAAAATTAGCTGCTCAGAGAGGGTCGGAGGCCTGCCAAGGGTTGCATGTTCCTCTCGGCTGCACATTCATGGGAGTGGGCTTTGGGATCCGAGGACCACCCTCAGTGGCATTGTGCCTCGGGAAGATGCTTGGTAGCTCTCAGAAGCTCAGGCTCAGCGCCTGAACAGGGTCTAAACACAGCAAGCACTGCAGAACTGTATCTCATGCATGTTTTCCTTTCTTCTCTGATTTTCTATCACTTTTCCGGGCTTTCTCGAACAAAGACTGCCTGCCTTCTCTCCAGGGATTCAAAAACAGTGGGAGTCCCCACAGTCATGGCCACTGTTGACATGCGGACACCCCTTGCTCCATATGCAGTGGGTTCCATGAAGTAGGACAGCAGATTGTTGAATGCCACCCCCCGCCCCCGGAACCAGGGAGCTAGGGTAGAAGCTGTGATTTTCGAATATCTCGTAAGTAACAGGCACTGTGTGGACACTATTTGTGTCTAATTTAATCCTCACAGTGGAAAGGTTGGTTTATCCCCATTTTACAGACAAGAACTGAAGCCTCAGAGAGCAAAAGTAATTTGCCCAAGATCATGCACATCTAGGAGGCATGGAGTCAGGTTTTAAAGCCCCTGACCATCTGACTCCAAAATCTAGGTACTCGCCACTGCCCCATTTGCTTCCTCTCTCAAAAGAACATAACAAATTTCTCTCTTTTATAATAACCCATTTTTAAAGCAATTCTGGGGTCCTGGGCAAAAGGCCAGTCCAAGGAAGGAACCCAGTCATGGAGAACAGGGGAGCAGGGGGGTCAGAAATGGATGAACAGGAGGATGGAGGGGGAGGCAATCCAGCTGGCCGCAGGCCTAGGGCTTGTCACACCCCCTCTGCCATGGTCCAGGCCTGCCTACGCCTCAGGCCAAGGCTGTGGCTAGAAGGGCCAGTAGGTTTTGCTGAGACCAGTGTAGGGAAATGAGTTCTAGCCAGGGAAAAATTAAAGTGAAATCCAGACACATATACGCATTTTGTACCTATGCCAGATAAAAAATAAAAATAAAGTGACACGTCATTTTTGAGAGGTTCAGAGCCAGCCCCCTACTTTCAATTCCTGTAGTCCTGAAGAAATTTGAAGAAGTGGGGCATTCTCAGGCAGAGTGAATACAAAGCCCTCAGAGAGAAGGAAGGGGTGGAGAGAACACCCCCCTGCTATGAGAAAAAGAAGAGTGAAGGAGTCTCAGAGGCCTTTTCTGGTCCAGATCAGAAAATCAGGAGTGGAGTCTGGGCAGCTGCTGTGTGTAGGGTCAGGGGCCAGCAGCATTCTCTGCTTAAGCAGGGATTTGCTCTGGGCATATCGAGGTCTCAGGGAAGGGCTTACCAGCATCCCTAGGGACATGCCTCCCCATGGAAGGCCACTGCACTTCATGACAGGTGTCACTAGTAGGAAATGTACTGCCCAGGTCAACAAGGTGGCAGCAGGAAACAGAATGAGAGCCATAGGCTGCCTTGGAGGCAGGCCCTTGTCCAACAGGCTAAAATGGTAAAAATGGGCTTGCTCAGAGGTTAGAAAGCCAATCATCTGCTGAGGCCCTCCCAAAACTTGGCCTTTCTATTCCCAGAATCAGTGAGTGCAGTTGGCAAAGCTATTCTTCCTCCAGTCCACGTCGCACACACAGGATGCAGTCCTGCCTTTAATGCAACTCTGAAGTTGAACTGCAACCCTTCTTTCTCCTTTCATCTATACATAGCCTAACCTCCTTTCAGTACTCCATGAAAGTCCTACTCCCTCCATCGTTCTCCTGCTAGAAGTATTTATGGAGCTTTTTTTTTATTGCCTTTATTCTGTACTCAGTTTTCGTTGCACTTTGATTTAGGTTTTTCCAGCTGTGTGCATCTTGTTCCCCAAATTTATGTTATGCTTATATACTGAACAAAGCAAGCGTGTCATAAAACATTAGTGGAACTAATCTCTGGAATTGCCATATCCATTTCTTCTTATCATAAAACCCTCTCATTTTGACTCCAAAGTTTTTGCATGTTTGTATGGAACATCTTTCTTTTTAACATAGCCCAAATTCCTTCTGTCCGTCAAGCAGTAACGGAAAAGGCCAGTGTGTCTGGAAGAAGCTCTGTGACAACAAAACTCAGTCCACGTAAAAGGATATGACGTAGTCTTACCCTAGACCTGTGCTCCAGCCCCTGCGTGATCTTTGACTTTCACTAGTGCTTACTTTATGCTTCATCATAAATTCGCCCACAGACTGTGATACTTTATCTTTCCCCATTGAAATTCAGTGTCCGTTCTTCTGACACATCAGAGCTGGTACCTTCTTTTTTTTTTTTTTTTCAGACGGAGTCTCACTGTGTTGCCCGGGCTAGAGTGCCGTCGAGTCAGCCTAGCTCACAGCAACCTCAAACTCCTGGGCTCAAGCGTTCCTTCTGCCTCAGCCTCCCGAGTAGCTGGGACTACAGGCATGCGCCACCATGCCCGGCTAATTTTTTCTATATATTTTTAGTTGTCCAATCAATTTCTTTCTATTTTTAGTAGAGACGGGGTCTCGCTCTTGCTCAGGCTGGTCTCGAACTCCTGAGCTCAAACAATCCGCCCGCCTCGGCCTCCCAGAGTGCTAGGATTACAGGCGTGAGCCACCGTGCCTGGCCAGAGCTGGTACCTTCTTACTACGCTTCTGCAGCATGAGCTTGTCTTTGACCGCTGCCACTGCTTCCCTGCCATCTGAATCCTGACCCATTCCCTAGGCTTACCCTAGTTTCCATTCTGACAGCTCTGTGACATTTCATCACACTGCACAGCTGAGATGCGACACCTCCCATGTTGTTATGCTGTGACTTTTGTATAAGCAGTTCAAAACTCATGGACATTGGACTTACAAAATCTCAAGCCTGCAACTGGAGTTTGCCTTTAGAGTCTTCTCTGCTACCATCTCCCTTGCCCCCACCCCCTTCTCACCTCAACATTTAGGTTACTAATTCAGAATACTTGAAGAGAGTCTGACCTAGATAATTTTCTCTTTCACAAAAGTAGAGCAGTCATAAATTCCCTAGGCTCTTGTAGACAAAGACCTGACTCCCTATCATGGAAGCCCTTTGCCATGCCCTTTGAGGAAGCCAGGAAAATTTTTAGTTTGCTGCCAGGGTGGAGAGAGTTGTATTAGTGCTTTCCCAGACTCAGTATGAGAATGCATCTTCCCATAGGGAAAAAAAAACAACGATGTTAATAGATGATAAGTTTAACTGAAATATTGTTATCCTTTAGGTATGTTACATGGAAATTGGTTTTTTTGTGCGCTAATATATGGAAACCTCTGACATATAATATTTCTGTAGAAAATGACTTTTAAGTTTCACATTGATATATAACTTTTAAGATAAAATCTGAGCAAAAATTAAGGCAAGCATGAAATCCAAATTCTTCCAAGAAGTCTTTTCCATCAAGCCTATTACTAAAACAGCAACAAGATTAAACCCATATAATCCCCTTCAACAAATATAAGTATGAATTGACATAAATAGCATTTATATATTAGAGATAAAATTCTATTTCAACACACCTGTTGTCTTCCTCCAGATTTATCCTGGATAATAGTCCTGGCAACAGCACCAGTAAACACACAAGATCTGAAAAATGAACTGACGACATTGCAAACTCCAATGGCTATTAAATCCTGTAAAGAAATGGCAGGCATTTTCGGCCCATTCTTTGTTGAAGAATGATGATTGATTTTGAGCTAAAGGTATACTGTTCATTTCTTGCGTATGAAGATAGGGTTTACATCACTTTATTTATTTATTTATTTATTTTTGAGACAGAGTCTCGCCCTGTTGCCCAGGCTAGAGTGCCGTGGCGTCAGCCTAGCTCACAGCAACCTCA
>NW_012148041.1:1872291-1874648 GCF_000956105.1 Propithecus coquereli
GGCTTCCCTCACCTCTCAAAAATCCTTTTGTGATTACAGTCCAAATTATGGTCCAAGTGACTATCTGATTAAAGAAGAATCCAGCCTTGATATTGGCAGGAGGCTCAGATTAGAAGACAAAACACTTAAGGGCCAGAGGAAGCAACAGTCTTCTTACCTGGTTGGAATTGACTCTGTAGTTATGAGAACTGGAAATCTTCCTCCCCAGAAAAATGAGCAGAAAGGAGCTCACCAAAGATAAGGAGATGGCTTGTAAAATGATCTTGGAAAGAATGCTGAAATCTGGCGTTACAGGAAACAGGAAGCTGGAATAAAATAGTGGAATTATTCCTAGAGAGCAGGAATCTTTCATTGGCACTTCACCCACTCCATTCTTCTCGCATGGGGCAGGCGTGGCCTCCCTTTTTTTAAAAAAAATGACAACAAGGAATAAGTAGAGCAACTGAGGCAGCAGCCTGCCAAAATCGCCAGTAAACGAAGCCAAGTGATAAAAGCCGTTAAGAGAACATGCTCTGCTGTCTTCTAGTTTGAGGTTTCTGCCATGTAGCAACAGCCACAGGAGTTCGTGAAAGATGGTTTCTTGATACTGTTTGAGACCGTACCAGTGGGTAAACAACAGGCAGATATCACATCTCGTGTGTTTTAGAGCTAAAAGGCTCAGTGAATTCCCTTCTATTCGCACTCAAATTCTTCATGGTATAACTTTAGTCATTGTCCTTTATACAGATTACTTCCAAATTCTACGCATACCTTCCCTCCTGTAGTTTTGAGGTCACCAGAATGTTGAGACATTCATATTTTGCTGATAGTCATGGTCATCTAATTCTGATTCAATACATTCTATTTCTACTAAGATCAGATCATATATAAAACATTGCTAAACATTGCCAACATTGTTAGCTAGGAAACTCTACTTGTTTAACACAATAAACTTTCTTCTTTGTTGTTTTTATCATCAGATTGCTGTCCAGAGAATTGAGGTGTGTCGTGATTCTCACAGGAATGAATACTTGTCTATTCATGTACAGTTTAGTAATTTTACTCCGTTGTCCAGAGCAATTTTTTTTTTTTTTTTTGAGACAGAGTCTTACTTGGTCACCCTGGCTGCAGTGCAGTGGCGTCATCACTGCAACCTCACTGCAAACTCCTGGGCTCAAGCCCTCCTCCTGCCTCAGCCTCCTGAGTAGCTGGGACTATAGGCACGTGCCATGATGCCTGGCTGATCTTTCTATTTTTTGTAGAAACGGGTCCTGCTCTTGCTCAGGCTGGTCTCAAACTCCTGAGCTCAAGTGATTCTCCTGCCCTGGGCTCCTGGAGTGCTAGGATGACAGGCGTGAGCCACTGAGCCAGGCCAGAGCATCTGTTAAGTCAACTCCTGTGTGATCAGTTTCAGGCTGTGACTTCTTAGAAGTCAGAGACTATGTTTGTGGTTCCGTTTATATGCATGCAGCATAGAACCACCTGTAAATGTTTGATATTTTATTTTTAAAGTAAAAAAATTCCAAACGGTTACAAAAGAAGAAAGGATGGTATAATGAGCCATTGTGTACTCCTCACTCACCTTTGACACTTAAGAATTCATGACCAATCTAATTCATCTGTACCACTACCCAATGCCTATTCCAAGATTACTTTGAGTCAAATTCTAGGCATTATATCATTTCAATTGCAAATACTTTGGTGTACTTCTCTAAAAGAAGTACACCAAAAAATTATTACCAATTCTTAATATTATCAAATATCTAATCAGTGTTCAAGCTTTCCCAAATATCGTAAACATATATTTTACGATTTGTTCAAATCAGAATCCAAATAAAGTCCATACATTACAATTGGTTGCTGTGTCTCTCATATCTCTTTTAAGCTAGAGGTTCCCTCTCCATATCTTTTTTTTCTTCCTTGCAATATTTTGGTTAAAGAAACCTGGTCATTGGTCATATAGTGTTCCCCACACTCTGGATTTTGCTGATTACATCTCTGTGTTGTCATTTAACATATTCCTCTGTTCCTTGTATTTTCTGTAAATTGGTAGTTAACCCTTCAGGTTTGGTCAGCTCTGGGATTGGTTTTTTTAAACAAAAATACTTCATAGCTTTGCACAGTGGCAGTATCATAGCCAATGAGGCTTATCAGAGGCGCAATTATTGCTAATTGAAACCTTTCCCAATACTCTGCCATGACAACTTGCAATATAGTCGGCATTGGCAATTTTTGACAGTCCCTGTGGGGACTGGATAAAAAGAAAAAATAAAAATAAAAAAAAGTTAAAGACAAAAATACTTCATAGCTGGTGATGTGTACTTCCATCAGGAAACACACAATGACTGACTCTTTTTGTGTTGTTAGCAGATGATATG
>NW_012148041.1:1875333-1876697 GCF_000956105.1 Propithecus coquereli
GGAATTGCATGGTACCCTGAACAGCCAGAACAGTAATCAAGACTGGTATTAGGTACTGGCATAAGGATAGACATATAGATTGATGGAGGTTAGAAATAAACCCAGACATTTATGGCAAACTGATTTTCAACAAGGGTCTCAAGACCATTCAATCAGGAAAGAACAGTGTCTTCACCAAATGATGCTGGGATGACAGGATGTTCACATGTAAAAAAATGAAGTTGGACCCCTACCTCATAATATACACAACAATTAATTCAAAAAGGACCACGCACCAAATTTAAAAGCTAAAATTATAAAACTCTTAGAAGAGAACACGGGGGTAAATCTTCATGACCTCAGATCAGGTGTAGGTTTCTCAGAGACGACACCAAAAGCACAAGTGACAAAAGAAAAAATAAATTGGACTGTGTCAAAGTTAAAAACTTTTTTGCTTCGGAGAATATATTAAGAAAATAAAAAGACAAGCCACAGAATGGAAGAAAATACTTGCAAATAATATATCTGATAAGGATCTGGTGTTCAGAATACATAAAGAACTCCTGCAACTCAACAACAAAAAGACCAACAACCCAGTTAAAAATAAGCAAAGGACTTAGACATTTCTCCAAAGAAGATATACGAATGGCTAACAATAGCCAGAGTGATATACTGTTCTTAGTAGGAGGGCTGTAATAAAGGAAGGGAAAAAACCCAGAAAATAAGTATTGGTGAGGATGTGGAGAAACTGGAATCCTTGTGCCTTGTTGGTGGGAATGTGAAATTGTTTAGCTGCTGTGGAAAACGGTTTGGCAGTTCCTCAACAAGTTCCACACAGAATCACCATATGACCCAGCTATGTTACTCCTAGGTGTATACCCCAGAGAATTAAAAACAGGTGCCTAAACAAAAATGTGCACATAAATGTTCATAGTAGCACATAAATGTTCATAGTAGCATTATTCACAAAAGCCAAAAGATGGAAACAACTGAAATGTCCTTCAACTGATGCATGGCTAACTAAAATATGTAGATCCATACAATGGAATGTTATTTAGCCACAAATAGGAATGCACTGATACGTGATACATGGATGAATTGTCAAAACATTACGCTAAGTGAAAGAAGCCAGACACAGAAGGCCACATATTATATGATTATATTTATATGAAATGTCCAGAATAAGCAAGTCCAGAGAGACAGAAAGTAAGTATGTGGTGGCAAAGGGCTGTGGGGAGGAGCAATAGGGTGTGACCACTAATGAGTTCAAGGTTTCTTTTTGGAGTAATAAAATGTTTTAAAATTAGATGGCTGTAATAGTTAAGCAAAAGAATATACTAAAATCCACTGAATTGTACATTTTCAAAGGGTGAATTTTACGGTAT
>NW_012148041.1:1878459-1897046 GCF_000956105.1 Propithecus coquereli
GGGAGCTAATTAAAATTGTTCAATTTTACTAGTTCCTCGCAATGCTGGATAAATACATAATAATAATAAAAAAAGGAAGTTCAGGCTGGGTGCAGTGGCTCACACCTCTAATCCCAGCACTTTGGGAGGTCGAGGTAGGAGGATGCTTGAGGCCAGGGGTTCAAGACCAACTGGGCAACATAGCAAGACCCCATTTCTACAAAAAAAAAGAAAATTAGCCGGGTGTAGTGGCCTGCACCTATAGTCCCAACTACTCAGGAGGCTGAGGTGGGAGGATTGCTTGAGCCCGGGAGTTCAAGGCTGCAGTGAGCTATGATTGCACCACTATATTCCAACCTGGGCAACAAAGTGTGACCCTGTCTCCAAAAAAATAGTAAGTTCAAAGCAGTGTTTAAAATTAGATTTTTGAAATGTTCACTTGTCTATCTATACCCTTGAATCTTATAATAAAAGATAAGCAAAACTTGGCTGCGTGGTTTTTAAGTCATTAATAACAGCAGCACATAAGTCTAATAGAGTGGTTATGATCATAGACTTTGTAATTAAGGAGAAATAAGTTCAAATGGTAGCTCTGCCACTGAGTAGCTATGTGATCTTGGATAAGTCACTTAAACTTAATAAGCCTTAGTTTCCTCAGCCATTAAAAAAGAGAGAGAGAGATATCTAACTCATGGTATTACTGTGAGGAGTAAATGAAATAAGGTAAATATGTAGAGCACCCATCCCGTTGTTGTTCTTGTTATTTTTTTCTGAGGACAGAGACCATGTCTTGTTTAGCTTCGTCTTCCCTGGTACTTAGGTGGTGTCTGCTCATGCTTTTTAATTGACTGGAATTTCAGATTTCATTTTGAACTGGTGGGATATGAGACTAATTTAATCTGACTGTGCCAAAGTAGCCCATGTTTCGTTAGCCGGGAGTTTAGCCAGCATCCTCGACTCTGCAGGGTTCCCTCTTCCACGACGGTAGAAAATCGGCAGTGCTCTTCAAAAGCCTGCCTATGACTCAAGAAACTGCAGTAAATTGCTTTTCTTAGCTAATGTGATTCATCTGATCAAGATCAAAAAAATTATATTAAAGAATTTCCTAACAGAAGCAAGAGTGGCACCCTATAGTCACTGGTAGGCATTAGGATGTAAATTGTGAGTCCCTAAGAACTCCATATGCCAATCTATTTCTACTCAGAGTAAGAAAATATTGTTGCTCAAGGGCATTGATTCAGTCTAAGCGGGTGAAGGGAGAAGGAACATTTATCTCCTGAGCACTGAGCCACAGGACAGAGGCTAGGAAAACAGAGATGTCTCTTGTCCAACTCTTCAGCGTTAGTCAGACAGGTGCAGAGGTTGAGAAGGCCTGTAATGCACCGTCAGAAAAACTTGAGTCTGTATGTGCTGTGGGTAGCGCAGCCAGCAGTTTTCTTGGGTGAGGGGATTGGCTCAACTATGAAAAGAGAGACAGAGGCTGACCAGAGAAGAAACAAGGAGTCGTCCGAGCCCTTCTTCTTTCGGGAGCCTCTGTGCTCCAAAATGAACTTGGCCAGAGACTACCAGTAGAAAATATCAACGAGGCTGTGTGGTCAGAGGCTAAGAGAGGGTATCAGAAAGAGAAAAGCAATATTGAAAAGTGGAATTACTGACCTGTGAGGAATCATGTCAATGAGTGTCTTGCTGGTTTCTGTGGCCATGTTTATCCTGTTTGCAAATGCAGTGAAACCAAGAATCTAAAAAAAAAGAGGCATATGATTATCTAAATATTATGCACCATTGCTTCCAGGAGCAGAAATGTCCTGTCTCAAAAAACAGAAACAAAACTTCTACATAGAGAAAAATGGAAATTCACCAACACTTAGCATAGGCCTGTCATATGTTTGTCAGAAAGAAGAAAGGAGTAAATAACTGACAGTGTAAAAGTATTAAACATAGTTGACTTTGGATGGTGCAACTATAGGAATTTCTTTTTTCATTTTTTGAGACAGAGTCTCACTCTGTTGCCCTGGCTAGAGTGAGTGCTATGGCATTAGCCTAGCTCACAGCAACCTCAAACTCCTGGGCTCAAGCGATCCTCCTGCCTCAGCCTCCCGAGTAGCTGCGACTACAGGCATGCACCACCATGCCCGGCTAATTTTTTTTCTATATATTTTTAGTTGTCCAGATAATTTCTTTCTATTTTGTTAGTAGAGACGGGGTCTTTCTCTTGCTCAGGCTGGTCTCGAACTCCTGACTTTGAGCAATCCACCCGCCTCAGCCTCCCAGAGTGCTAGGATTACAGGCGTGAGCCACCGCACCCGGCCGAGGAATTTCTTTTTCTTCCTTGTCCTTTTTTAAAAAAATTTCTCTATGTTTTTCAAAATTTCTAGAATGAGCCTGTATTACTTTCATAAGGGGAAAAAAACCCATATTTTTGAAATATTATGAGAAAGAGGCAACAGATAAATGTACTTAGAACATAAGCATGTTTTGGGGGTAGATCTATTGTATAGTTTGATGATGGTTAATAAAGTACTGTAAACTTTGAAAATCGCTAAGACAGCAGATCTTAAATGTTCTCACAACAAAAAATGATAAGTATGTGAGGTGATGGATATGTTAATTAGCTTGATTTAAACATCTCACAATGTATACACATATAAAAATATCATGCACATCATAAATATACATAATTTTTATTTGTTAACTGTACTTCAGTTTAAAAATGTTTTTAAAAAAGGAAAATAAGCATGTTTTGCAAATATAAGTATATATTAATATTTAAAACTAAATGTACTCAGCTTTGACATATGCCTTGTAAAAATTCTAATATTCTCTAAACCATGAATTCTGGGCATCAAAAACACTTACCAGAAATAATTCCATGGGAAACTCGATGGGATATTGATTGAAAGAAATTCTGATACATTTGTTGATTCTCAAAGCAACAACAGCAGTTAGAAATAGCAGAATGCTGGTGGAATTAGCTTTTGGAAGTCCCATACAATAATTAATAATGTTCTGAAAGAAAAATTACAGAGGCTTAGGATGCGATATAATAATTGCCTAAATCTAGCAAATTGACACTCTTTCTAGATTAGTTTAGAAAGAAGTTCCTAGGTATAGTTGCTGGGAGGTTTTTATGGGCATGACTAAAAATCAGTGAGGGCAGAGGGGCCTTTTTAAGTTAAAAAAGGGATTAAAACAGGCAGTAATGTTCAATAAGGATAGAATACACGCTTTATATGTCTCAGGGTAATGGAAAGGACATAGGAGTTCTGTTTATGATTAAGTACATCATCTTGAAGGCCAAATTTTAACGTAAATCATGTAAGTTTAAAAGGCTGGGCTGAAATGGTTAATGCAACTGAAAGCATGGTCTAACCGGCATCTGCAATTAACCAAGGCGCCAGATCTACCAGAGAGAAAGCTATTCCTAGGAACCTCTTGACTGAGCCGCCTGTGGGCTGCATCTCCTTTCAGAACAGTCAGGAGTTTCTCTCCTGGGGCCCATTTCTCTTTGGAGGCAAGGCGTGGGGCATTTGTAGCTCCGGGCGAGGGCTGAAATTACTCACGTAGAAGAAGGAGATGGGACCAGAGTGGAAACTAATCACAATCCCGAAGACGCAGGTCAGCTGGGACAGCATGATGTGCAGCGCCGTGGCGGCCAGGTAGGCACTGATGGCGGCCTCCGGAAGGTAAGTGCTAACTAAGCCCAGACCTATCGTGCCCATTGATAGCTGCAGGGGGTTCAGACGGAAAAGAAAAACAGAGTGGGGCGGAAAGTCTTCAAACCAGCAACGACACCAATGGCGCTCTCCAGGGGCCCCCCAGCCCCTTCTCAGAAGGGGCTTCCAACAAAACAAAGTTAGGGTAGGCCCCTTTGATGACTCTCGCGTCTCTCCTTCCCTAATGAGCAGAGGTGAAGGGATAAGGTGCGCCCTTGCCTGTTGATCAGAGACTCCCCACAAGCACCAGCCCACCTCTTTCCCTCCTCCCTGCCTGAGCCCGGTCCGCTGGGGTAACTGAATTCTTGCTCTAGAATCTACCGCCCTCTAGGTCGCTGTGGGGGAAACAGCAACAGGGTGGTGAGAACAAGCCTTTGCCTTTTTCAAGGCCTTTCCTGAGAAGCTTTTGACAGCCCTTTTCAGGAGACGTTTGACATCCCTATAAGGAATGCAGCGTTTCACAAAGGAAAAGATGAGTCCAAAAAACTGGGTTCCGGCTTAAATTTCTTGGCCTTTGACTCTTATCTTTACTGAGAATGAGGAAACTGAATTTATTTATGTGTTCAGGATTACGTATATACCGAAGATATAAATACACAAGGTATTTAATATGTCCGCATGCATATATAAGATATAAATATATGTTACATAATAAAATTTTACACACACACACAAAAGATCTAAAAGGATAGATACTGAACTATTAACAGAAGTTACCTTTGGAGAACGGGATTAGAGGTTGGGGATAATATTTTATAATTTATACACTCTTACTGTTTGAGATGTTCAATTTTTATAATAAAAGACGGTTGTTAGAGTAGGCAGATTAGTTAGGTGTGAGCGGGAGGAGGGGACGCAAGTGAGCTGAGCGTGTAAGACAGGTGAGGGGACTTTCCTGGGACTCTCTAGACGCATCCTGAGATCTCAAGGTGACCTCAAGAGAATTAACATGTCATTAGCTTTGCATGTTCCCCCCTTGCAGGGGATGGACGCTATGCATCATGACATTTCCAGATTGAGGCCATAAAAGGAGAAAATCCAGGCCCCCCCCCCCACTACGGTGGAGACAAGCACGCCATTGGACGATTCAGATGACGCACTCCTGCCTCACTGGGTGGGAGCAGTAGCAGCCCAGAGACAAAGAGCGCGGGGGCAGAGTCCCGGCGGACACAGGCCTGGTGTCCTGCTCCTGCACCGTGAAGTGCGCTTTCCCTTCCTTTCGGCCTGCAGTGAAGTCCTTTTTCTACCTACTTTCACTTTGTTGGGCCTTTTTTTCTACCTTTGCTTTGTCACCTGCTATCATTCATCAGGGTGGGTAGTCAAGAACCAAGGGATTCGGAGCGCAGCCAGGAGCACAGTTAGAAAATTGATGTTTAGAGGATGAGTCCCAATCCCCGGAAGAGGGGAGGTTAAGAAAACTGGCACAGCCCAGCGAAGGCAATTCAGTAAGTGGGGGAAGACCAGCGAAACGGCGGCCTCAGAGCCTGCTACTGTCTCACTTCACTCCCACCGCACCAGCAGCACTCAGAAAACAAACAAGTTTGGACCAATAAATGTTTTGGCTTTGAAAGCTTTTTATTTCAAAGCTTGCCATCAGCCAGGCACCACGTGTCCCTTAACTCCTGTCGTAACTGCCGACACACACTTTTACCACGGCCAGGCCCGTCCGCTCCCCATTTTCTGTGTGACTGGCCCAGTCCTACCTCTGTGCTCGTGCACGAAGCCCTCTTTTTCCCATTTCTGCCAGTCCACGTGCCTCCTCTCTTTCCAGAGCGCTAGGAAATTCCTCTCCTTGGAAAGGTGTGCAGAAAGAGCATGGTTCCCAGGGTGGCTTCAGCCCCGGCCCTGCCACTCGCTGGCTGTGTGAGTGTGGACAAGGGAACTAACTCTCTGAGCCTCAGTTCCCTCATCTTTAAAACACGACTAATACTCGATACACAGAGTGTTGTACGGGGTAACTTACATACCACATGTAAACACCTAGCCCAAATGCGAAAATGGTGACAGATGCAAATACACATTACCCATTCTTCATGCCGCCGTTTCCTTCCACCTTGTAAATGGCAAATATCCACGATTACCATAGGACTCTTTCTTCTCCACGGTGGTGTGGCGTCAGATTCAGGGTTAACGTTAACGTAACATGCTAGGCAGCCACCGCCAGTCAGTCGGAGCTGACCCGTGAGGGGAAACCTACCTGCCACTCTTAGAGAAACCCGCACTGAATGTCGAATGAATGGAAGAAAGGACTCAATAAATAGTAGTTTCTTTCCCAGACAACTCCAGTCCAACTTCAGGTTGTTTTTTACTTCATTTTCTTTCAGCACTGAACTCTTCACTTTTATGAATATTATTTTGTACTTTAATACAAAATAGAGCACAGATTCTGGAGGCAGACAACCCTGAACTCAATCCACTTTGGTATCTTACAGGCTGTATGACTTTGGGCAATTAACTTAACCTCTCTGTGCCTTTGTTTCCTTAAAGTACAGACCATAGTAATACCTAACTCATGGAGTCGTTGTGAGGATCAAACAAGGTAATGCATGTAAAGTGCCTAGAATAGTGACTAGCACATGGCAATAAATGTTAGCTATTATCTAGTTCAGACTTTCCTTTTTCTTTTCTTTTTTCTTTGAGACAGGGTCTTGTTCTGTCACCCAAGGCTAGAGTGCAGTGGCACCATCATAGCTCACTGCAGCCTCAAACACCTAGGCTCAAGTGATCCTCCTGCCTCACCCTCCAGAATAGTTGGGACTACACGTATGTGCCACCATGCCCCAATAATTTAAAAAAATTTTTTTTGTAGAGATGGGGGTCTCACTATGTTGCCCATGCTGATCTTTAACTCCCTGGCCTCAAGTGATCCTCCTGCCTCAGCCTCCCAAAGTGCTGGGATTACAGGTGTGAGCCACAGCACCCTGCCTGCTAGCTTATTTTTTGACAAAGCTATGGCAGAAGGGGAGGATGCCACCTTGTTACTTCTGGGTAGAGGTGGAAGTTCAGGTTCCCCACTTGGCCCTTACTGACACCTGAGGCAGTAGGGACTCTTCATGATTGCTGAGCAAGGCTGAGTGTTCTGGCTCCCAGCTAGGCCTCCCACTGTACCACCCTGGCTGGGAGAGGCAGGAATGCCTTTACTTCTTCCCACGTGGCCTCTGCTGACACCGTAGTAGAGGGAGGTTGGCCTTTTTTTTTTTTTCCTGAGACAGAGTCTCGCTCTGTCTCCGGGCTAGAGTGCCGTGGCGTCAGCCTAGCTCACAGCAACCTCGAACTCCTGGGCTCAAGCAATCCTCCTGCCTCAGCCTCCCGAGTAGCTGGGACTATAGGTACACACCACCATGCCTGGCCAATATTTTCTATTTTTTGTAGAGACAGGGTCTCACTCTTCCTCAGGCTGGTCTCAAGCTCCTGAGCTCAAGCAATCTTCCCACCTTGCCCTCCCAGAGTGCTAGGATTACAGGCATGAGCCACCGCGCCTGGCCAAGATTGAACTTTTTAACCACAGAAATTATATCTTCTTTTTAATTTTTGGTCTCTTTTTAAGTACCAAATTCATTTCTCTGTACTCAGTAATTATAACTTATCGATGCTTACTATGTAACAGGCTCTCGGCTGAGCACTTTGCATGCATTTTCTCACTTAATTCTCATAAGAAGCCTGAAAAACAAATATTCCCACTTTACAAATGAGGAAACTGAGGCCCACAAAGGGCTGAAAGCACTGAAGTTCGTACAGCTCATAAGCATCAGGGCTGGAGTCCGCCCGCTATGATAGCCTGCCTTTGTAGGCGCCCAATAAATCCTTACCCAGTGAAAGGCAGTCCTAGGGGATCACTGAAAAATCAACAAGAGAGTGGGTTAGCTGGGAAAAAAGAGAAATAAAGCTGGAAGATGTGCCTTTAGTTTAGCAGGTGGTAGACTTTCAGAGGAAAATTAAACACACTTCCAAAATAAGTTTTGGATTTTAATAAGTCATCATGTTATTGTCTTTTAGCTGTGGTCCTTGTCAATGCAGGTCTGACTCCAAGGTTTACTAACCCAAAGCATGCTAGGTGGGCCTGTGAGGATATTCTTGTTGAAAGAATATGAAGTAATTTAAAAAAAGGCAAAATCAGGAATGGAACTCTAGACCGTAAGTCCCTAGGACCCTTCTTTGAGAAGGACTGATGACAGTGTTCAGTATCTCATCCTAGACCAGTGGTGGATGATTTCTGAGGACAGAGATGTTTTGTCACTGAGGAGACATCCTATTCCACACATCCTACAAGTTTTCAGAAAAATACATCACTGAAGTTCCAGATGTACCACAATGGATCACGGGAGCAACTAAGGGAAGGGGCCCATTTATAGCCCCTTTACTCAGTTCTTTTTCAGGGGTTCAGAGGTTCAGATCCTACCTGAATAATCCCAGTCAAAAAAGTTGTGGCTGCCACCACGCTCAAGGATTTATTATAGTTCGTAGAGAAGGAGGGGACAGAAAAGTCATCCTTGACGAAAGTCCCCATGACCAGGTGACCGCTGTTGAATGGGCTCACTTTCAGAACATTGATCATCAGAGCGCTCACGAGGGAGAAGGAACCTATGAGAGAAGATGTTAGAGGCGGGAGGTGAAGTTTCCAGTCCAGGTAACTGACAGATATTGACAAAGGCCAGGCATGGTCTGATTTGGTATTGTCATTGATCTGAAGAACTTTTCGTATTTGAAAGTGGCCTTTGGGAAGTAAGAAAGCAGGAAACAGAACTGTGGCTCCACATATCGTGACCAACTCACAGAGTTTAGTTGTTGGTGGTCCAGGTGTTCAGTCTCTTTGCATTACGGGCATATGGAGTGGGCTCGAAAGAGAAATTGACTGGAAATGGGGGTCAGGTTCAGCCACCGTGCCTGCTCTTTGAGAAGGTTCAGAGAGAGATGGTAATGAAAAGATCAGAAAACAAAGCCAATCAATAGCAATAGGAAGAAAAATAATACCCCACACTTCTGAAGGACTTACTGTGTGCAAGATGACACCGAGCTATCCCTGTCTCAAACGTTATTTCATTAAATCCTCAAATTGACATACACTTATAGAGGAGCAAAGGCAAATCTTACCTTTAAACTTACTAAGACAAACAAAACTCTAACAGCCTTATTATCAGTATTTGGAAATAATTGTGAGGTGCCCTAGGAACTTAGAAATATGGGAATAAAATTGTTCTCTTGGTGTTCAAATGTAAAGTCAAGAAATAATGGATCTGAGTAAAGATATGCGATATTGTTCTTATTTATTTATTTATTTTTGCGATATTGTTCTTAAAAAAGGCAGAGTAGCATGCCACATCTAGAAGGATGGGATGCTAACCAGACCGAATATACAAAGCGTATCAGGAGAAAGAGTGTGTCAGTCAGAATGGTCAATGTTGGTCGATTGGTCAGTTGTTTGGTGGGGAAGCCCAGGAAAGGCACCTCACTGAGTAAATGTTGGCAATGACCTTCCAAGCCTATTGGGGCATTTTGTGATTTGATTTCTAGTCAGATTCAGCTAGGTGAGGTTATTGTGCTGATTAGTGCTGATTATATGACTTTTAACGAGTCTGGTCCCTGTAAAAGTCATTCCTAGTTATAAATTAGTAGATGGACTTTTGACTCAGGGAAGAAAAGTACTTATCTTGTGGACTTCAGTGTTTTGATTACTATGACAGCCTTTTCTCATTGTAAATCAATAAATCAGCCCCATGTGTTATATCATAAATCAGCCCCATGGAGTTTGATTATTATGGGTCCAGCTGAAAGATCTACTCTAGGAGTACTGGCAAAATCATTTCTAGATCTTCTGTGTTGAGGGCAGTCAGATTCCAATGTGTGGCAATTTCACCAAGGAAAGTATAATACCTCTGCCCTCTAATTCCTCTGGGAAACATCTTGCTGGCCTGTTTTTCTGGTGGTAACATTAATAGTGACACACTAGGAGAAGTGGAGAAGTATTCATTTCTACAATCTGACCACTAACCATATGGATAGAAAGTCCATCTTCTGCCTCCTTTCTATATATTTTTTTTTTTGAGACAGAGTCTTGCTCTGTCCTCCTGGGTAGAGTGTAATGGTGTGATCATAGCTCACAGCACAACCTCAAACTCCTAGGCTCAAGTGATCCTCTTGCCTCAGCCTCCCGAGTAGCTGGGACCACAGGTGTGTGCTACCACAGCTAGCTAATTTTTCTATTTTTTGTAGAGATGGGGTCTCACTATGTTGCTCAGGCTGGTCTTGAACTCCTGACCTCAAGCAATCCTCCCGCCTTGGCCTCCCAAAGTGCTGGGATTACAGACATGAGCCACCGCGCCCAGACTAAAGATACTTTTATATTGGGTCCCTTAGCAATAAGTAAATGATTGAGGTTAAAACATCATCTACCTCTGTGTGTTTCAGTATTTAACTCACCAATGGACATTTGATGACATGATCCAAAGATGACATAAATTACCGAAGAACAGAAAGCTGCATAAGCGACATTGAGAGGAGGAATCAGTTGCCTTGCCAGCAAACTGAACGTCAGGACTGAAAAGCAAGATAATTTAAGAAAAGGTAGCTTGGCTTTTAAAAGTCATCTTAAATAAAAACTGCAAAGAATATTTAAAATATAAATGATCCGTGCTTATAGCCGACTGAGTATGGTAATAGCATCCTTTGACATATAGCCCTTCATTCATACTTTTTATTATCTCCTTTGGTTCCTATAACAGCCTCTCTTCCTATTTTGCCACGGGCTTTTACACCTTAGTTCTGTATCATAGGCTGAAACACCTTGCACTGTGGGGTCTTAATGCTAAACATGGAAAGCAAATACCGCAGCCATAGACCTCTAATTCCAACAGCTCAGAAGCAGGCCCATCCCCATCCCTAGTCTAGCACAAGAAGGCCCCGGGAATTCACCAGGGCTCAAGGTAAAACTGAAAAGCAAGGCAAAAATCACACTTCAACGACTTGTCTCAAAGCTGGTGTGTGTTTTTTCGCTTCCATATGCCAGTCACTGCAATCTCTTCCTTCAGCTCCTTCTTCAATACATACTTTCTTTTCTAAGAAGCACCGGGAGAATTTGGAAATTTGGAAGCAAATGGATTAACGTGCATTGTGTCATTTTTTTTTCTTTTCTGTTTTTGAGATAGGGTCTTGCTCTGTCACTCAGGCTAGAGTGCCGTGGCGTCATCATAGCTCACAGCAACCTCAAACTCCTGGGCTCAAGCGATTCTCCCACCTCAGCCTCCCAAAGTGCTAGGATACAGGCATCCAGCCCCAGGTTCTCTATTATAAAGTAGTGGAGTAGTTAATAAATACCTTGAGGGAGATACTTTGAAAATATGCAGTCCTGTTTTATGGTTTGCAAACTTTCACCCACTAATTTTAGCATCCATTCTTATGGATCTTATGTCTAACAATTGTTACTATAGTTTGCCTGGTGAGTTTCTATTTTCTTCTTTAATTCTACATTTATAAACTGGAATTCTACTGTAAGGAAGATCAAATACCTTTTTAATGAGGTCTTCACTATATAGAATTTTTGTTTCACTTGAAGAAAATTATTAAATCATTAGGTACTACCTATTCAAATATAAGTAAAACTGTTGAATTATTCACTCTACACATTATTTCATTATTCATAGTACTTAAAATAATATACAATCCCTTAGTCAGGTATCAAGAGTTGCTTGGATTCATTCATTCATATAGTTATGCAATCATTATTCAACAAATATCTTTTGAGTACCTACTATGTGCTAGGTGCTGTGATGGATGCTAGATATACTGAAACATCCTAATGCCATTTTTGTTTTGACACCAAATTGTACTGATGACTCAGTAATTTAGCAGTGTGATGTCCTCCAGCTTTGGCCATAATTGAAACATATGTAGAATCAGCAGGGGGCTCATAGTTAAAGCATCAATGCTAAGAGTTCAGCTTTCTCATTATAGCACCACAGGGATGCTCTAAAGATTTTATTCACACAAATAAAGTGGCTATATTCATACGAATGGATCATTTTAGTTTGAAGTTGCCACATGGAAATTTCTTTTTTTGCAGGAATAATCCTAGCACATATGATGCCTTAGTGTGAATTTTAAAAGATACTCCTTTATTCTGGGAATGCAAGACTGGTTCAATACTCAAAAAATCAATTAACATAACCTACCATATTAGCCAACTAAACAGAAAAACCACATGGTCATATCAATAGATGTAGAAAAATCACAAAATACAACATCTACCCATGATAAAAATTCTAAGCAAACTAGAATAGATGAAAACTTCCTCAACCTAACAAAGGGCATCTACAAAAATCCTAGAGCTAATATCATACTCAGTGGTGAGAAATGGAACGCTTTCCCCCAAGATCAGGAACAAGGCAGGAATGTTTATTCTCACCATTCTTGACCTCTAACTCATGGCTGCAAGTAGTCCTCCCACCTCAGCCTCCCAGTGTGCTGGGATTACAGGTGTGAGCCACCACACCCAGCCCCGCCACTCTTATTCAACACAGTATTGGGTGTCTTAGCCAGTAAAATAAGCAAGAAAAACCATATTAGAAATAAATGTAACTTCCTATTCACAGATGATATGATTGTCAATGTAGTTAATCCCAAGGAATCTACAAAAGATTCTTAGAACTAATAAATGAGTTTGGGGATACAAGATGAACACATAAACATCAATTTCTACATGTATTTCTAGATATAAACAATGAACAATGAGAAGTTGAATTACCATTGAAAACCCCAAAATGAAATACTTAACCACAAATTTAACAAGACATGTAGGATCTGTATGCTGAAAACTACAAAAGGCTTAATTTCTTACAAAAGAAATTAAGAAACTTAAATAAATGGAGAGACATACCATAATCATGGATTGGAATACTTAACATAATAAAGATGCAAACTCTCCCTGAAATTATCTATAGATTTAATGCAGCAGGATTTTTATAGACATACATAAGCTGATTCTAAAATTTATAGGGAAGAATAGCTAAAAAAATTTTGAAAAAAAAGTTGGAGGAATCATACTACCCAATGTTAAGACTCACTATAAAGATATAGTAATCAAGACGTGGTATTTGCAAAGGGATAGACACATAGACCAATGGAACAGAATAGAGAAAGTTCAGAAATAGATCCATGACAAATACGGCTATTTGATCTTTGACAAAGGTGCAAAAACAATTCAATGGAGGATAGTCTTGTTTTAAAATGATGTTGAAAGTGCAACAAAAAAATCTTACACTAATTTCACATTAGTGAGAAACCTTGACCTAAACTTTACACCTTGTATAAAGATTAAACTAAAAATTGATAATAGATCTAAATGTAAAGCATAAAACCATAAGGTGTTTAGAAAAAAATCTTTGTGACCTAGGAGCTAGTGGAAGAGACCTTATATATGATAGCAAAAGTGCTTTTATGGATATAAAAGAAAAAATAAATGACAAATTGGACTTTATAAAAATTAAAATATTTTGCTCCGCCGAAGATACTGTCAAGAGAATGAAAAGATAAGCTACAGACTGAGAGAAAATATTTGCAAATCACATATCTGACAAGGGACTTATTTCTAGATTGCATAAAGAATTCTCACAAACCAACTATAAGAAAACAAAAATCTTGATGAAAAAATGGGCAAAGTGCTCGAATAGGCATCTCAACGAAGAAGACATGCGGATAGCAAATAGCACATGAAAACATGTTCGATCTCATTAACCATTAGGGAAATGCAAATTAAAACAATGATGAGATATCACTACATTCTTCTTAGAATGGCTAGAATAAAAAAATACTAGAAACTAGACTTTATTAAAATCAAAAACTTTTACATTGCAAGGACTCTGTTAAGAGGATGAGAAGACAGGCTACAGACTGGGAGAAAATATTTGCAAAACACAAAAGACAAAAGGACTAGTATTCAGAATATATAGAGAATTCTCAAAACTCAACAATAAAAATGCAAACAATTCAACTGGAACAAAAGATATGAAGAGCCATTTTATGAAAATATTCAGATGACAAATTAGCACATGAAAAGATTTTAAATATTAATATAATTAGCCATTAAGGAAATGTAAACTAAAACCACAATGAGATATCACTACATGCCTGTCAGAATGGCTAAAATAAAAAATAGTGACACCAAATGCTGGTGAGGAAACAGAGCAGCTGGATTGCTCATTAATTGCTAGTGGGAATGTAAAACGATACAGCCACTCTGGAAAATAGGTTGGCAGTTTCTCAAAAAGCTAAACATGCAACTCCTATATACTCCAGTAATTGCATTCTTGGACATTTATCCCAGAGAAATGAAGACATAACATTCATTTAAAAAACTTGTACATGAATATTCATAGCACCTATATTTGTAATAGCCCCAAACCGGAAACAACCCAGATATCCTTCAATGGGTAAATGTTTAAATAAACTGTGGTACATCCATACCATAAAATACTGCTCAACAATAAAATGTTATCAACAATTGATAAACTCAACAACTTGGATGAATCTCCAGAGAATTATGATGAGTGAAAAAAGCCAATCCCAATGGGTTACACACTGAATGCCATTTATATAACTTTCTTGAAATGATAAAATTATAGAAGTTAAGAATAAATTAGCGGTTGCCAGGGATTAAGGAATGGATGGGGACAGGAGGCAGGTGGAGGTGGCTATAAAAAGACAACATTACGGATCCTTGTGGTGGTGGAAATGTTAATATCCTTGTTGTGAGACTGAACTATAGGTTTGCAAGATGTTACCACTGGGGAAACTGAGTAAAGGGTACATGGGTTCTATTAATATCTATAGTTTCTTACAAATTCATGTGAATCTACAATTATCTCAAAATAGAAAGTTTAATTTAAAAAATACTGACAATACCAAGTGCTAATGAGGATGTGGAAGAAATGGAATTCTCATGCATTGCCGGTGGGAATGTAAAATGGTAGGTAAGCCACTCTGGGTAACAGTTTGGCGGTTTCTTATAAAGTTAAACATATACTTACCATAGGACCAGCAATCCAACTCCACCCTAGTGAAATGAAAACTATGTTCGTGCAAGAACCTGTACGTGAATGTTCATAGCAACTCCATTTGTGACAGCCCAAAACTGGAAACAAAATGTCCATCAACAAATGAATGGATGAACAAACTGTGGTATATCTAGATAATGGAATATTACTCAATAAAAATAAATAAACTGCTGATACACACAATAATTTGCATGAATCTTAAAGGTATAATGTTAAATGAAAGAAGCCAGCCTTCAAAATTTACATGCTGTATGATTCCATTCATACGATATTCTCAAAAAGACAAAACTATGGTGATGGAGAACAGATCAGTGGTTGCTAGGGGTTACAGATAGCGGAGGATGTGACCAAAAAGGGATGGCACAAGACAGTTTTTGGGGTGATGGGACAGTTCTGCATCCAGATTGTGGTGGTGGTTACACAAACCTATACCTGTGTTAAAATTCATAGAACTGTACACCAAAAAGAAAAAAAAGCCAATTTTACTGTATGATAATTTGTAAATAAATAAATAAAAATTTCAAAAGACATCCCTTTCCCCCAATAACAGCCGTGTGCCAGAGCTGGATTTCAGCTGCGACTTGCCCATTTGGTTGACCTTTTTTCTGCTATCTACAACCTGCATGATCACAAGCTTTCACCTGCCTGCTGGGCCCCAGAAGAATAGAGAAATGGAGTTTAATGACTTTCTGAGGAACTGTAAACTACTGTGAGTAAAGGATTAGTAAAACCTTTTCTCTTTCGCTGTAGACAAATTTGGTTTTGGATTAATTTTCTAGCTTTGTTTCCCTGGAAACCTAATAATGGTAGAACGTCAGCTGTTTTACCAGTCAGAATTGCTTGTGGCAAAAATGAGCCCAAATAGTACACACCATCTGGGCCAAGAGGATTGTGAAGGAATGATGACTATCCAGTTGGAAGGCCTACCTTTGGGTTTCTCTGAGCACAGTGACTCTTGTAACTGGGCACGTCCCTTGTGGACTCTGGAACCAACACTTATGGGACTATTACAAGAGTTGTTGATTCCTACTTGGAAAATGAGTTTTCTAAAGCCCAGATAGCTCCCGCTCCTATCCGCGTGATCTTGCTGTCTTACATCTGAACGGCCACTTGGGAGACCACAGAGAGGGCACTGGAGTGCTCGTCACCTGCTGGAGAGACACTGGCATGCTGTTGCCCATCCTTCCCCTCACAAGTAAAAGCAGTGCCCAGTCAGATGCATTGTAGTCATGAATATGAAATGACTAATTCAGGAAGAAATGACCAAGAGCGGGTGTTGCAAATAGTCTGGAAAGCATTCAGGGGTCTAAACTAAACAAGACCTTTTAGAACCACTGTGGAGGGTTTAGAAATCTGGCAGGTAAGGGAACAAATGGTAATGATGTGAAGGAAATTCACATTTTTCTCTGTTCATCTAGCACAAGTAATTGTTTACCCTGGGCAAATGGACAGGATCTGTATATTGTCTTTGGATGAAAAAAGCAGTTTTGCATCTTCCTTACCTTGGGGAACTTGCACAAGGCCAACATTTACACCAGCAAGTAAGTCTCCAAGAAGCCAATCCTTGAATCGATACATACACATCCATTCTAGGAAGGGAAAAATTGTAAGCACGCATCTTAGGAACCTGTGCCAGGAACAGCTGTGAGAGAGAAAAGCAGAGACTTGATTAGGTTCTCCAAAGAAAATGCCCGCGTAGCCAAGAAAAGGCACAGTACATAACCCTTCTTCCCATACGGCAGTTTCTCGTCAGCACTACTGACATTTTGACATAGTGGCCTAGATAATTCTTTGCTGTGGGCTGTCCTGTGCATTGTGGGATGTTTAGCAGCATCCTGGTCTCTACCCACTGGATACCAGTGCACCCTCTCCCCCAGCTGAGACCACTAAAAATCTCTCCAGACATTCCCTGGGGGAAATAAATCACCTCAGGTTCAGAACCAGTGCTGTGTGTATGGCCAAAACCAAGCCTCCTCATACATCCAGCACACATCCGGAACACAATCAGTTCTATGTTCTTATAGGATGTTTCGAAAGAATTAAGCCTACCAATTTTCCACTAGAAAAATGGACCGCTACTGCTTTCTTTTGGTAAGGACAATGTTTTGAGATGTGATACTGATGGGTGGTGGTGTGGTTAACACATTTATATCATTCCCATATACTAAAATTTTTACCAAACATTAACTCTGGCTTTGACCTGTGATAAGTAGAAATTTATATAAAATATGGAATATGAAGTTCTGCGCTTAAGTACTCGTGTAAAGAAATAGCTTTATAAAATACTATCCTTGAACCCAGTGAATCTGAACCGGGTGCAGTTTTGTTCCCCAGCAGACATTTGGCAATGGCCAGAGACGTTTTTGATTCTCATGACAGTCATCTAGTGGGTAGAAACTAAACATCCCATAATGCACAGGACATTTCTCCACAAGAAAGAATTCTCTGGTCTAAAATGTCAATGGTGCAGAGATTAAGAAAACCTACTTCAACCTTTTTAGGTCATCAGCAGAATCACCATCAATCAATCAGTAAAAATAATTTGGTTCTAAACTGCTTTTTGTTCTTTACCTTTTAGCATGAGTTGAAAGCAGATGATGAAGATTTTTCTTGTATGAGCTGAGCTAGATAATTGGGATTTGACTATAACAACAAATATAACTGTAGTGTATGCAGGGCTAAGACATGAGCTCAGAAAAGAAGTTATATCACATGTTTGACTCTCACAACTATGAGTACTACTATCCCTAAAGTAATTAAGGCTAAATAAATGTGACTTTGCCAAGGTCATGGGAATAAGTGTGAGGAGAGCTGGGGCTAGAAACCAGGTCTTCTGATTTCTAGTTCAATGATCTATCCACTCTATTATCTCCACAATTCCTCTTAGCAGCTGTTAAATTCTGCTCAGGAGCCAGGAGCGAGACCATTGGTTTGGAAGGAACTGTCACATTGCTATTCTTAGGAGAGTCCTCGGGTGTGAGGCAGGTAAGCTATCCAACAGTAGGGTCACACAAAGTGTGTTCTTTCTAATTATGATCCTCTGTGGAGGAGAATAGAGCATGGCACAGGGACAATTTGTTCCTTCACCTGGTTCAGTCTCCCCTCCCCTCCATGTGTCACTTGGCCAGCAACTCTAGGCAGAGTCATCAAAACTCTTAGGCATGGTTGAAAATACAATGCACATGGAGTGATAAGGCTCTAATAGGGTCAAGGAGGGAATTGGAGGAATAGAAGTCGAAGCTTATGGGGGAACAGTATTAGCATGTAGACATCAATCTGGATTTTAGTTAAAACTTCTTAAAAGTGAGGAATGTAAGAGTCAATATGAAAGCACAGGGGAGATTTTGATAACAAAGGGAGTCTTTGTAGTTGCTAACTAAGAGGAAGAAAATGAAGAAATAGATAAGAGGTTTTCTGCAGAAAGGAAGAGATGGAGTTAAAAGATTATTCACTGAAAAAATCACAATCATTTACTTAATGCTTTCTATTTCCTAGGTGTTTTACAAATACATACTCTTTAAATCCTCACAGTCACTTGCTGAGGTAGGTGCTATAATCATGTTCATTTTACAGATGAGGAAATTGAGACACAGTAGGATTGAATAGCTTACCTAAGGTCACGCAGCTGGGTAGCAGCAGAACTGGGATTCAAAACCAGACAACCTGGCTTCAGAATCATGCTCTTAACCAATGTGCTGTGCTACCTTTCTGGTTAAAATTCAGAAGTGGAGAGAACTGTATGATTTATTTATTTATTGTAGAGACAGGGTCTTACTATTATGCCCAGGCTGGTCTTGAACTCCTGGCCTCAAGCAATCCTCCTGCCTCGGCCTCCCAAAGTGCTAGGATT
>NW_012148041.1:1898701-1899148 GCF_000956105.1 Propithecus coquereli
TCACAAAGCTAAACTTAAGAGCTAAAACTATAAAATTCTTAGAACAAAACAGAGATGAAAATATGCATGATCTTGAATTTGACAAGTTTCTTAAATATGACACCAAAGTCCAGGCAACAAGAGAAAATATAAATTGGATTTCATCAAAATGCAAAACTTTTGTACATACAAAGGACATAATCAACGGAGTGAAAAGACAGCCTACAGAATGGCAGAAAATATTTACACATCATATAAGATTTACAAACTCATATATCTGGTAAGAGTTTAACATCTAGAATATATAAAGAACTACAACTCAATAATCAAAAAGACAAAGCTAATTTTAAAAAAGGCAAAGGAAATGAATAGACATTTCTCCAAAGAAGACACATGAATGACCACTAAACCACATGAAAAGATGCTCATCGTCTTTTGTCATTAGGAAAATGCAAAACAAAAGCAAAA
>NW_012148041.1:1901383-1925801 GCF_000956105.1 Propithecus coquereli
GTAAAAGTATTAATCACCAATTTTCACTGAAAATGCTAAGAATTGAGTGCTCACTACAGAGTCTTCCAGCTCCTTCTCTGTCTGAAATGGCATCCATCGTTACCCCTTCACCTTTCACTTTTCTTCACAGCACTTGCGAGCACCTGATTCAATATCTATCTGTTTGTCCACTGTCTGATTCCCCCATGAAATGTAAGCTCAGGAGGCAGGACTTTGACTGTTCATGGCTGCATTCCCAGGGCCTAGAATAGGGCCTTCTACTTAGCAGGCCCTCAACAAATATTTCTTGAATGACTGTCAAGTATCCAGTTAGTGGTGTAAGGGTGTAGCAGAAAAAGCAGTGCATAGGACATTAGGAGATTAGTCCTGGCTTATTTTCTGACTACCTGTATAATTGAGGGCAAGTTTCTTAGAAACTGAATTTCAGTTTCCTTGTCCATGAAATGACATGGTTGGACAGCATGATCTCTAAGGGCCACTTTAAGCCTTTTCTTTCTTTGTTTTTTTTTGAACAGGTCTCACTCTGTCACCCTGGCTAGAGTACAGTGGTGTCATCACAGTTCACTGTAACCTCCAACTCCCAGGCTTGAGTGATCCTCCTGCCTCAGCCTCCCAAGTGGCTGAGGCTACAGGCATGAGCCACCACAACCTGGCTAATTTTTCTATTTTTTGTAGAGATGGGGTCTTGCTCATCCTCACGTTAGTCTCGAACTCCTCACATCAAGCAATCCTCCCACCTTGGCCTCCCAAAGTGCTAGGATTACAGGCATGAGGCACCTGGCCTCACTTAGAGCTTTAAAGATCTTTATTGTCTCGTTCTTTTAAAAGAATGATAAGGTAAAGTTAATGAGAGTAGACAGGGATCCATCTCTGGGACACAGTATAATCATTCTTAATAATCTGTGTTTTTGAATAATAAAAAAGGCATAAACTCTAAAATTCTTCCACATAAACGTAAAACAGCATATATATATCAAATACTTGTAAAATATATTGGTAAACACCCAATTACATAGATTATATAAATAGTTCTTTTACGGGTGATGCTGCAAATAAGTTTAATGTGTTAGCAACTTTGTTTTCCTTCAGAATGAACATGTATCATTATCATCCTCATCACCACCACTGTTTATGGAGCACTTACATGCCAAGCATTGCACTAGGTTTTTTTCATGAGTTTATTTGAATTTATGACTTTATCTCATTAAACCCTCACAATTATTTCCCCCCATTTTACAGGTAATGAAACTGAGGTTTTAGACAAGTTAAGTAATTGGGCCATACTTACATATTTTATTTTTATCCTCAAAGCATTGGGTAGCAACAGTATGCTGTATAACATCCATTAACTAAAGATCACAAATTCACTAAAGCAGTGAGAAGGTGATTGGGGAATACAGAAGAGGAAGGGAAAGGCACTTTACAATATATCACTTAAGAGAATTAGTACCTCATTTACAAAAAGAAAAAGAAGTAGAACTTTTTTAAAGAATTATAAGGAATAGTTTCTCCTTTCTTCCTCCATTCATAGGAATATTGACCCAATCTTCCTTACTTTCCCATGTAATCTTCCAGTGCACTTCCATTACTAGAGTATATTTGTTCCTGGCAACCTAAAAGAGCCTAATTAACCTCCTAATTATAAAATTGCTGGCCAGGCATGGTGGCTCACACCTGTAATCCTAGCACTCTGGGAGGCCGAGGCAGGAGGATTGCTTGAGGCCAGGAGTTTAAGACCAGCCTGAGCAAGAGTGAAACCCCATCTCTACAAAAAATAAAAAAATTAGCCTGGTGTGGTGGCATGTGCCTGTAGTCCCAGCTATGTTGGAGGCTGAGGTGGGACAATTGGTTAAACCCAGAGGTTTGAGGCTGCAGTTAGCTATGATCATGCCACTGCATTCTAGCCTGGGTGACAGAGTGAGAATCTGTCTCAAAAAAAAAAAAAAATGCTATCCTGGGTCAGATTGAGCATCTAGAATGCAGCCTTTTGTTCTGAAAATGGCACTAAGGCAGGGTTGGTGTGAAACAGGCAACATATGAATCAAGAAGTGGCAAGAACAGTGGGGACTGGCAAAGGTGGCAGCAGCTACTTAGCTCCAGCAATTGCTGCCATGGGTCAATGTGCGGCCCAGAATGGCCAGACCTGGTCTTTTCTAGGGGAAGCCATAATGCTGGATTTTTATGTGGAATCTTCTGACTTTTAAACATTGTCAATTACTTCGTATATTTTTAAAAACACAGTACACATCTAACACAACACCTCTCCAGGTTGGATTTGGTCTGAGGACCAACGGTGTTTGATCTCTATATCAAGACACAAAAATATCCTAATCTCCTCCCATTACAAATTATAGTTTAACTCCTAAGAATTTCTCCCTTTTGAAGTATTTATGTTTTCTGTTATTGTGCCCTTTGAAAGTATCATATCCCATTTGTTCACTTACAGAAAGTAGTATTTCATTTTATTATCTTCAATTTATATTGTTTATATTTCAAGAGGTGGCCCCCATCTACTAGACTAGGATTTGGTGAGCCTTCTTTTATTTTCACAATTTTATAAATTTCTATCATATCCACTCTTGGCCTTTATTTGTTTCAGACCAAAGAATGCTACTTCACCTGTGGTCAATTCATTTAGGGTTCTACAACGTTTGCTGAATGCTATGTGTTCTGGGAATACAAAAGAACAAGGACTCTACAATTTGGTAAAGTAAAAATACCAAAATATCGTATAGTGCTGTAAGAGTTCAGAGGTGGGAAAGACAGAATTAACATTTATTGCTGACCTGCCATTTACTAGTTTTTTCCCACGCGTCACCTATATCTCCAGAGGTAGGTACCATCTTCCTGATTATACTCATTTTACTGATGACTTCAATGAATTCTTCTGAGTCATACAGCAATTAAATAAATAGGAGAGCTAGAATTTGGATATGGTCTTTCTGATTCCAAAATAGATGCCACATCCAAATACCATGTGACCTCCAACAGAGTGGGATTAATAACTCCAGCCTGGAGGAATGGAGAAGGCCTCCTGGGGGAGATATGATTTGACCTTCATCTCAATGGGGGCAGGGAAGAAGAACAGGTATTTCAGAGAGAGAACAGAATAAAATTACAGAGATAATATAAGGCAAGTAATTCAACAGACCTAAGTAAAGTTAGTGTTAAGCCCAAAAAAGTAGGTTGAGACCTATTCCTGGAAGGCCTTGAATACTGGGTTGAACTTGGACTTTTGAGCTATTTAAAGTCTTTGAGCAGGAGTAGTAATATGCACAGAGATGCACTTTGGGAAGATGAATTGTGTCAGTGCTATGGTCTAGAGCTGTGTTGTCCAGTATGGTAGCTATTGGCTACATGTGGCTATTTAAAGTTAACTTAATTAAAATAAAGCAAAATAAAAAATTCCATTCCTCACTTGCACTAGCTACATTTCAAGTGCTCAATAGCCACATGTGCCTAGTGGTTACCTTACCGGACAGCACAGATATAAAACATTTTCATCATCACAGAAGGTTCCATTGCACAGTGCTAGAACTAGGAGAGACTGAGGCAAAAAGACCAGTTGAAGACCATTAATGTTACAGTAGTCTAGGGGAGAAGTTATCAAGTCATAAACTCCTGGCTCCAGAAGGAGGATGCTAGGAGACGCAGGTGGAAATCTGTGCTTAAAGGACTTATCATATGTCTGGGTAAAGGCAGCAAGGGAAAACACATGACTTCCTTATTATTTTTTTTAGTAGTCTTCTCTAGAGTTTCTCCAATTCCACTATGTCTTTCTTGATTTCATAGAAAGCCCAGCGGCTCATTTTCATGTACTAGAAGGACCCTTCCCAACATGATGCAATGACCAGAAGCTCCTGCTGTCAAGTAGGCTCCACCTAGCAAGACCTACTGAATCAGAAACTCCAGGGGGTGGGCCCCACGATCTGTTTTAAGAAGCTCTCCAACTGGGCATGGTGGCTCATGCCCGTAATCCCAGCACTTTGGGAGGCTGAGACGGGAGGATCGCTTGAGGCCAGAAATTCAAGACCAGCCTGGAAAATGATTTGAGACCTTGTCCCTCCAAAAAAAAAAAAAAAAAATTTTTTTTTTAACTGGGCATTGTGGTACGCCTGTAGTCCCAGGTATTTGAGAGGCTAAGGCAGGAGGATCGCTTGAGCCCACCGAGTTTGAGGTTGCTGTGAGCTATGATGATGCCACTGCACTTTAGCCTGGGCGAAAGAACAAGACCCTGTCTCAAAAAAACAAACAAACAAAAAGCTCTCCAGGTGATTCTGATACAAAATAAAGTATGAGGAGCTCTTTCACCCCCCTCAAACTACCCTTATCCGTCCATCCACCCAGATCTGTTTACATAATCTTTGTTTAGAATATTTTAAAAGCTAAGAGTAAAAAGTTTAAATATAATCCAATTTTCTGACTTGAAATCCCGAAAACTAGTGTAGTTGCAAGAATATCTTTCTCTGATATTATCTTTCATATGTTTTCTATAATCATGGAAAGGCAAAATTCACTTCCAAAATTTCAAAATAAGCATTTGTAATTCCATCAGAAACAACCCTTAGCCTGTTACTACATAGGATTTTTATGGAGGATGTATTGGGCCTATAGAAAAGGCATAAGCAAAGAGCAATCCCTTTAGTATCTTTCAGTCACTGCCTAGTGGCTGGGGACGATTAATAAGGAGAGAGTCCTCTAGCCTGTGACCATAGGATACATAAACACAGGAAAACTACCTTGGTGCAACGCAGTGACAGTAATATCAACAAGGTGTGTTGGAGAGATGTTCATTACTGGGATGGGGTGTTGGAGAAGGCTTCCCAAGGGGACACTGACTCATAAATAGCATTCGACCGGAAAAGAAAGGGGCAAGGGGATGAGGGGTGCGAGTTCAGTCAGAGGGAAGAGAACGAACAAAGAGCAGTGAGGTCGGAAAGGACCGGGAGCAGCTGGGCCGTTAGGCCTCAGGAGGAGATGGATGGGATAGGTAGCGGGGCATGGGGTCCAGACCAGTTCTGGGGCTTTTTACAACGTAGACAAGCGAATTTGAAAGAATTCAGCTTGCAAAACGCACACATTGTCTCTTGTCATTGCCATTCCACGTGGCCTTTCAAAGTAGAGGTAATACCTGAGATAAGCTCCCAGGGACCACTGTCATTCATTCATTCCACAATATTGACAGACTGAGCAACGTGCCTGGCCCTGCCCTAGCGCCCGCGCCGGAGCCGGAGACCCGCCGGGGACCCGCAGCTCGCACACCCCGCAGCCCCCGGCTCCCAGACGTCTCCCGGCAGTGGCTCACCCCGTTCCCGACCGGGTCGGGACTGCGTGCGCTGGGGTCTCGCAGGGCTCGGGTCCGGCTGGCAGCGCTGCGGTCGAGGACGCCGGCGGTTCCTGAGCCGTTGCAGCCGAACCGCGGGCGTTCCGGGCGGGCGGAGGGCAAGAGGTGGGGGAGGGCGGTGAGGAAGAGGAGCCTGAGGAGCAGGGGTGGAGATGGGGGAGAGGGGTACTGGGGTGTCCTCCCCATTCCGGGGACACGGGAGCCCCTTGGTACCTGTGGTACACCTGGGTACCTGTGCCACCAGGCCCCTACTCTCTCCGAGGTTTTACCATTGGTTGAGGGCCTATTTGGGCCCAGGCCTCGCGCCTGCACTGCTCCTAAGGCAATTCTCTTAAGGTTCCCGACACCCAGGCAGGTCAGAAGAGGCATGAGGAAATGCAAGCTAGGAGGGTCATCGAGGTTTCCAGCCCTAGGCTTTCTGCCCCAGAAGCCTGGCTCTCCCCGCTGGATGACATCCTCCCGCCCAGGTCTCCTGCTCTGCAGGCACACACACCCTCTGCAGCCACGCCCTTTATGCTCCTCAGGGAAGCTCAGTCCCTATCACTGTCTCTCATTACATTTCCTATTCCTGCTTGGCCCAGTTGCAGTTTTACACTTGTTTGATTACTGTACCAATGTCTAACTTACTATTCACTTCATGTATTCCTTTTTGTAAATTGTCTCACCCCTGTGAGGGCAGGGGTGTTTATCTCTTGCATTAACTGTTGTATCATCTGTGCCTGGAACAGTGTGGAAGTATTCAATAAATTTGAGTTGAACGATTGCCCTCCTGTTGCTGATAAACTCCACACAGGCAGCAATTTATGGTTGTTAATCACCTTTCTATCAGAAGTGCCTGGCACCTAGTAAGGCATTTAATATACATTGGTTGAGTGAGTGAATGAATGTACTGCATACTTCATCTTTACCCTTGCATTCACCCTCACCTCATCATCCAATTTGTTGGATAAATATGTGCATTTCTTAGGATTCCTGCTTTCAAGCTTCTTCCTCACTTCTTGTATCCATCTACTCGTTTCCTTGACTCCCTACTCCCACTCCTCATTTCTCCACAGTTATGTTTTTGCTCTCATGTGCCCCTTCATCCTCCATTACTTCTTAGAAAGTTCCCTAACCCACAAGATGGCTTGGAACATTCTCAAGCAGCATGTCTTTGTAGGCAAGAGAATCCAGGCTCAGCTGGGCAAGGTGGCTCCCGCCTGTAATCCTAGCACTCTGGGAGGCTGAGGCGGGAGGATCGATAGAGCCCAGGAGTTTGAGGTTGCAGTGATCTATGATGATGGCACTGCACTCCAGCCTGGGTGACAGAGACTCTATCTCAAAAAAAAAGAGAGAGAATCCAGGCTAAGCCACATTGGATCCAAAATTACCCACGACGCTGTTTTTTGGTTTTATGTGGTTTTCCTTGAGGAGAACCGAGGATCCTGTGGTACCTCTTAAATTGAGATCATTCATGGTCATTGTTCATAATTTGTTCAACAAATATTTATGGAATACATTTCATGTTCTAGACACCATGCTAAATGCTGGGACAAGATAGGCAAAGCCTGAGCCCTCCAAGGAATGTATAGCACAAAAGAAAATAATCATGGGAAGTGATGAGAAGTGTCCTGGCATTGGACCTATCTATTCTAATAAGACAGAATCCAATTGTTCTGTTTATTGTGACAAGCTGTAGCATAGGCATAGATTGATAATAGTGGGTGCAGGTATGGGGTTATGATACCCTACCCATTCACATTTATTATCTTGTTCAGTTTTTACAAATTATCTCATTAGGTGGGAATGCAGGGCAGGAATTCTCTTGCAGAAGCTGGAACTAATGTCTAAGAAAGGTCAGTTGATTTGCCTAAATGTAACATTGCAAGACCACTCCCTGCCCTGTTCTCCTTACTCAGAGAGGCATGAGTTAAATGGTTAAGATCCTCTTCACTGGATGGCTCTTCAGGGCAGGAATCAGTTTCAAACCTTCCGTGTAATGGTTTTTAAAATGCTTCTCAAAGGGAGATACCAGAGACTTTCCTGGATCAGAACCATCTGGCATGTATTCTAAAAATACATTCTTGATGTCCACCTGCCCAATTAGACTCCCTGTGGGTCTTGGGAATCTGCATCTTAAAACAAAGTCCCAGGGTGATTCTTCACATAAAAGTTTAAGAACCGCTAGGAGAGTTTGGGTGGAAAAACTCGGCTTTGATGCAGGGTTAATATTTTCCTTTGGGACAAATTTCGTCAGAATTCCGAAGAGTAAGCAACAGCTTTCTGGCCGGAACCTGTTTCTTTTTTATGCAAGCGTTATTTGGAAATTGGGGGTTCCGCTGAGCAGGTGCTCCGCTGCTGGTGAATACTCGCAGTTCAAAGATCTTTTGACTCTTTTCTCAACACCCTATTTCTCACTGTCGCTTTCTCACGGAGCAGGCATTAGCCCCGCCGACCACGGTAGGGCGCACGCGATGCATGTGGCCTTCTTATCCCTTCCTCCCCCTGTCTGCCTTCGCGCCCTTAAGGAGAACAGTTCCTGGGAGTTTCTGCCTCTGGTTTCCAGTTGTCGCTCTCTTCTCGCGAGAACTACTCCTCCCGTTCTCTCCCACGCAAACCCCCTCCCGTGGGCAGGTTCCATATTGGGTAAAATCTCGCCTCGCGGAGAGTCTCGGGAGCTGTTATCGCGAGAGTACGGCGGGAGGCTCCCGGTCGGGGCTCTGCAACCGCGACCACTGGATCCTCAGCGGGCGCAGCAGCCGGAGCAAAAGTCCAGCGACGCGGCCCGGAGTCAGCCTGGGTGGGAAGAGGGTGCAGGGAGGTTGCAGCGGGCGCAGCCTTGAGCCCCGGAGCGCGCCCCTGCCCTTAGCCGGGCTCGCCCTCGTCGCTGAGGCTAGTCCAGCTGCTGCAGCTGACAGGGGCCGCGCGCGCGGGAGTGTGCGGGGTCGCGGCAGCCGCACCTGCGAGGGCGACCAGCGCTAGGTCCCCGCCCGGCCGGGCGGGCAACGAGGGCCGGGGAACGGGTGCGGGTGCAGGCGGGGGCCCCGCAGGGCCACCTCCTTGCCCCGCAGCTGCCGCTGGAAAATGTCTCAGGAGAGGCCCACGTTCTACCGGCAGGAGCTGAACAAGACAATCTGGGAGGTGCCCGAGCGTTACCAGAACCTGTCCCCGGTGGGCTCCGGCGCCTATGGCTCGGTGTGGTGAGTGTCGTCGGGCCTGGGGCCGGGGTGGGCAGGGGTGGTACCTCACGCCCGAGGCCCGGGCCTGCCCCCGCTCAGCGATGCGCCAGGCGGCAGGATTTTCCTCGGGGGAGGGCATTGCTGCCCCTTGGAGCCCTGCCTGTCCTGCATCCCCTGCACCCCTTACGCCCCTCACCCTGCACACGCAGGTGTGTGGCCCACCGTGTGCAGGACTCAGGTCCGCTGTGGGAGGTAGACGGAGGTGTGGAGTTCGGCTCTGACTCCTACCCCGCACGTTCCCTTCTGGGCGGGTTGCTGCTCCGGGGGCAGGCACCGGGGGAGGGGCGGCTTCCCTGGGAGTCTCCCTCCCGGCGTGGAGCAGAGGGTCCCTCTCGCCCGGCGCGCCCACCGTGGGGCTCCGGAGCCTGCCCTCTGAGCAGACAATCCCGGCGAGCTGCCGGAAGAAGCAGAAGGGCGAAGCCGGACCGGGAGACTGCGGGTCATCGGAACAAAACTGACCAGGAAGGAAGCTCTCTCTCCGGGCTTTTTTGCAGACCTCTGTCGAAATCGCGTTTTGAGAAGCGTTCTTTTGGCATTCGCACTTGAATTAGCAGCGACCCATAGAGCTTAAAATACCGACTTTATCTCGGTCAGCATTGTGCCAGCTTGAGTGGTGTGTTTCCGATTCGGTTGAAAGCGTATTTCCTTTCCGTGCAGGGAGGGCGGTGGTAGTGCCTGCAAGAACACTGTAGCTTGAGAAACTGGCGGCCTCACTGATTAGTCACATACCACTGCTCATTTAAGTATTGTTGGACGAAACAGTTTTCTCATTTGAAGCAACAGAGATTCAGATCCGTTGGGCGCCTTCAAGATCAAAAAGTTATTAACAGTGCTGGGAAGTATAATATTTTTTAATTGAGATAATTCCTGCGAATACTGTGTTTTTAAAGTCCCTTAAAGAGTTTTCAGGGAATTATCTACATTTGTGGCCCGAGGTACACGATGGTTTTCATAAGGATATGGAACATTTAGAAAAGGAAGGGAAGGGATACTTTTCAGCTTTAATTTACGCCGTGTGTTTTAAATGAAATCGGTGCCATAAAATTTCCAGACCTGGAATATTTGACTATTCTGTAACTTGCAAGGTTTACATACTGCATTTTAGCTTTTATATAATTTGAGAGCTCCTGATCTGAAACTAAATATGAGATTTAACTGTTAGGTTTTTCTATGTTTTAGTCATTTATGTTGTATGCATTGTGTGAAAAGGGGCCTGTGAAAAGATTTTTTTGTTTTGGGACAAATTCCAGGCTTTTGGATGTGTTAATCTTTAAATATGGTTCCTGTGTTCCTTAAAGTCACATCATGAATTTCCTGTTTGGTAGAATCTTCTGGGTAACTGAGATTGTGCAATTGTGTCCAGCAATGGATCATATTGCACTTTCTAGTTCAGGCTGTTCAAGTTACGTTGCAGATGGCACCATACTTGACATCTTTCTCTCATTTTACAGTATGGCTGTTTACAAAAGGAATTTGTAGCATTTTACATTCATTGTATATATTGTTGATTTGCTACTTTTCAAAGATGCATTTGGATCATTGCTCTTTTAATTTTTAACAGCTCATTAATATCCTTCCATTTTTCATACTTGAATTGACACATTAATTTCTGTAGTATCAGGGTTTTTTTCCAATGCTGTTTAAACTTGAATGGAGTGATACAGCAGAATAACTCCACTGTAAGGAGTCTGAGTGAACTTGAATAGAACTGCTTGCAAGGTTTCCCTACTCTTAGTGTGACTGGCCCTGCACTGGAACAGGAGATCCAGATTTGTAGTAAAATACCATTAAAATTAATTCCACATTCTTTAGTGCTATACTTTTCTGTGGTTTGGATGCTAGTAGTAGTATCTGACACTTGACAGTACTTTTGTTAAACAGATTTTTAAAAGTGGGTAATACATTGACATTGTATAAAATACAAATGTATAAAAGGATATTCAGTAAAAGTCTCCCTTCCTTTCTGTTCTCCAGCCACACTGCTCTCTTTTCTCAGACACAACCACTCTTAAGTATCTTGTATGCCTTTCCAGGGAGGCAGAGTTTTTATTTGCTTGTTTGTTCAGTAGCATTTCTACTAAAGGGATTTAAGATGTAACTTATAACATATTGCTGAAGGAAAATACAACTGCAATTATGTGGTAGTTGACTATAAACAAATGTAACCTATATTGGGATGAAAATACCACAATTTAGATTTACAAGTAAGGGTTATTCAGAGTATTTATTCAAAGTTCTTTCGATTACCACCTTTTCAGGTATGGCAGAAAACATTTTTTGCAACTTGTGTTAGAATCCACTTCGAAGAATGTATTACTTTTCTCCATCTTCATTCTTTGTGAGCACATTTAATTTTAGGGAATAACAAAGTCAATTTGAATCTAAATAATTTAGGAAATTTAGACTCAAGTCTAATGAAAAAGATTAGGCAGTAAGATTGGTGATACTGTTTTAGGTCAGATAGGAGTTGTAACTGTAAACTAATGACAATATTTTGTGTGACTTGTTGAATTTGACCAGAGGTCTATTCCAAAAAACCTGAATTTTAGTTTAAGAAATGCAACATTATTGAAATGTTTTTCAGATTTTTAATTGTATTGCTTTAAAGTGTGGTATACTTGGGTGTGTAACTTTTAAAAAAATTTTATTTTAAACCTATTTTATTATTTTAATTGTTACTAAGTATAGTAAAAAAAGCAAGTAGCAGCCTGTGTAATAACCAACTATGAATCAGAGATCAAGGAATCAGACCAGAAATTTGAGAGTTGATAGTATTTTACAAATAAGCCTTTCCTTTTTTAAAGAGTAAAGGGAAGTAAACTGTCTTGCAGTTTTAAGGAAGTTTATGCATTGTTTTGAGGGGAAATGAAGCAAAATTGTTTAAGAATACATTGTTGCAAAGCATTGATTTTGTGGTTTTGGGACAGAGGGGAGAATCTTTGTGGTGAGTTTAAGGAAATATAAACAGGAACTTAAGCGCCTTTCCTCTGGGTATGGTTTTTCCAGCCCTTTTTTTGCTGTTGATTAGAGGAGATGGGGCACTGGTAACCGTAAATAGGAGATGAGAGTTGAGAATTACTTAGATCATATTCCACCATTAATTTAACAGTATTTAATCCAACAGTATTTCAGTCCAACTCTGGGCCGGATAGTGGGCTAGGTTCTGGAACCTAGTGCTGAACAAGACAGACCAAGACAATCCATTCCCTCATAGGACTTATAGCCTAATGTGTTTAATAACTACATTTTGTGGGTTGCCTCCTGTGTTTTAGACGTTGTGCTGCACTTTATATTTATCCTCAACATACAAAGTATATAACAAAACCTTTAGTAAGAAGATGGCAAAATTTATGAAGAAATCAAATCCAACTTCCTAAATGCTTTGTGGAACAAGATTGTTCCAATAAATATAATACAAATAAATGAAGCTAAATTTTTTTAATATTAATGGCCATTCACCATTTTAAATCTTTTTTTTTTCTTTTTCTTTTTTGAGAATGAGCCAGGGCACAATAAATAAAAATAAGTCATTATTAAATTTACAAAGGTGACTTTCTTGACTCCTAAACAGTGAGAAGCGTGTGCCCTTTACTTTTCTAGTGGTGATAGTAGGTCCATGCTGATCTTTCTTCCCATTTACTTTTCTTTGTAATCAAAAGCAAGATAGTTGGCTGTGTTATCAGTGCCAGTCAATAAGAAGTTTTAAACATAATTAATGACAAATATTTGTGACATTGATGTATAAAGACTGTTTTAAGAAAGAGCTCGGGCTGGGCACGGTGGCTCATGCCTGTACTCCCAGCACTTTGGAAGGCCAAGGCTAGAGAATTGCTAGAGGCTGGGAGTTCGAGATTAGCCTGGGCAACATAGCAAGATCCTGTCTCTAAAAAAAATACAGAAATTAGCCAGGCATGGTGGCATGTGTCTGTAGTCCCAGCTACTTGGGAGGCTGAGGTAGAAGGTTAGCTTGAACCTGGGATTTTGAGGTTACAGTGAGCTATGCCAGTGACACTGCACTCTAGCCAAGGTGACAGAGTAAGACTATGTCTCAAAAAAAAAACAAGAAAAAGGAAGAGTTCAGTCAAGTTGGCTATAAAGCCATAGTTTATTTATCAAATCCCGTTTTTTTCACTAACAGTTTTCCACTGTTTCCCATTTAAAGTAAGAGTATCCTGGACCTCCAGCTTTTCAATTCTGCCATTTTAATTTCTTGACACTGAGAAGAACTCTGCTTTTGATTTCCGTCTAGCTCAGCCTCCTAGATGATCTCTGTTGACTTTGCCTTTCACTGGCAACAGTACAAATGTCGCTGAGCCCCTGGGGCTTAGGATTCAAAGGTAGAAGAATTCATTGGGCTGGATCACTCTCACTTTAGTATTAACTGACATCTTTATGGGATTTTGCAGTTCATAAAGTGTTTTCAGTCAAAGCATTATCAGTCAGTCATCACTAGCTCCATGAAGGCCAGTATTTATTAACCCAGTTTTACAGACGAGGAGCTGCACTCACTCGTTAAAGGCATGGCGTACTTGTCAGTGCCACCGTGGTTTTGGTTCTGGGGTTTCAGCGCTAGTAGTCTCCCATTCCGTAGATGTGGGCTGCTGAGGCTGTGTGGCGGCACCTTCTCTCGTACAGTTTGCCTCCTTTTGCGAAGAGGGGTTACCGAGTCACCTGCAATGGAGCCGTGACTGTAGGAAAGCAACCCCACCAGTGTCGTTGCCCAGCTAATCTGAAGGGTAATGGTCCAGCCCATTAAAGCGATGTCTCTTCCTCAGAACTGATAAACCAAAAATGAACACATTGCCCAGATGAAAATTTTTTTTCCAAAATAATTATTAGGCTGTGCAAATAGTTCATTCCCGAATTTATGAGCCCTATTGGATTGAAATTCTTCAGTGTACATTTATGTAAACTTGAGACTGTATATGTATATTTGTATTATATAAGTATAGGGTATAAATAGAAATAACTGCCTCTCTAGGCCTTTGCAAATACATTAGATTTTTGCTGTTTGTAGTAAAATTCGGTATAAAGCTGATTTGTTCCTATCCAAGAGGCAACTATAGTGCTCAAAAAAACTTCATTATAAGGTGAATTCCCTTGACTTGAAACCTAGGGATTTCTTCTCTTGGTTGCATGTACCTGGAAGTCATGTACGTGTTGCTTCAGAAAATAAAAACAAAAACCCTCTTTAAACTTGAAATCTTTTTTGTTAAAAGACACTTTCAGTATTAGAAATAATTTGTCTTTCACAGTGCTCCCATAAATTAAGTACAGGCATACCTTGTTTTATTGCACTTCATTTTATTGTGTGCAATTCGCAGGTAATTGTTTTTTACAAGTTGAAGGGTTGTGGCAACCCAGTGTTCCAGCAAGTCTTTTGGCATCATTTTTCCAACAGCGTGTGCTTACTTCATGTCTCTGTGTCACATTTTGGTAATCCTGGAAATATTTCAGACTTTTTCATTATTGTTGTATTTGTTATGGTGATCTGTGATCAGTGATCTTTGATGTTACTATTGTAATTGTTTTGGGGCACCTCGAACCATGCCCGTATAAGACAGCAAACTTAATTGGTAAATGTTGTGTGTATTCTCATTGCTCTAGCGACGGGCTGTTCCCCTGTCTCTCTCCTTCTCCTCGGACCTCCCTATTTCCTGAGACACAACCATATGGAAATTAGGCCAGTTAATAACACTACAATGGCCTCTAAGTGACCAAGTGAAGGGAACAGTCACATGTCTCTTTAAATCAAAAGCAAGAAATGATTAAGCTTAGTGAGAAAGGCATGGCAAAAGTTGAGATGGACTGAAAGGTAGGCATCTTGTTTCAAACAGCTAAGTTGTGAATACAAAGGAAAAGTTTTTGGAGGAAATTAAAAGTGCTACTCCAGTGAACACATGAATGATAAGAAGGTGAAACAGCCTTATTGCTGAAATGGAGAAGGTTTTAGTGGTCTGGATAGAAGATCAAACCAGCCACATTTCCTTAAGCCAAAGTCTAATCCAGCGAGGCCCTCACTATCTTCAGTTTTATGAAGGCTGAGAGAGGTGAGGAAGCTATAGAAGAAAAGTTTAAAGCTAACAGAGGGTGGTTAATGAGGCTGGGTTAACGATAGAGACTGTCTCTATAACATAAATGTGTAAAGTAAAGCAATAAGAGCTGATGGACAAACTGTAGCAAGTTATCCAGAAGATCTAGCTAAGATAATTGATAAAGGTGACTACACTAAGCAACAGATCTTCGGTGTAGATGAAAAAGCCTTCTATTGAAAGAAGATGCCAACTAGGACTTTCATAGCTAAAAAGGAGAAATCATTCATTGCTTGGCTTCGGAGCTTCAAAGGACAGGCTCACTCTCTTTCTCCTTTTTTCTTTTGAGCCAGAGTCTTGCTCTGTTGCCTGGGCTAGAGGGCCATGGCATCAGCCTAGCTCACAGCAACCTCAAACTCCTGGGGTCAAGTGATCCTCCTGCCGCAGCTTCCTGAGTAGCTGGGACTACAGGTGTGTGCCACCACGCCCAGCTAATTTTTTTTCTATTTTAGTAGAGATGGGGTGTGGCTCTTGCTCAGACTGGTCTCAAACTCCTGAACTCAAGCAATCCTCCCACCTCGGCCTCCCAGAATGCTGGGATTACAGGCATGAGCCACCTTGCCTGGCCAGGCTGACTTTTGTGAGGGGCTCATGTAGCTGTTGACTTTAAGTTGAAGCCAGTGTTCATTTACCATTCCAAAAATCCTTAGGGCCCTTAAAAATTATGCTAAATCTATTCTGGTCTGTAAATGGAACAACAAAGCACGTCTGTTTACACATGGTTTACTGAATATTTTAAGCCCACCGTTGAGACCTACTGCTCAGAAAGAAAGATTCCTTTCAAAATATTACTGCTTATTAACCTAGTCACCCAAGAGCTCTGATGGAGATATGTGAGGAGATCAATGTTGTTTTAAAGCCTGCTAACACACATTCATTCTGCAGCCCGTGGATCAAGGAGTAATTTCAACTAGAAGGCTGTAGCTGCTGTAGATGTAGATAGTTATTCCTCTGAACAATCTGGGAGAAGTAAATAGAAAACCTTCTGGAGAGAATTCATCATTCTAGATGACATTAAGAACATTTGTGATTCATGGGTGGAGGTCAGAGTATCAACATTAACGAGAATTTGGAAGAAGTTGATTCCAACCCTCATGGATGACTTGGAGAGGTTCAAGACTTCAGTAGAGGAAGTAACTGCAGATGTGGTAGAAATAGCAAGAGAATTGGAATTAGAAGCAGAGCCTGAAGATGTGTCCGAATTGTTTTAATCTTATGATAAAACTTTAACAGATGAGAAGTTGCTTCTTAGGATGAACAAAGAAAGTAGTTTCTTGAGATGGAGTTTACTCTGGTGAAGATGGGTAGGGAGGTGAGTGCATTCCAAGGTGAGGGATTAGCAAGTACAAAGGCCCTCGTTTAGCTAGGAGACCAGGAGGGCCAGAGCTAAATGAACCAGGGGCCAAATATAGGGAGGAAGTAGGTGAAGGGCTGTAGATGTGCGGGGAGGTCGTGTGGGGTCTTATTTGCCTTTGTCAGGACTGTGACTTTTCCTCTGAGTGAGAGGATAAACCATGGAGAGACATGGTCTAACTTCTGTTTTAATAGATCACTGCTCTGGGGTCCCTGTGTTTTCATTTCTGTTCCTTGCCCGTTAGAGACATACTGTGGTTTAGGATAGAATGGGGGAGTTAGGTAAATTGGTGCAGAGCGCTGACCCATACCCACGACTCTGATTCCAGCAGGCCCAGAGTGCCAGAGCCAGTATTTTTGTTGGGCCCCAGAAATTCAGGGTACTCCAGTCCAGTTCTTTAAATAACGTGGCCTTGCTTCATTTTTTCAGGTTTTTGTTACCAAAAGGAAGGGAGCAAAGAGATTAGCTTTAGAGTTCAGCTGAAAAAGGAAGATTAGCCTGCTGGCAGATTGTTTTTTAACTTCTTTGGCTTCTGGGGTTGTTCTTACTATTGGGTCATACTTTAAAAGCCATTTTTACCTTCCTTCAACATTTAAGCATTTAAGATCTCATTTATTTTCTGTTTTATTTGGCTCTTTGTCTGCTTTACATTCCTATGCCTTTCTCCCATTATAATAATTTTAGTAGAGGTTGGACTGTTGTTACCCGTCACTAATGTCTTGGCTACGAGCCCTCAAGGACTTCTTGTTGACTTGAATAATTCTTAGATTTGAAAGATTCCATAGAAATGTGACCTTATAAAAGCCCACACTATTTGTTGTCCTCCCTGCCTTTATAGATAGATGTAAACTCCTCTTTCATCAAAGCTTTTCCCCTTTTACTGCTCTATCGTCTGGTCTCAGAAAACAAGTTTTCCTGCAAATACAGATTCCATGGCAACATAACAAAAAGGTAATAGAACAAATGTTTATTTTGTCTGGACCTGCTGAGTAACGTTAGACCCTGAGCACGCTGGCTCCTGTTACTTTGAATGATGTGGTTACAGATTTCCGTGTTTTCCTCAAAACCTACTCCTCTTAGGCCTTGGTGGTATTGTCACTGTGCTTGTGACATGAAGGAAGGTGTGTATGTGTGCCTTATCGTCAGTGTACCCCAAAGGATGCATTGATTGGGTTTCCAAGCTTATGGTTCAGACTGTAGACAACATGCAACGCATGACCATGCCCGAAAAGAAAGCATACCGGTTGTCCCCTTTGTTTCTATAAATTCATTAATTTAGTATTTCCAGCACACTATACTAGTTGTTATGTTTATTGAGATTAAAGAAGCAAAAAAGCAGGAAAGGCCCTTGCTTTTGAAAAGGGGACATATTTATGTTTCCTCATAGATTGCTTTGGAAGTCCTCTGTAGCTCTTTCTTTTCTGCATTCTTCCAGCTTAAGTTCCCATCTCAAATCTGCCTTTATATTACTAATCCTTCTCTTGGAATCTTTTTAGATTCTTCTCTCTCTCTCCCTCTCCCTCCCCTTCCCCTTCTCTCTCTCTCCCTCTCATTTAGTGACTGCTATGGTTTGAATGTATCCCATGTGTTGGAAACTTAATCTCCAATTCAACAGTGCTGGGAAATGGGGCCTAATAAGAGTCGAATAGATCATGAGGGCTCTGCCCTCCTGGGTGGATTAATGTCATTGTCAAGGGAGTGAGTTAGCATGAGAGTGGCTTCGCTATAATAGTGAGTTCAGTTCCCTCTTGCTCTCCCCCTCTCTCACCCTCTCGCCTTCCACCATTGGATGATGTAGCAAGAAGGTCCTTAGCAAATGCCAGCACCTTGATAATGGACTTCCCAGCTCCCAGGACTGTGAGAAATAATTTTCTTTTTCTTTATTAATTACCTAGTCTGTGGTATTCTGTTATAGCAACACAAAGTGGACCAAGGCAGTGACAGACTGGTCACTCTTTACATCTAGGGCAATTTTTTTGGAAGGATATGTTGGAAATCTGTGTCACATAAGCCTTCCCATCTGGTTATTCAGATCTAGAAAGTGATGACATCAGCATGTGCCCCACAAGAAGTCAAAACTTCTTCTTTTGATCAGCCAAGGGCTCAGGGAGGCTATTTTAAGAGAAAAAAGGGACTATGATGGTAAGGGTGGTCTAGATCCTTAACCCATCCCTATACTTCCACGTGGGTGATGTCTCTGCTGTGACAGTCTTCTCACCTACAATTATGTGCCCCTAATCATGCCCTTACTCTTCCTGTGACACTCAGCTTGAGGTGTCTCGCTTATGCAAGTGTATACCGAACTCATCTTTCTTGTATTTCCTCATCTCTGTGGTAGGTCTAACTTGATTTCCAGAAACAATCGCTTTAGTCTTAGTATCTCTAATAGCTACTTCCTTTTTTCTCCCCTGTCAGATCCTTCATCTAGGGCTTTAACTGGTTTGAATCTTGTGAACTTAGGCTTTTGAATAAATAGTTCATATTTATGGTTTTTTTTCTAGGCTACCAAATGCTGGTGGCAATCTTAGTTTTTAGTTATCTTTCTCATTCAGTATTACAAAATACGACTCTCTCATGATCATAGTATTAAGTTGAAGTGGAATATTGATGTCGACATCTTGTATTGATATACTTTTTATATAATTCTCTCATTTGACATTATAAATTTGGCTTGCCTCATTTTCTGATTGCTGGTTTAGTACTCTAAGTGCTGTATGCTTTGAGTGATGTGCTTTGAAATGAGCAATCTCAATATTATATTGATGCTAGAGCAAAAGGAAAAACATCAGCAAATTGAGAGAACAGGCAGTAAGTGCTGTGAGCATCTATCTAGCTGTGTTACATTCCCAAACATAGTAAAGGTTGAGTGTCCCTCATTCAAAATGCTTGAGACCAGAAGTGTTTCAGATTTTGGATTTTGAAATATTCGTATTATACTTACCAGTTAAGCATTCTTTATTCAAAAATTTGAAATCTGAAAGGCTTCAGTGAGCATTTCCTTTGAGTGTCATGTTGTCACTCAAAAAGTTTTGGATTTTGGAACATTTCAGATTAGGGATGTTCAACCTGTATAACCAAGGGTTATTCAACCTATTGATATTTTGGATGGGATAATATTTTGTTTTGGGTAACTGACTTATGCATTGTAGTATGTTTGGCAGTATCCGTGTCTCCTACTAACTAGATACTAATAGCAATTCGCAATTGTGACAACCAAAAATGTCTCTAGACATTGCCACATATCCTAGGAGCTGGGGAGGGGGATCACGCTTGGTTGAGAGCCACTTATATAACCCTATACATTTGGATTGATTGGCTCTGAGTAAAAACTGGAGGGGATAACGTGAACCTTCTACCTGCAAAAAGATAGAAATGCTGTATTTTCTGCTTTATAAGCTGGGGCCTCTGTAAACATGATTTTCATTATTTCTCGGAGAGTGACAGCAATCCTAATGGTCAAGGTCCTAGCGATAATCCGATAAGATTAACGGATGGGAGAACTTGCACAGCGTGTTTGTGAAAGGCCAAGTATTCCCCTGGCACAATTGAGAAACAACTAAGGATAGTAAGGGAGACCTGATTTTCATCAATAATTCATTTTTGCCATTGTCGTAGCCCAGCTTAGGGTCCTGAATGTTTCTGGAAAGGAAAATTGTTTTAGAATATAGCATATAGCCCAAATTGGTAGGTAGTATTTTCCCCAGTGTCTCTTCTGGTATTCTGTTCTGTGTCCTTTTTCTTCTACCTTCTTTGGGTATTTAGCCTTTTTAAACTCCTAGAAATATAATGCTGTTTAGGAAACCACAAAGAACTGCAAATAAACTAAGGAGCAAGAAGTAGTATATTGCAAATTCATTTTTTTACGTTTTTAAAGGTTCTTGCATCTGGGAAGGCTTTGCTTAGTTTTTAAAGTAGACTGAAGTTTTGAAGAATCTTGTGGATCTCAGGTACAATAACTCAGGAAGATCAGCCTTATTTGATTCAGAATGTGTCATTTGGGTAGATTATGTATGCTATTCTAATACCTTATAAGATATTAGGAAATTTCCTAAATTATCTGTGGTACTGTTTTAATAACTTTGAGGTTGTGAGGCAATGATTTTAGTGTTACCATATGCCAATTTTAATATTTAATGTGCTTTATATTTTTTTCAGCTCATGAATCACTGAGTATGTGCTCTTTTTTTTTAACACCTCCTTAAAGAACTTTGCTATTCAGATTTTTCCTTGTGTTTCTCTAATTCTCTCCTTTGGTCAGTTTTTTCTTCCTTTTTCTGCTCCATGATCCATTCTTAAGTTCTCTTTTCTCTTTCTGGGCATATTCTTTTTGAATTCATTATCTGATACAGTCTCAACAGTGGCCTTGTTCATATACTGTACTTTCAAATTTGTACTTTCAAACCTAATCCCAAGAATAGTTATCCTTTGGATTACAAATCTATTGAAATGTAATGTTTCCAGGGTTTCCTTGATTAGTTTCCTATACACTTCTTGAGGATACTCTTAGAGATGCAGCACTAACTTCCCTTGGAATTGATTCCTGTTAAACACTTACATGGTTCAGCCTTAGATAGATGGAGCTGGTGTCATCGTTAGTACTGGTCAATGACAGTGGTCATGAAAATTGCAATCAAGGAACGAACCAATTACCTGAAGATTTCTATAACTCTAGGTATTAAAGCAAAATGATTTTGAAAGTTTGAAATATATGTGTATGTATATTGATGCTTATGTTTTAGATTTACTGTAGTGGAGGAAATTTGTCAGTAATCCATTAGACAGTGTTAAGTGCCCACCAATGTGTAAACAAAAGACATAAAATATCAGTGAACTGTATTAATAAGGAGGTGTTGATGTGTATAGCATGTGGGTTATAGTGGTTAGTATGGTTTCATGGAGGAGGAAGGATTTTAAGATTATTTAGAGGGTTGGGTAGTAGTATTTGGAGAGGAGAAAGGGGAAGATTTTTGGATAACAGGAGAAAACATAAACTAAAAGAATAGATATAAAAATGATTGGCCTAATAAGAGAAACATCTCAGGTAGGGTGAATCCAATTGTGATTCTCTTTCAGGTTGTGCTTCAGAATCACTTATGGAACTTTTAAACATACAGATACTTAGGTCCTACCCCTAGAAATTAAGAATGAGATCTGGAGTGGGACTCAGGCAACTGCATTTTTAAAAAGTCTACAAGTGGTTCTGCAGTATAAATTGTTCTGATTTGCAGAACCACTTTAGTCAGTAGAGGACTGTTAGAGTTTCTTGAATTTTGAAGTGGCAAGAAGTATTTTAAAATCGGTCTGGCTAGAGTGTACAGAATGGATAGGAGAGAGCAAATGTGTTACTTTGTAAAAGTCTTTGGTCGTTTGTTTATGTGTGCCTCTCTGTTCATTCTGACCCCTCAGCTAGATTTCTCAGTTCCTCGAAGTCAGGAACTATCTATTTTTTGTTATGTATTTATTATTCTTGCATTATGTGCTAGGCACTGGGCTAGATTCTGAGGATAAAAAGATAAATATTAACTATAGCTTCTGCTCTCCCTCACAGTCAAAATTGGGAAACAAATACATAAAGAAATAATTGTTTTCAGTTGATTGTCTAAAGTATTGGCTACATTATGTTGCTGATTGGTAGTGGTTCTTAGGTCCCATTAATTGATAAATAAATGTGCATTTTAATCTGTAGAAACTGTATTTTAGTTATCCACAGATTGACAACAAATGATCATGAATTTGGACCCTCAGTATTTTTTTAATGATCTGTCCTCTTTTACTATTATTTTAGAGATGTGCTCAACCTCACATTTGAAGGTAAGAGATCTAAGAATATATTTGAGGGTTCACTTTGTGACAAGCCCCCATGCTGGCAGTTGCAGGTATAGCATTGACCATGGAGTTATTTTGTAATAGTACTGTGTGATCGTTTTGACTTGGAATATTGAAAACTACCTGCCTTTTATAGTTTATAAAGTACTTTCCCATGATTATCTTGTTTGAGCCTCAAAAGAGCATTGTAATATAGGCAGGGCTGGTGACACCCTCATTTTGTTGATTTGGAAACAGGCTCATAGAAGCTTTGCCAAGATCACCTGCTAGGAAGTGCCAGAATCAAAACTAGAACTGAAATCTTTTGACTACTGGTCTATTCTTCTCCATACCACACTGCATATGTTTATACTTAGTAGAATTTGTTGAGATCCGGTCACCAAAATGCAGAAAACAGAGACTGCTCACTGGGATACAAAAGCAGCTTTGTTAAATTGGAATTTTGGTGATTTTTGTAGAGCAGGAAAGAGATTCTTGTCTAGTAGTCCCATAAGTGAGATGTCTTGAAAATGACAATATTTTGATAAAAGAATCAAGATGCTAAGTATAATGGTTTTAAGATACAGTCACATATTATTTGATTCTCCTCCCGTTGAGAGGTGGAACTTAATTCCTTCCAGCGAGGACTGTACTTGGTGACTTACTTCTCTAACATACGGAATGTGACAGAAATGATGGAGTGTGACTTCTGAGGATAGGTCATAAAAAACATTGTGCCTGATGTCTTGCTCTTTCTCTGAGATCACTTGCTCTAGGGCACAGTTTCTCAAACTTGGCACTAATTGGCATTTTGAGCCAGATAATTCTTTGTTGTAGGGGCTGTCCTGTGCATTGTAGAGTATTTAGCAGCATCCTTGGCTCTATCCACTAAATGCCAGTAGCATCAGCATCACTTCCCCCCACCAAGTTGCATTAGCCAAAAATGTCTTACTCATTGTCAAATGTCCCCTGCAACAGGGAGGAATTGCCCTCCGTCGAGAACTGCTGCTTTAGGGAAAGCCAGCTGTCATGTTGGAAAGATACCAAAGTCCACATGTGAGAAACAGGCCTCTTGCCAACAGCCATGCGAGTGAGCCATCTTGGAAATGGATTCTCGAGCATCAGTCAGGCCTTCAGACGACTGCAGCTGTGGTCAACATCTGGGCTGCAACCTCATGAGAGACCATGAGCCAGAACCACCAAGCTAAACTGCTCCTGAATTCTTGACCCACAAAAACTGTAACATGATACATCTTGTTTAAGCCATCAAATTTTGGGGTAATTTGTTATCCAGCATAGGTGACTAAGCGTTACCATGAAAATGTGTATATAATACATTATATAAGATGGAGTCACAGACTGAGGAACTAGCAAACCTTGTGAAGACATACTAATGCCTGTTATGTACATACGTAGTCATGTTCACAGCATATATTTGAAGAGTGCTTTTCTGGATATGAAGCCTATAAACACTAGTACTATTAAGAAAGCCTTTTAATTGTAGCAGCAAGGCAAAGTGGATTGATGGTAATACTAGGTAGTCACGATGTAAGATATGATTAGTCTATTTAATATTTCAAATTGGCTTGAAAGGAGTTAAAAATTATTTTGAAGTGGTAACTTCAAAAACATTTGTTGCTGGGCATGATGGCTCGTGCCTGTAATCCCAGCTACTCAGGAGGCTGAGGCAGGAGAATTGCTTGAGGCCAGGAGTTTGAGACCAGCCTGGGCAACATAGTGAGACCCTCATTTCTAAAATATAGACGTATATTTTTTAGTTAGCTGGGTGTGGTGATGCATGCCTGTAGTCCTGTCTACTCTGGAGCTTTAATGATGCTTTAATGAAGAAATATCATATAGAATCATTTTACTTTCAAATGGAACTTGCAGCAAATAAAAATGAATTGCATTTTACATTTTAATCACAAATGGTTTTGGATTTTTAGATTGCATATCTAGGTGAATTTCTGCATTGTTTGAATATCAGTTTTCGTGAGCCTTAGTAAAAATTGAAGCAGTTGTGAAAAACAGTTTTGCTTCAGTAGCTTAGAAGCTTTTGCAGCAGAAATTGGACCAAATCAGGAATGGCAAATATCATTCCCTGAGTCCCAGGCCTATGACTAATGTCCCTAATAAATCTTATCACAAATATTTTTTCCTACCTGAATGATATTTTCATGAAAATACTTAATTGCATAAATGGCCTTGAATTGTAAGTTCTGCAAAAATAAGTATCGATTGTGTTTTCCATTCTGTGCTACTTATTTATTGATAAGATTTGTCATATGTCATTTAGGTTTTAAGCCTCTTCGAGGGGAAGTTTTAGAAACTGACAAACTAGAGATTGGTCTTATTGCACATACTTATAATAATTGTATTAGTAACATCTTATGTTCTTCCCCTAGAGTTAAAAATTTATAGTAAGAAACAAAGTTCCACTAAGAAATATCACTTGAGCTCGGGAGTTGGAGACCAGCCTGAGCAAGAGTGAGACCCCATCTCTACTAAAAATAGAAAAAATTGGCGGGGCATGGTGGTGCACACCTGTAGTCCCAGCTATTTGGGAGGCTGAGGCAGGAGGATTGCTTGAGCCCAGGAGTTTGAG
>NW_012148041.1:1926601-1938997 GCF_000956105.1 Propithecus coquereli
AAAGCATTTGAGAGTTAGTGAAGATATTAAAAAAAGCTAACAATGTTTTAAATTTTGAGTAGTTGGGACTACAGGCATGCACCACCACACCCAACTAATTTTTCTATTTTCTGTACAGACAAGGTCTCGCCGTGTTACCCAGGCTGGTCTAGAACTCCTGGTCTCAAGTGATCCTCCTTGGCCTCCCAAAGTGGCCTCCCAAAGTGCTAGGATTACAGGTGTGAGTCTCCCACTTAGTCCGCCACTTAGATATTTTAATGAATTTGATGTATTGATGAGCCTGCTAATTCATTGTAACTACAGATTTTAAAATATTTTCATTAATTTCCAAAAATAAATAGAATTGTGTTTGTTTTCTTAACCATTATTGGGGGTTCGCTTTTGCTTATTAACATCATTCAGGGATTAGAGAAGTCATCTATGACCATTGAAAGAAATTGTGAAATCACTTATGATCCCCCAAATTACTCAGAGACTTGCTAGGTGATTGCTTATTCCTCATTCTGTTGGGGAAAAGCCAAATTGTTTTTTGAGGAATATCCTGGTGCAGTCATTTGTGCTTTCGTGTTCCGTTTGTGGACGTGGGCACTTGTCCTGCACATTACCTTTCTTAAGAGGTTGTCTCCCTTTCTCTACTCAGCTGAGGTTAAAGCATATTGATCTGCCTTTACTGTTTAACAAAAAATCTGCAAGCCAAGAGTCAGTTATCACAAATTCCCTACATTTGCATACCTATCAAAAGCTTGGTTGATAGCACCGATCAGCTTTGGAGGATTGTCTGAAGAATATGGAGGTTATTATCTATTTTTCTAAATGCACTTTTTTTTTTTTTGAGACAGTCTCTCTCAGTCACCCTGGGTAGAGTGCCGTCGTGTCGGCTTAGCTCACAGCAACCTCAAACTCCTGGACTCGAGCAAGCCTCCTGCCTCAGCCTTCCGAATAGCTGGGACTACAGGCTCTCACCACCATGCCCGGCTAATTTTTTGTTTCTATTTGTCGTTGCCTGGCTAATTTTTTCTATTTTTTAGTAGCAATGGGGTCTCGCTCTTGCTCAGGCTGTTCTCAAACTCCTGACATCAAGTGACCCTCCCGCCTTGGTCTCCCAGAGTGGTAGGATTACAGGCATGAGCCACTGTGCCCAGCCTTGTAAACACACTTAAGATTTCCTCTTGTATTAAGTCTGTCAGAGAGCAGCACTATGCTGTTTTGTACTCCCTCTCTTTGGTAATGATGGACTGTATTTTGGCGTTATGATATCAGTCTATACTCATGGATGCTCTAAGAAGAGAACGATCTGAAACTCACTATTTTAATTTTGTACAGTTGTTGATTAGTTAGCTAGGCATGGTGGCGTGCCCCTGTAGTCACAGCTACTCAGGAGGCTGAGGCAGGAGGATCACTTGAGCCCAGGAGTTGGAGGTTGCAGTGAGCTATGATGACACCACTGCACTCAAGCCTGGGCAACAGAGCGAGACCTTGTCTGAAAAAAAAAGTCATTAATTAGGACATTTTTACCATATTATTTAATGTCCCCTTCATAACATAAACAGAAGGAACTTTTCCCTGGTTTTATTACAGGAATAATTATTCCTCTCTTCAGTTCTCCTCAATACCTGGTTTGTTTTTATTGTATGGCTCCTGTGACTCATGTCCTAAGTGGTTGTATTCTCTTTGTTGATGGCTTTTTTGGACTTAAAGCCAAATTCAAGGCCCACCTGTAATGGGTATGTAGAAAGGACCTCATGATACATGCTAATCTCACATGTAGAGACTTTATTACTTATTTTCCCTTAATTATTAATGTTACATATATACAACTCCAGTCTGCTTTAAATCCACTGTAGAATAGGATATACATTAATAAATTTAGAAGTTAAAAAATTGTATTAGGATATATTAAGAATCCAGTAAGCCAATTTTTTGATGGTGCAGAGGGAGGCAGGTATGAATATGTAACAAGAACACTCAGCTTTATTTAATGATTATTCTTGTGTGCTAGGCCCCGGGTTCACAGCAGTACATGTGACAGTGACATCCTAATATTGTAATATTAATTGCTTTTAATGAATTATATATTTCTTCCAGTAATTTTTAAACAATATCAATGATTTTACAAAATGTGTATTAATTTTATAACTTTGAAAGACTTTAAATGTGAATTTACAATTGGGGAAAAAACTTTTTAAACAATATATACTGAATTTTAGTTTGGACAGCCTGCTTATTATAAAGATAATTCCATTTCATAATGATGTTCATGAAAACAAGGTTTTACTTATAGCTCTAGTTTTTAAAATGTGATTGGCTGGGCGTGATGGCTTACACCTGTAATCGCAGCACTTTGAGAGGCCAAGGTGGGAGGATCACTTGAGCCAAGGAGTTTGAGGCTGTAGTGAGCTATGATCATGCCACTGCACTCCAGCGTAGGTGACAGAGCAAGACCTGCAGGACCTTGCCTCAAAAAATAAGTAAGTAAAGTAAGTGATTATGAAGACTCTTCCCAACTGGTAATGCTGGCTAAGTGAATCATTATAATAAAGACAAAACCAATAGCTCTTCCTAGGGTTTTCCTCATCCAGCGGGGCATCCTGGGAGAAGAGTGAGCATTGAAATTAGACAGATAAGGGTTTGAAACCCAACTGCGTACTAGTTATATGACCTTGAGTGTGTTGTTAATTTTCTGACCTTTGGTTTCTTTTTTGGGAAGTAAATATAACTACCTGATAGAGGAATTGTAAGGATTAAATTAAATAATAGATATGTGGTATAATCAGGCATTCGGTAAATTTGAATTTCTTCTCTTTGAGCATTCTATTGGTTTTATCAAGTGATTTATGGTTTTCTTAAAAAAACATTTTTTAAAAATTTAAAATATTTCTGCTTTTGATAATTATAATTTGCAATGTAGGACATAATGTAATTTCCCTTCTCTCCAATTACTGCTTTGTTTAGTGATAGAAGCAGGAAGCTAGGTAAAAGCATTTAAAATGCTTAAAGAGGTGGGGGCAGGAATGGGTCATATATTCCTTGCTTTAGCAACTTTTGCTGTAGGGATTACTAACCAGTAAGTAGAGAGCAGTTTCTTTGAACAGTTCCTGCTTATTCTCTTATGCAAGTAAATGCAAGTAAAAAAATGTTTTAAAAGTTAGAGTGGGCCAGGCGCGGTGGCTCACACCTATAATCCTAGCACTCTGGGAGGGCGAGGTGGGAGGATTGTTTGAGCTCAGAAGTTGGAGACCACCCTGAGCAAGAGTGAAACCCTGTCTCTACTAAAAAATAGAAAGAAATTAGCTGGACAAAATATATAGAATATATAGAAAAAATATATAGAAAAAAATTAGCCAGGCATGGTGGCACATACCTGTAGTCCCAGCTACTCGGGAGGCTGAGGCAGAAGGATTGCTTGAGCCCAGGAGTTTGAGGTTGCTGTGAGCTAGGCTGACGCCACTGCACTCTAGCCCAGGCAACAGAGGGAGACTCTGTCTCAAAAAAAAGTGAGAGTGTATGTCCTTTGAAGTAAAAATTAGTCTGTTTTGAGGAAATCATGCAGTTATGGAAGAAGCAATGTGCATGAAGATAGCCGTTTGTAATGGTATTTATAGTATATGTGTGTGGATGAATGGAATGGCTGTAATATCCATCAATAAGAGAATGATTGAATAGATTGTGGTACCTATGTTTAATGAAATTATTATAAGTGACAGAATTGAAACTTGTTTAGTAAAGTGGAAAATGCTTATGGTTTAGAGAGGAGGATACAAATTTATTATACTATACTCATAGCCATGTGTCATTTCAAGGAAATATGTTAATAGCGGTTTTATTAAGCTTAGAGTAACTCTTTTTGTTTTGTTTTAGAATGACAGAACATCACAGAAGACTTATGCTTCTAACTTTACTAATGACCTTATTAAAAGATACAAGCTCATTTTTTAAAAAAAACAAAGGATACAAATAACTATAAAAGGCAAAAATGTTAAAAGTCTGGTATATTAGGCGATACATGTATGAGTGTACATTTCAATCACTATTTCTGAAATGTGTTCTTTTTACCATCAGTAATAAAACATGTACATATAAGTATGTGGAGATTCTCGTTAATGACTGCAGTATGTGGGACATGAGAATGTACTGTAATTTATTTGAATCACTCCCTGTTGGAAGTTCAGATAGTTTCTGGTTTTGTTCTTGTGAACAGGCTGCAATGAACATTTTTATATTTTGAACCCAACTTGTACAAAATAGATATAAATTTTAAACCCAATTTCTATATTTTTGAACCTAACTTTTTATATATTGTTATACTATTTTATTGGCCATTCCTTGCTTCATGTGTATTTTATCGTCCCAATTAGATGGCGAGTTCTGTGACATCAGGTACTACATTTAATGTTTCTTTTGTATCCACAAAGAATCACATGAAGGAGTTATTTCAGAAAATACTTATGAAGTGAGAAATCTGTATGACATCACTGATTCTTTTAGTGTTTTAGATTCTCAGGGAATAGTAGAACTTTAGGGATTGACAACTTACCCTTAATAAAGTTATATATGTAGAGTCAAAGTTCTTTCTTATGAAGGACTTTTCATTGATACTATCCTGAGTTCAATATAAGATCACAGGAAAAATCTTTTTCTTTCTGAAGTGCAATTAATTGTAGTAGGAAGCATTTTAGAAAAGAAGCAGAATTCATATAGTTAGAATATTTTAAAAATGGACCGAACCGTTAGTGAAGTTGAACTTGTTTGTCCATTATGGTGTAGTAGTTAAGAGGTCATGCTTAAAACATATTACCCGGATATGAACCCCAGCTCTGCCATTTTCTATCTATACCCTGGGCACATTACTTAACCTCTTTGTGACTCAGTTTGCTTGTCTGTAAAATGGGAATAATAATAATGTCTTCTTGTAAGGTGGTTGTGATAATTAAAGATGTTCATATATGTAAAGATTTAAAAACAGTGCCTACGGGAGGCTGAGGCAGAAGGATCGCTTGAGCAGAGGAGTTTGAAGTTGCAGTGAACTATGATCATACCACTGCACTCTAGCCTGGGTGACAGAGCGAGACTCTGTCTGAAAACAAAACAAAACAAAAAAAAGTGCTAGCAGTAAGTACTCAATAAATGTTAATTTTTAACATTAATATCACTTTCTTGTTGGATGCTGTGGAATTTATTAAATTTGAGAGCCAAATGATGTAGTTGAATTTTTTCTTTCATATTTTGAGGTAGCTACATTATAAAATACTCCGTGTTATGCTTTTGTTAAGCATTTATTGAGAATGTATTATGTGCCAGGCATTATGCAAAGTCCTGTGTAATATAGTATTGAATAAAACACACTTTCTTCCCTCAAGATGCTTACGACAAGTGGGAAAGGCAGACATTGTTAATGTTTAATATTTGAGCTTTACCATGGACCAGGCTCCTTGCTAAACCCACTATAAAAGTTATTACATTTAATCCTAACAAATACCCTACAGATTAGATGTAAACATAATCCTCATTACACATATGAGACTGAAAGTATTTAATTAACTTCCTTGAGATTATATAGCTATTAAGTGAAAAACTGGAATTAAAATCCAGATAGTTTAATTCCAAAGCCCCAGTCCTTATTTAATCATTGTGCTGGTAAATAAATATGATAATAAATTGTGATTGTTGGGGTCTCTAGGATACTGATTAATCCTAGCCTGCTTTTTGCTGAATAGATTCAGGAATCAAATAGAGATAAAAAAAAAAATACGTACTTTATTACTAGTAAAGCTGGCATGGAGAATGGCTTGGTTGAGTAAGTCAAGTGGGCTTCTTATTTCTTCCCCAGTGAATTGAATTTACGCACTGAGACACAGGCAGATCAGTGAGAAAACTGCTGGCATTCCCTGCTCCCCAGCAGGCTCACCGTGGAGGAGAGGAGAACGTGCTCAGCCTGCGGGTGACCGGCAAACTGTGAAGCGGAGAGTTGGAGAAGCTGGGTCACACAGGAACGATGGCCATTTTTCCAGTCTCGCCAGAGCTAGTTTAGAACAGAGTATAAATTTACTTGCTGCTTCTGAGAGGGAAGAACTTACTAATTTATGGGATTGTAGGAGTAAGGGGAGTAGAAGAGAACCCCCCCCCTTTATTTTTTTTTTTTTTGAGACAGAGTCTCGCTCTGTTGCCCGGGCTAGAGTGAGTGCCGTGGCGTAAGCCTAGCTCACAGCAACCTCAAACTCCTGGGCTCAGGCGATCCTCCTGCCTCAGCCTCCCGAGTAGCTGGGACTACAGGCATGCGCCACCATGCCTGGCTAATTTTTTCTATATATTTTAGTTGTCCAATTAATTTCTTTCTATTTTTAGTAGAGACAGGGTATCGCTCTTGCTCAGGCTGGTCTCGAACTCCTGAGCTCAAACAATCCGCCCACCTCGGCCTCCCAGAGTGCTAGGATTACAGGCGTGAGCCACCGCACCCGGCCAGAACCCCCCTTTCTTTATGTGGGATAAGGACGGAGTCAGTGAAGGTGTGTGACAAAGGGCACCTGCTTGAGACCTCTTAGATACATCTCTAAGGGGGAGACTATTTAAGCTGATACTTGAAGGATAAGGATTTGGCCCTGGGGTGAATGGGTTGAAGAAGAGAATCCTGGGAACCAGAAACAGCCTGTCTGAATAGTGAAAGGAGCTGAAAGGAGCAGTTTGTGTAGAGCTTAGTGGCTGAGGGGGAAGGAGGGAGTAGCACCGGAGCAGGTTGAAATGATCAGTGGTGGTCAGATGACCTGGGCCTTGTAGGCCATGATAAGAAATTTGCGTTTTATTCTATATACCAAGGAAATTTTTTGAAGGACTTCAAGCAGGGGAGTAGTGCGACCCAATTTTTACTTTTATTTTTTTGTCTAATTTGTATTTTTAAAAGACCGTTTTGGATGTTTGCGGAGAGTATATCAGAAGGGGGCAAGATAGGAGGCAAGGGAGACCAGTATAGTAATGTAGGCTGCTGATGAGGGAGGATGACATGGCTAATACAGTAGCAGTGAAATGAAGAGAAGTTGACTTCGAGATGTATTTTGGAGGTGGAAACCACAAGACTGGCTGATAGATTTGGGTAGGGGCCAAAAGACTGGAGGAAAGAGAGAAATACAGGATGAAAGTCAAGTGTCTGGCTTGAGCAGCTGTCCATTTATTGAGATAACAGAGACAGGGAGAGGATAGTTCTGGGTGTTATGAACTTGCTAAGCTTAAGGTGCTTGTGTGTCTTTCATATGGAGATGTCAGATAGGGCTCAGAGAAGAGATTTCAGTGAGAGACATAGATTTGGGAGTTTTCAATATTTGGATGGCATTTAATTTAGAGTCATAGGTGTAGATGAGATTATTTAGAAGGAGAATGTGGGAGAGAGAAGAGGGCCCAGTACCATGCACTGAAGACCTCCGACAGACAGCTTGAGTAGAGGAAGCACATGCAGTGGAGACAGAGACGGGGCTGCCAGAGAGGTCTTAGAAAACCAAGAGAAGTGTTGATACGGACTCCAGGATGGAGAGGGTTTAGGGAAAGCGGAAGGGGTAATCATGTCAATTACTAATCTAAAAAAGTGGCTGTGGATTTGGTGATAGCGGTCATTAATGACCTTGAGAAGAACAGTTTCAGTTGAACGGATTGAGGATGGGAGTTGTGGAGATCTATGCTTCTCAAACCTAGAGAAGTATATGAATCACCTGGAGAGCTTGTCAAAGTGGGCCAAGATCCCGCATTTCTAATGAGCTCCCAGGTAATTGCCAGTGCTGCTGGTCCATGGAGCACACTTTGAGTAGCAGAGGTATAGATTAGTGGTCCTCAAACTTTAGTGTGTGTTAGAATTACTTGGAGGGCTCGATAAAATACAGATGACTGAACCCATCTCAGAGTTTCTGATTCAGTAGCTCCGGGGTGGTACCTGAGAATTTGCCTTTCTTAGAAATTCCCTGGTGATACTGATGCTGCTGGTCTGGGAACTACACTAGATGTAGATGATTTTTTGGAGAACTTTAACTGTGATAGAAGAACATCAAGGGAAGTCTTTTGTTTGTTTGTTGAAGATGGGAAATAGCTAGAGCATATTTATACTGGTAAGAATGATCTCATAGATAGGAAGAAACTGATCCAAGAGAGAAGGAGAATGAAGAAGTGAAATTCTTGAGAAGATGAGGGGGACAGCTCCAAAGCATGTATCGAGGTCTTGGATTTCGATAAGGAAGGGGCATGTGTCTTTAGTTACAGCAAGAAGGAAGGTGGAGAAGACGGGTCCAAGTGCAGTTGAGTTTATAGACTTGGTGGTAGGCAGATGGAGCTCCCCTGTGATGGTTTCTGTTTTCTCAGTGAAGGCAAGGGCAGCTCTTGAGGCAGGAGGGTGAGTTGGAGGTTTGAGAGATAACATGCCAAATGATCATTTTGGAGTAGGAAAATGAACTGACTAGAAAAAAGCGGCAGTATTGAGAGCCTGTTTGAGGTTAAGGTCAGAAACTAGAAATGAAACCAATCTGTGCATTCTTTTTTCTTCTACCACAGTTAGATCTTTGGATTCATACATGGAGAATTAAATGGTCACGATCACCCAAGGTTAGACTTTATCCAGCTGAGTCCATCAGAGCCAGAGGGTGCAAGGGAGTGATTATAGTCACGGAACATGAAGGGCAATGAAGACAAGACAGGGCTGAGGGATAGACACAAGCAGCGATGACGAGGTCAACACATCAACTTGTCAGGATCCAAGTAAACTAGAAGTAAACTAGGTTTGTGATGGAAAGTGAGTGTTGGCATTCAGAATGATTTAGGTAGGGCAGGTTTTGGTGGGGATAGAGGTCTAAGGTGTGACTGTGAAGGTAGCTGGATAAGGTGGAGCTTCCAGAGAAGTCGGGAAATGAGGATGTTGGATATGCCCTTCAGCTGGACATTGAAGTTGCCAAGAATGATGACAGAAGTTGGGAGTGGAGTCAGATAGGAACTACCTTTTCAGTGATTGATGGAAAATTCCATGTAAGTAGCTAACAGCAGCAGAGAGGGAGAGAGAGTTTATCCGGGTTGTGAGCAAGGGCTTTTATAGAACAGATGGAAAGTAATGGTCTTGAAGTGATAAAGGTTGGCAGGGATTCCTACCGCGCCTTACTAGCCTTGAGGCACCTGGGCTGTAACAGAGATGCCCTCTAATGGCAGGGCTGTCTGCTAGGTAGGACCTAGTTTCCCAGAGATGGAGGGAAGGTTTGGAAAGGAGGTTGAAAATTCATAGGAATTTATAAAAAATTGGGAGTTGAGAGTGAGTGCATAGCGGAAGGGTTTGGGAGTGAAAGGAGGGGACTGGAGCAGGTACAGAGCTGTGAAAGAGGCTTTGGTGGGGGAAAGAGAGTTTGGTAATAGATGACCAGAAAGCCTTACATGTTCATTAGAGAATGAGATAAACAGGAGGATGAGGTGTGATGGAATTTGTCTCAGATGGTTTCTAAAAATAATTAAAACACACATCAGATTTTTTGCTGTAAATGTCCTACATTAGGTGTCCCGAACCTTTTTGGCACCAGGAACCAGTTTCATGGAAGACAGGTTTTCCATGGATGGGGAGGTGGGGTGGGGGAGGGTTTCGGGCTGATTCAAGCACATTACATTTGTTGAGCACTTTATTTCTATTATCATTACATTGGAATATATAATGAAATGATTATACAACTCACCATAATGCAGAATCAGTGGGAGCCCTGAGCTTGTTTTCCTGCAACTAGATGGTCCCATCTGGGGGTGATTGGAGACAGTGACTGGTCTGACAGGAGGCGGAGCTTATGCAGCGATGGGAGCCGTGGGGAGCCATGGGAAGTGGCTGTAAACAGAGATGAAGCTCACCTCCTGCTGTGCAGCTCCACCCCTAACCATAGCCTTGCATGATCTAGCCTCTGCCTGAGTCTCTGACCTCATCCCTTTCTCTTCTCCCTTTGCTCCCTGTGCCTTACTCACACAGGCCAACTTACTTTCTTTCACTCACTCCGGCATCCCATACTTTTCCTGCTTCTGCTGCTTTTTTCATTTGTTTGTTTGCACTTGCTGTTCAGAGCCAGGCGGTTAATAGCGCAAGCTCTGGGTGCAGACTCTCTGCTTTGCCACATTTAGCTTTGTGACCATGGGCAAGTTTATTAACCTCTCTGTGCTTCAATTTCTTTGTGTGTAAATGGGGGAATGATAATAGTACTTATTTCATAGGGATTTTGTGGGATTAAAAGAGCTAGATTAAGAAAAATTAATGTAAAGAGCTTAGAACTGTTCCTTGTATGTGGTAAAGACTCAATGAATGTTAATATGTTAATGGTTACATTACTGTTGCTTCTGCCTGAAGCTTTTTCCCCTATGTCTTTACATAGTTAAGACTTTCATCATTCAGTTCTCTACTCAAATGTACTTCCTCAGATATCCTAGCTAAAGTAGCATAACTCTACTAGCTTTCTGTCACTCTTTATCCCGTTACTCTGTTTTATTTAATCATCGCATTCATCCGTATTAGAAATAATTTTATTGTTTTACTCTTCCTCTCTCCCCCCATTCCCTGAGGGCAGGGATTTGTTGACTTTTTTCCTGCTTCATCTCAACGTCTAGAAAGTGCCGAATACTTTGTAGGTGCTCAACTCATTGTCCCGAAAACATGATGGTTTCCAAGGCCTCTGCTCTGTTCAGGCAGCATGTGGTGGAAGGTGATAGTGAGGTCTAGGCAGGGAAAACAGACGGATTCCAACTCTATGTTTATCAGTCTATTGCTCATCTAGATCAGGCAGCTGCCTGTTTTTGTAAATTTTATTAGAAACACAGCCACACCCATTTTTAAACTTACTGCTCTCCTGCTATAACCACAGAGTTGAGTAGTTGTGACAGAGAGCTTAGGGCTTGCAAAGTCTAAAATATTACTATCTGGCCCTTCACAGAAAAAATTTGCCGACTTCTGATTTAGAAAAGTCTAGAAGGAAACACCAAAAGTCATAACAAGAGGCTTTATTTGGATAGTGGGATTATAGATCATTTTGGTTTTTATCTTTACACCTTTTGTGTATTTTGTTATAGACCCATTTATTAATAATTTGGAAATGAACTAGCCTTCTAAATACTCAAAAATCGTATTTGGAGCACTTTCAATGGTGAGTTTTTTGCTTTATTTTTCTCTCTTTTTTTTTTCTTTTAGTGCTGCTTTTGACACAAAAACTGGGTTACGTGTGGCGGTGAAGAAGCTATCCAGACCATTTCAGTCCATCATTCATGCCAAAAGAACCTACAGAGAACTGCGGTTACTTAAACATATGAAACATGAAAATGTAAGTTTTTCATTCAAGGAAGAATACATTTTATTTTTGAATAAATTGGAAAAAAAGTGTTTTAATTAATTACTGTAAATGGAAATACATTGGAGTGCGTCAAACTTTGGTCCTTGCTTCTCATACTGGGTACATCTTGAAATAAAATGGTACATCTTCCTGAAGTTCTAGTTTTACTCGAAGATTTTTAGAGGGGAAACATTCTTTAAAATTTTAAAATAAAAAGGGTATATATTATGCAGTACCATACAAAAGTCATAAGAATTCTTAAGAGAAAATATTAAAGTAGTAAAAAGAAATTTTGTATTCTTTGCCTGATTTGCCTGTGTTATGGGTTATTTCAATGGAAAAATTTGAGGAAGAGTGTCTTAGGCTCATTGAAAATCCTATCAAAGATGGCTGTTATTTTATGTTTAATAATAATTTTTCTTTTTAACCTTCTTCAAGAGACAGCTTTTCCAGATTCAGGTATTTTATTAAAATATTTATTAAACATGTCAGAGGCATTGTTTAAATTAAATATAACTTTTTCTTTCTTTGAGACCCCACCTACACATCAGGGATATACACATACACACAGGCCTTCATTCCTAGGGCTGCGTAATATCAAGATGGCCTGGCAGCTAACTGATGTGTCTATTAATTTGGTAATTTGAGAACAATGCTATTCTGCAAAGGAGTACTTACAAATCCTAATATGGTAAATAAATGATATAACTGGAATGTTAATTCAAAGTAAAAAAAACAATTGACTAAAAACACTTACCTTTCTGAATTGCAAAATCAAGTTAAGAAGAATTTCTGTGACTGCTGTATGAAAGGTACTGTGCAATTTGTAGCATTGTAGAAACAATGGCCTTGGAGATTTTAGAGTCCCTTGGTCCTACCGACTGTTACTATGTAGAAGAAAATTTAAAATCTGTGTATTTATTACTTGACTATTCACACTTTTTCTTTTTTAATAATTGAACTTTTTTCTCCGTAGTAAGAAAAGAAATCACAGGTAAGTGTTTATTAGTGTACGTTTTTTTAGTGCAAGTTTCTTCTAGTTTGAGAACATTAAAACTTAAATTTGTAATTGGATAATGGATATTATAAT
>NW_012148041.1:1948422-1950326 GCF_000956105.1 Propithecus coquereli
TGTATATCATGGATGTTCTTCCTTAACCTCCACCTCCACTCCCCATTGTCCCCAGTGCTGTACCTAACCGGTTCCTCCCCACCCTTATCCTGGGTTTAGTTTCTGTCACCCTTATCCTGTGCTGAGGGCAAACACCATTTGCTCCTTTCTCACAGAACACTCAGAGGGATATGTTTGAGCTCATATGTTCCGTCTAAGGAAGGGGGAGGGAAGAAATAAATGAAGAAACTAAAACAGAAAGAGAGGGAGAAAGGTAGCAAAGTCATTTACCTACCATTTGAATTTAGTTGAAACATGGTATGGCTGAGAGCAGAAGTTGAGAGAGGAGATTTGGTCCAACTACAAGAACTCCTTAGCCACAATAACCTTGATCTTGCTAATGAAAGTTTAAGAAACAAGCAAAGGAAAAAAATAAGCAATAGCTAAGAACAATTGTGCTTCCTGCAGTCCTGTTTGGTACTAGGATGTGGAGGCTTACAGATTACTGGATGCTACCCAGGGGCCACGTGTATTGCAGGTTGAGCCTTGCTGTAGGCTATGCTTGGAAAAGAGAATATTGCAGAATGATGGGTTTGATACACAAAGCCATTTCTTCCTAAATGTAGAAGAAATGCCGAAATAAGGTGTTTTTGAATTACTTTGGAAAACATTTGGATTAAGTCTGAGCTATATTCCAAAATTTTAGGTATAATGAAGATGGATTTATTTAACAAAGGAATTGATGACTTGCCGACTTGGGCAAATGCTGCATTTTGGCGCAGTTGGGAGTTCTGGAACTGGATTACGAACCTATTTTTCCTTTGTGAAAAAGGCCTTAATTAAGGCTAGTGTCTGTTTAAAAGGTCAAGTGTTACTGATTGTAGTGCCTTTGGCTCCTTCATCGATATGAGGACACACCAACTACAAGTCTACCCACAGAACTACAGTTGCATCTATTTCTTCATTCATTCATTCGACAAATACAGTGGCTGTTGAGCTGGAATCTGTTCTTTCTACTTAACTCTAGCTGGTTTAATTTTTAATAAATAATAACTGAGTTCATCTCTTGGAAGCCAATCTCAGTGCTACTTGTTGAATATTAATTACTAAGTACAAAACACCCAGCAGAGTGTTAGAACAGGCTCAGAATAATTAGAAACACTAGTCTTCTCTTTGATGAAATCACAATCTGGTTGGGGGAAACAAATCCAGGACACTTTTGTATCCAAGTTATCATTGGTTGTATGACCTTGGGTACGTCACTTTACCCAGTCACCTGGGTAAAGTCACCTGGGCCTACCCTAGGCCCAGTCACCTTCCTCTAAAATGATGAAAATTGAGGTAGTTGACTTCACAGAAAGTCTCTGTAAATAGAATGATGAACCCAAGTTTGCCCTTAGGAAAATGTTTCATTGTTTACTTTTTTGTGATGTTTGTGTTACTGAAAAAATCAGGACGTGTGCAGGACTGTAGTTATTTCAGTGTTTTCCAAAGTCATTTTGGAATATGCATGAGAGACTAAACATCTTCACCTGCAATTGCAGAGTTTGCAAATTTAAATACCTGCACAGTCACACAAGTAGCATAAATGAAGCTCAGTGTTGTGCTACTGGGAGTGGTGGAGTCTATGGTAAAACATATCTGCACCTCCTAAAAGCATTCAAATTCACGTTGAAACAAAACAAACAAAAACCCGTTCTTCTGGCCAAACCAAACGTGGTGAAGGCTAGGGTGGTTTTTTATGGGCTGCCATGTTTAGAGCATGCTGTAGTTTTGAACAGTAATTTTTCATGTTAATTAGCAAAATCTCTTTTTCGGATTTACAGATGACTTTTAATTGTGTGTTATGTATATTTGTGCAATTAATTTATTTATTTTAAGGCAGCTGTCTACAAGCCATGTGCCTTTGTGTTTTTTTTTTTTTT
>NW_012148041.1:1950376-1952701 GCF_000956105.1 Propithecus coquereli
ACAAATGATAGATGTGGTATGTACAAATATTACTGAAAAAAATAGTTAAAGACGGTAATAGTCATTATATGTTAAATGAAACGTCAGGATGTAAAACTGCATGCACAATATAACCCCAATTTAATTTGTGTACATCAGAAGAATCAAAGGAAATACAACTCAAAATGTTAATGGTAGTTATAATGGGTGGTACAGTTATGGGTAGTTTTGGTTTTCTTCTATATGGTTGTCTGGGTAAGGATCTGAAGGTGACTGTCTCTTTCCTTTGGAACAATTTGCATGACCTGAAAAGCTATTCTCCTTGAATTCCATCCCACCCCTCCCCATTTTCTTTTCAAATTCAGGCTGTATAATTGAAGTTCCTTTTAAAAGTCTGACATTTGGATAAGTGGAGTCATATCCTAATTAGAAGATCTCTTTTTCATGATAATGTTTTGAGAGTTAACATATCTTACTTTTAGAGCTGTGTGTTTAACTTGTTTAGAGCAGCATGCTAGCGAGGCTGTAGTCATGGGTTCAGTTTTCATGAAGGTCATCTGGCTTTCACTTGTTTCATATCCAGATACCCTTAAATTGGGCTAGGCATATTACAAAAGAATTATAATATTTCTTATTCGCCTTTTTAGTACCTCACTTTGTAGAAATGTATGGTCTGAATTTTAAGGGGAACTGGGCAGGAGGTGGGGCAAGGAGGGTGCTATATGTGGATAAATCAGTATCAATTCATGATCAGAAAAATGCTTAAAGACCATGGATTACTGAGTATTAAGTAGCTCTTTGCTTTATCCTTGTGTAAAGATAGCCTTTTTTCTTTCATTTTTAAATCATCTAATTTAAATACCTTATAATGACTAAGAAAATTATCTTAATATGACTTTTAAGTGAATAATATAAAGAGTATACTGTGAGAATATTTTGGGGCTTTAAAAATGTCAGTTTTAAAGGCTGTACAGTAATATGGAAGTTTTTCCTGGAATACATTTTAAGAAGCAAAACACTATGTAGAACTGTGACTTTTTTTTTTCCTTTTTGTTAATTTATTAGACCATTAGTACACACATACAAGGCAGAAACTCTAAATCTTTTTGCCTTCTGGTAAACTAACTATTGGCTTTATATGACCAAGTTCTAAAGAGATAAAGAACTTTAATAGTAAAGCAGGTTATTATGAGAATTGATGTTAACAAGTAAAAAATGAAAGCATAATTTGGGTAGAAAATCAATTGGAGTTATTAAGTATTTGATGTTGTGATGTTAGTGAACTGAAGTAGCTGGATTTGTAATTAGTTCCTATTAAAATGATTAAGGCCTGATGGGTACTGCAGTAAGTTCAGTATTTATTTATTGTTTGATTTTTATGTTTTCTTATAGGTGATTGGTCTGTTGGATGTTTTTACACCTGCAAGGTCTCTGGAGGAATTCAATGATGTGTGAGTAAATCTTCTACATTTGCCTTCCTGAGCTAGAGGATGAAGATTAGCAGCCTGTTTTATATTCCTGAACCATTTAGCAGTACACAGACTTCAAAAGATTCTTTATTCCTATTGTCCAACTCTTGGTGGTGGGGATGGATAAGGAAGATGTATATTGTGGATGGTACATGTTAGTATTTCCATCATTTCAGTCACATTATACCCCATTTGAAGAGTCAGTGTTGAGTCCCTACAAGAGTTCCATGGCAAAGAGAGTAGAGGGAGTTTTGCCTATGGTTTTCTTCTCCACCCCATGCATGTGGGAAATGATACTAGAACTATATGCTGATCCTTGAAGTATTAGATTTTTGCACTAGGACAAGGGGTGAACGCTATATGTTGAGAAAGGCTTCTTCTCACAGCTTTGTGACCATCTCTGTTGTTTTAGCCTGGGATTTTTAGGAACCAGCAGTAGGGGGCTAGGGAAAATGAAACGGAAAGGAGAGAAAACTACTGCAAGGATATGTTACTGAGTTGGTCACCACTGTGGGCAACTGAACTGAACGCTACCGAGATCTAAGAAGCTGTACAGAATGCACCTTGGATGGGAAGCATTTATCCACTGGCCCATGACCACAGTGGGATCGTGCCCCATGGGACATTAGCGCCTTCCCATGCCCAGGTTGCACATGTGTGAGTGCAAGACATGTTCCAGCAGGTGTTTCTGTGCATGCATGAACCCTCTACTATCGTAGCTTTTCTAATACCTAATTAACACAGCTCCCCCGGTTCCTAATTCACAGATACACTATAGCATAAAAGAGAAAAGAGCACTGTAAATGCAGAGTTATATATTTGGTCCTGTTGAAGTTTTGTCATTCCAAGTGGAAAGGGTTGCTATTATGAAAGACAG
>NW_012148041.1:1952751-1954067 GCF_000956105.1 Propithecus coquereli
TGCTTATTTGTCTTATAAATGTCTTTTTTAAAAATTTGATTCCTGGGTTACGTTTAGGTGACTGAAATCATATAATGGCAGAAGGAGTAAGGAAATACATTAAAATATGACTTGAATTGAAAGGAAATTTCCTAAGAAATGAGAAGTGAATAGATTATGGAATATTCCTAAAATATTCCTGAGATCTATTTTAATGCTGAGAAATATTTATTTTATAGTATTTTGAAAAAGCCCACAAAAAATTTAAAAATACTTTTATGTAACACAGGCAGTTTTAATCTCATAAAATTTTGGGTTTTGGTGTACCTGTGTTAAATACATTAAAAATTGCAAATATTTCCCTTTTTAGGAAATTACAATTTGGTAAGGTCTGTACTAGTCTGCTTTTCTTTGTTTATTTCCCAAGTTAGTTTATTGTTCTTCTTGTGCCATGCTTTCTAATCATTTGAATAATTTAGTTTAGCTTTATGTCTCAAATTCTGTTATTGGAAGTAGTTGCTTCAAATATTATAGTTTGCTTATGTGCATTATAATTTATAATTCTTTATAAAACTTTACTGGCTATGGTCACCACTTCTTTTGGTGACCCACAGTGGGTCAGTCCTTTGTGTTAGACATCTTCAGGTACATTGTCTATTCAGTCTACCCCACAGTACTTTGAAAATAAACAATGATATCCCTGTGTTTTTCATATGAGGAAAATGGAGCTCAGGGAAGATACCAAATTTATTTGCCAAATATTACGTATATACCAAACATTAATTGAACACCTGTTGTATGTCAGGCACCATTCCAAGTGCTGGTGTTATTGGAATAAAGAAGATAAAAGCTCATGGATCGAAGAAATCACAAACTGATAGTGGGGTTCAAACTTATAGCTGTTTGATTCTAAAATGCCTGTTGTGTTTTCAAATTGAAATTGGAGCTTTTATTTGAAAATGCTTTTGACTTGTTTTGCTTTTCTTGTCTTTGAGGTAACTCTTGCATGTGTAAATCACATTTCTAATAATTTAATTTTGTTATCAGAATGATTTTCACAGTCGAAATTGAAATAATGTAAAACAGGGTAACTTGTTTTAAACTTTTCTTGCTATATTGAGGTGGTGGGGCACTTCATATAATGAGAATGATTGATTAGAAAATATTGGAACAGGGAAATAAAATTGGTTTCTGGATTTCAGCTACCTTAAGAAGGAGTGGGCATAGGGGAGAGTGATTGAAAGACCAGAGGTCTTAAGCCAGAAGTATACCAAACTCAAGGGAAACAGTTATGGTTTAGATGGAGAAGGAAAAAGAAAATGGATTTGATTTAAATT
>NW_012148041.1:1958965-1961167 GCF_000956105.1 Propithecus coquereli
GTGAGCCACCGCGCCCGGCCGTGCCTTTGTGTTTTGTTTAACACTTTTCATTTATCATATACTGTCATGCATTGCTTAACTGACTGGGTTACCTTCTGAGAAGTGTTTCATAAGGCAGTTTTGTCATTGTGCTAATATAGAGTGTACTTCCACAAACCTAGATGGTATATCCTACTACATACCTAGGCTATGTGGTACAGCCTATTGCTCCTAGGCTACAAACCTGTACAGCATGTTACTATACTGAAGACTTGTAGGCAGTTGTAACACAATGGTAAGTATGTATGCCTGTGTATGCTGCAAATATTTAGTTACAAACAGAAATGCAAAAATCTTAAATAGCCAGTATTTAAACCTAATCCCAGAGCAAGCTGCAACTTGGTGCTGCTATAGTAATGCCTTTTCTTAACTATAGTGGTTCTTTGATCAAGCTTCATAGGCAATGAAGAATTTTTGGATTCTTCTGGGAACTGTTTCCTCAAATTTCAGGGAAACTGAATTGTCATGGGTTAAGTGGAAATTAGTCTTCTGACACATTTATTTTACAACTTCCCATCCTGGGTTTCTTACACTGAATTACTTACCTCTGCTTCATTCTTGAAGAAGGAAATGGAAGTGGACTTTTGGATTCTACTGTGATCTAGCAGGAGACCTACAGCAGGGTCAGTCAGCAGCCTTCGTTTTAATGAAAGCCAACGAGCAAATGATCAGCTAGCTTAGCCTTCCATTTACTAATTATGACTGTTCAACTGAGTTTCGCCTTTTATTTCAATATACAAGGAGCTGAAGACACTGAATTGGTGGAGAGAATTTCTGGATTTACATTTTAACCTGATTTTGTTCAATAAAATGAATCTCCACCCTATGCTAGGCACAGCACTAGTCTCTGAGGAATACAGCGACAAATAAGATAAACGTGATCCCCGATTGTGGAGTTGAGACTCTGAATGGGAGAGAAGCACAATTTAAATGATCAAACAAAGTACAACATGGCAAGGTCGGAGAGGTCCTGCGTGACTGGGTCCTGTGCACTCTCTCGTCTAGCCTCACCCAGCCCTCTTCCCACCCTCTCTCTTCATCCCAGTCCATTACTCTGTCCTCTCGCTCTTCCGGGAATACAAACAGCCACTTTCCCAATACGACCTTTGCGCTGGTTTCTGGTACTGACCTGGAACACTGGGCCCACGTAGCCACATGACTGGCGTCTTCATTTCCTTCAGGACTCCACGCAAGGCTTTCCTCATCAGAAGCTCTTTTTCCTTCATCACCATAAGGGAAATAGTACCCCACTGTCACTGTCTGCTCCTTGCCCTGCTTTGTTCTTGGCAAATTTTACCGCCATATATTTGTCATTGTCTGTCTTCTCCCGTTATTTGTAAGCTCTGTTAGAGCATAAAGTTTGTTTTCTCTTTTGCTAAGTTGTTAGTACTTAGGACAGTAACACGCAGTCAGTTGTTTGTTAAACAGGTGAACGTAAGAATCGCCGTGATAGGGCAGGTACATAGTGCTAAAATACCACGTAGAATGGCCACCTAACCCAGACGTGGGGTGTCTTCAGAGAAGGCTTTGCATAAAAAGAGATGTGTGTGCTCAGTGCTTGAAGGATGAGTGCGAGCTGGGAAAGTGGAGAAAATGCAGGTTCAGCCAGGGGCCGAGAGAGAGCCGAGGGCAGAGTGGTGTGGTTGGCATGAACAGAGGTGTGTATGGCAAAGGATGAAGCTGAGTGTGGAGGGACTAGGTCGTCTGGGACTTTATAAGCTAAGCCTTATTAAGGTGGCTGCCTGAGAGAAGAGTTCAAAGGGCCCTGGAACTGGGGGTGGGATTGGAAAAAGGTTTTACTTTTATGTGGGATGGGCGTATTTACAACTGTCTTCCCCTTTCTCCCCGCCCAAACACATTCCATAAAGTGTGAGAAAAAGATTTTATTTTATCAGAGGCAGTTTTTCTCCTGGATCCTTCACACTTTAGGCAATGTTTTAGATGAGCATACCAGTTGAAAATCTGAAAAGAATTTAAGACTTTTCCAGGAACTTAAATATATGTAATGATGCTTCTCATTATTAATATCTGACTTTAATTTTCTTTTGGTTTGAATTCTTGCCAACATTACAACCACATCCTTTGTTTAAAAACATGGCCTTATGCATGTGAGTGAAACTAAAAAACACGTGGGTGGGCACCTCTGTAACACTAACTTCATTT
>NW_012148041.1:1962772-1963663 GCF_000956105.1 Propithecus coquereli
AATCTATCCCTAATTCATTCCTTCTTCAGTCTGTGCTGCGGCCCTATCCTGTGTGTTCTCCAGCACCCTGGTGTCCCCTTTTATAGCTCTGATCATGCTCTGTTGTGATTATATATTCACGTATGCCTTGCTCTCATCCAAATGCTGCATCTGTCTTTTCCACAGCGTCCCCAGTGCCCAACAATAAATATTTGCTAATGGAGTGATCGAATGACCTTGTACTATCACTGTTTATAACTGGTCGATGAGTTGTGTGATAGCATGTTCCGTGCTCTCTCTCTTGACTAGCTTTTTGTTTTCACCCTGTAATGTAGACCATATGGTAAAATGTTGAGTCTAGTTTGGTTGATGCAAGTAATGCCAAGGGCACCTTTTAGTAATCTTTGCTTCAAGTGAGAATAGTTTATTGAGAAATAAGCTTGCTAAGCTGCCTGCTTGGCTGCTGAATCCTTCCTCTACCCCTTAGATTAGAACAGTCTGGTCTGCTTACTAGGTAAGATCTCTGGCGTGCATGTTTGAATAAAATGTGCCTTTGCCTTGTCTTACTAGCAGTGCTATATGAGTTGTCCTGAGTCATTCAGTTCTGCTCAGCATTGAGTGCCCACTGTCTGTCACACACTGTTCTAGGTACTTTACATACTCCAGGGAACCAAAAAATAGCCCTGTCTTCCATGAACACTGTACAGGTAGATAACAATAAACAATGAACATTCAAAAAAGGAAACTATATAGTATGTTAGCAGGCAATAATGCTAGAGTTAAAAAGAAAAGGTACAACAGGGAAGAAGAATTAGGAGTACAAGGTAGGGGAGAGATGGAATTTTAAATGGAGTGGTAAGGATAGGCCTCATGGAGAAGATGAATTTTGAGCAAAAATTTGAAGGAATAGAG
>NW_012148041.1:1963713-1964215 GCF_000956105.1 Propithecus coquereli
TTTTTTCGAGAGCATCTTACAATGTGCAAAGGACTTTCACATAAATTTTCTCATTTAACACAACAACCCTGTGAAATAGATACTATTATCTGTAATTTTCAGATGAGGAAACTGAAGTAGAAAGAGACGAACTTAATTGTATAATATCACACATAAACTTGCATCTCTCCCAAGTATTTTGACTCTAAATCTGTTTCTCATCACATTTTTCTTGATCCAAGGCTATGATTATTATTTGAAAGTCTGCTAACCCTTATTACTGAGTAAATACTGTGTGAGGTTCTATGTAAGATGCCAAAGCTAAAGGCCTGCCTCTGTCTTCCAGTTGCATATGATCTTACTAAAGAGAGAAAACATAAATGCTTACCCAAAATAACTAAAGAACTGAGTCAAATCTGTAATGTCTAGACAACATACAGGGTGCCGCATGAACTCAGAATATTGGAGAAGCTTAGTGGAGGAAAGCTTCTAAAGAAGGTAATTACTTGTCCAAAGAAACAGA
>NW_012148041.1:1966335-1967663 GCF_000956105.1 Propithecus coquereli
AACAGTCAGTGCAAAGGTCCTGAGGCAGAAGGGCTGCATGCTGTATTGGAACTAGAGCAGTGAGGCCATTGTGGAGCTGAGTAAGAGCAGGGGAGAGAGAGTAGTAGATGATAAAGTCAGAGCAGTAATTGGGAACAGGGCACTGGATTATATAGGGTTTTATTGATCATTGAAAGGATTTTTGTATTTTACTCTGAGTGAAATAAGGAGCCTTTTGAGGAAAGGAGTGACATGCTTTGATTTTTACTTTTAAAGAATCACTCTGTCTCTTGTGTTGAGAATAGTCTGTAATACGTCCCAAGGATCAATGGATAAGCTGCAGAAGCTTGTGGTTACAAATCATCAATCCCTGTGATTGTTTTAAATACCCTGTTTAAATATGGAAGAAATACTTTTTGCCTTTTGATAATCACTGATTATCAGAATAGGGCTGATAGGGCTGATAGTAGTAAAGATGCTAATCTGTAGGTATAAAATAAATTTTTTTCTTCGTAGGTTCTTTCTGATTGTTTTATGCTTTAAGAAGCAGGAAGTTGTGGGGGGGTGGTCTTGACAATTGGGTGTTATCCAGGAAGTTCTTAATAAATGAAGCTCTAGAATGGGGCGCTGTCTAGAGTACTGAAAACCACTTACTACAGAGTTCTGCCTTCTTGCCGGTATAGTACATCTTACTTACAAGAGTTACTTTGAGAAATGTGATTTATGCTCTTTATCTTTTGATTAAATTTAACTTCACAGGAAAAGTGAAAAAGATTTGTATCAGACCATGAAATCATCTTTTCAGCCTTTAGCCTAATAAAGTCCAACTGACTTAATTTCTTTTTAAAGATGGGAGAACTAGATAGCTTTCCAGCTGTACTCATGTCAAATCTCCCTTGTTTTAGGCATTATGTGCATTGACAATATTAGCTGTGTCTTTACTAAAATGTAATTAAATATGCTTCCCAGAAACACAGTAGAAATTTTGTGACTCTCCATTAATGCCCCTTTGGGAATTGACTCATTTAAAAATTTGCTTATCTATGTTCCCAACCCCCATCCTTTTCACTATTTTTAGAAGTTGGTGTGTCTTCCATCAACAGGCCATAATTTTTAATGATGTTTGCTTTTGTCCCCTGATGCAAGATTTATTTTGGAAGTCTTTCTGTATGGGAGTAAGAATTTGACAATTGGTGCTCGTGAATTGGTTTTGGGGCCTCATGGAAACAACGTACGGTGATGAGGTTAGTTCCTGCAAGACACTTCTGGCGTAAATAATGCCTTTTCAGTTGGTTTCATTGGAGCCTAGTAGCAATGCTTGATAGTTATTACTCTATAGATTAATTAAA
>NW_012148041.1:1969393-1971411 GCF_000956105.1 Propithecus coquereli
TGTGTGTAAAGAAAAGTCACACACATTTATTCATATAGTACTTTAATAATAGATCTAAATTTACTGGCTTTCCCCCAAATTTATAAAAAATAAAAATAGAAATGAAATCAGCTTTCTTTATAGCTTAACTGACACTCAACCTCGAGAATGGGAATGATTCTTAGTAGATGAAACCTACCCTAATTTAAAAAAATTCAGCCTCTTTAATGCTGATCTAGTTTTTATGTTTCCATAGCTGTGTAGTACAGTAATGAGTGGGTTAAGGCATTCTATCTGGAATCTCTGTGTTGAACCTGTTGGACTTGAATGTAATCCTTCCCTAATCTTAGCATGTAAGAATGGGATTAATAGCCAGTGCCACACCCATGAGAAGTTCTGGAATGCCTCATCTTGTGTAGAGATAAAACATGTTCCTCCTTCCTTTAAGGTAAATGTAGGAATATTGTCAATGACCAATATCCTTTTACCAGTCATTCTCGAAAAAGAAGAATGATAGTTTGAAAATCTGAAGATACTCCTATTTTAGAACCTACAGTGTGGAAGGTTTGTATTAATAATGAGGTGAAAATACAATGGTGGATTTAAAAATACAAGATACTTTATTATGGCCATGCACTAAGTTATGCTGTATATTTCTCATGCAAGAATAACATTTCGAAGAAAACTAATAATGACACATATGTCTTTCTAATCTCCATCTTTGCTTTCTTGTTTTCTTTTTTCTCGAGGGAACCTGAGAAAAGATGTATCAGGTAGGAAGGAGTGCAGAAATTTTTAGAACAGATGGCAGGTAGTGAAGTTAGGATAACGTTGAAAATGAGGCCCCTCCCAGCACCGCAAGTGAGTAGTTGAGTTTTTAGCCATCTTTGTGGTATTTACTAGGTGGCCTTTCCTTTAAAAACTTTAAAAGTCTTATGAAGATAGGAGCTTTTTTAGGGGTTCTGGATTATTGTATAACTTTTCATTAATTTCTAGGTATCTGGTGACCCATCTCATGGGGGCAGATCTGAACAACATTGTGAAATGTCAGAAGCTTACAGATGACCATGTTCAGTTCCTTATCTACCAAATTCTCCGAGGTCTAAAGGTACAGACAATACCACTAATTTTGAGAAATGAATTCTCCCTTTCTCTCCCTCCCCCGCTTTTAAAAGGACTTAGAACAAACAAGCAAACAACTTACAGAAAATTCGAACACAAAATCACAAGTCAAGATCATAGTACAATAAACCATCGTGTTCACTTAGTGACCGCAGTTACCAGCATGTGGCCAGTCATGTTTTTTTGTATTTCCCAAGCCCTGAGTTATTTTAAAGCAAGTCTAGGCATCATGTCGTACTGCCCATGGATACTTTAGTATGCATATCTGAGAGATGAGGACTCTTCATTATTACATCTAAAAATTAATAATTTCTGATATAATCTGAAACCTGGTCAGTGTAATATTGAGATTTTTTAAAAAATCCTTAAAGGCTAATTTATTTGTGGGCGGGGCAGATAAACAGTGTTTTAAAATTAAACCATCTTTGATGTTTAGCAGCTTTGAGTCCTTACTGGGCTCCACAGTGCCGACAAGAAAACAGATTCAAGTCTCAAGTGAGGGGAGTCAGTGGCTGTGGAGATTATAGTTATGGTAAATGTACAGAATCTGACAGTTACTCGTTCCGATTTCTGTTCCCACTGTTAACACCAGCAGTTCTTATTGATTCATGACAATATGCAACAAACGTATAATATGACCGTGGGAGGTTGGAGACAACTTTCATTTAACTGGCTTTTTTCTTTTTCACAGTATATACATTCAGCTGACATAATTCACAGGGTATGTGTATCATGACTTTGATTAAATTATTTTGGGGGGGCCGGTGGGGAGGTGGAAGAATGGCATTTAGCCAAGATCCTAATAATGTAGACTTACTTCAGCCATTGAAATATTGATTGATTGCAACTTTGTTCTATATTTAGACTGATTAAAGAAAGAAGATATATAGTTTATTCCTATTTAAGGCTAATTTGGA
>NW_012148041.1:1973281-1974514 GCF_000956105.1 Propithecus coquereli
CTCAGACAGCTGTCTGCCCTTGATGGCAAGACCCTTTTAGAATGCTGACCTTCAGCCTGCAGGAAATCTTCCCTTTATGCCTGCCTCCTTCTGTGAACTTCAGAGAAGCAACCTAGCGTTTAAACTTTTTAATAGGGGATTCATTTTTTATTAATAATACATGAGAATTCATTTTAACATTTTGATTTTAGTAATTCACTGTTTGTTTTCTGTTTGGCTCTTTTTTAGAAAAGATGGTCTCCTGGATTGTAAAAATCAAATGCAAAGGATTTATATTTGTAAAATACTTAACCTTCCTCTTGTCAGTTGCTGTCAGTATAGATATAGCTTTGGTTGCCTGGCAAGAAGAAAAGAGGGAAGTGTTCCCCGTTGTTTTTTGTTTGTTTGTTTGTTTTTTGTTTTGCCTGAACTGTACAATCACTCGTGTTTTAGCATAGTGGTTCGTAACCTTCATTGTGTGTCAGAATCACTTTGGGAAGCTTTTGAAAACTAGATGCCTGGGCACCACTCCAAAGACTCAACTGCACTGGGGTGGATCAGAGGACAGACTTTGGTATATTTTTAAGTCTCCAGGTGATTCTGGTGTGCAGCCAGTGTTGAATACAACTAGAGTTTTAACCATGGCTGACCCTGAAAGTTATTTAGTTAACAGTCTTTCCTCGTTTTCTCAAGGGGTACCGATGAAATCAGAAAGTTAAGAATTAGAAAGCATCTGGTTGAATCCCCTGTTTTATAGATGAGGAAACCAAGACCCAGAGAAGATAGATCCAAAACTGTCACTTAGGTCACAATTTCTTTTCAATATTCTATTCTTTACTATTCCTCTAATTTCTAAAATTCCTTTTTTTAAAACCTCTGGAGAATGTGCTGGCCCCATACCCTCTTCCTTTGGCCCAAAGGGATACAGCTACTGCTCATTTGTGACTTTTAAATGCAACTTATTGCTGAGGCAACCTCTAAAGGATATTCTTTGAATATCATCTTTCCTCCTAGAAAAAGAAAAAAAAAAAGGAAAGATTTAAAGGGTATTCTTTATTTGAATTAATCATTTTGCATTTGTAATTGGTGGCATTAGCTTCTAAATAAGAACTATCTACTAGAACACTTTGCAGATGTTTTATATCTGTGCTGTCCAATATGGTGGTTTGTAGCCACCAGCCACATATGGCTGTTGAGTACTTGAAATGTAGCTAGTGTAACTTAGAAACTGAATTGAAAAACATTTCATAAAAA
>NW_012148041.1:1974564-1976347 GCF_000956105.1 Propithecus coquereli
GGATGTATTTGGGATTCGCAGAAGTAGACATGGTGGGAGTGGGAGGAAATATCTTTTCTTCCCTCAATGATCCTTTTAGAGCCCACAAATAGAAAATATTTCTCTTGCTCAGATGCGGAAGCGGGATTTTTATACACAGCTTTCAAACTTTGTAATTTAGCAATTGGATTTTTATTTATTTAGATTTTCAACATATTCTCTGAGTACTTCTGCCTGAAGACAATGGGTTCATAATCTTAACCCTCAATATTACTTGGATAATCCACCATTCTACCAATAAGAAATTTTTGCCCCTTTTTGAACAGCTTATTTTTCTTAATTTAAGTGTGTTTTGACTTATGCTACCTATGAATAGCCTTTTAGCGGGGTGAAGGGCTTACTTATTTTTATAAAAATGAGTGTGATTGTTGAGCTGCAGATGACTTAAATATTCATTTGAATGTTTCACCCCTTGTTATGGTTCCATTTGTGGCCAAGTACAATAATAGTGACATTGCACGTACTTTTATTTCTCTTTAATTTTGCCAGTTGATATTTGGTCAGTGGGATGCATAATGGCCGAGCTGTTGACTGGAAGAACATTGTTTCCTGGTACAGACCGTATCCTTTAAAAAGTTTTGGATTCTTGTTTCTTATTTGTATTCCAGTGTCCATGGATGTATACTACCTTCACTTATCCCTAGGGAAGGCTCCCAGTTACTTGCTTTGATAGTCCAGATATGCATTATGAGGTCTTTCTTCTTGCTGAGTAGCTTGCCTTGCCAAGAAAGTGGCTTCGATTTACTTCTGTGAGTTGGAAAATTCCTCATAAGCTGAAAAACACTTTAAATCTTTCATCTGTCATCTTTTTGCAGCGAGTCCCTTGTTATATTAATCTTCTCACAGCACTTCTGCGACCCAAGCATATTCATGAGAAGCTCCAGACCCCAGTGACACGTTTAGTCTACTTGTACAAACACTTAATGCGCACAGGATACACATTTATAAATCAAGGGCATCTTGCCGTTACGTTTGTTTTATGTATTGAAAAGGCTGTGTTTGGTCCTTGTAATGATGTACCTGCTGACTCTTGTTATGTTTGTTGTTTAACAACAACTAGTAAAAGCAAGAAGTGATAAGGTCACCCTGTCACATACCTTTTTTTTTTCCAGCACAACTTCATCCTTGATTGCAGCCAAACCTCGCTTTACTCCCAGACTTGCTGCCTAGTTCCTGGTTTCTCATGACCCCTTCATTTCGCCCCTTCCTATCTGCTGCTGGCCTGTCTCATAGTGTAATAATAATGTCATCAAAATGTGATTTGTTAGAACCCTCATCAGTTGCCCTTGGGGAACATGTTTAGGTGAGAAGGAGTGTTAAATTATGTGTCTAGAATTAGTTTGGGGGATTTTTGTAGAATTCAGCTGACTAGCCTTTGAATGGTTTTGGTTGGGCTGTTAGATATACCTCAGTTGCTTCTGCTCTATCAGGCTTAGAGATCTAAAAGCAGTTTTAGCCCCTTACCTAAACAAACTCGCTGAGTTTATAACCAGAATGTCAGTTCACTCGCTTATAGTTTGGGATATACTTTTACGGTGACTGTGACGTTCATGCTATCTATCCGTGTACTCCGTCTTCCGCTAGAGTGAATGTACTGCCTTGTGAACTGAACAACCTCTCTTAGGTAAAACTGTTTGTTTCTCCCTGAATATTACTGGATTGATACTGAGTTCAGTCTCCCTATACCTAGCTCATTTTATTACTCCCTATCTCTGGATTTTAAGTTTGTTTAATATCTAGCATT
>NW_012148041.1:1980272-1993102 GCF_000956105.1 Propithecus coquereli
CTGGTTTATATATCTGTCCTTATGGCAGTACCACACTGTTTTGATTTCTGTAGCTTTATAGTAAGTTTTGAAATTGGAAAGTTTGAGTCCTCCAACTTTGTTCTTCTCTTTCAAGATTGTTTTGGCTACTTGGGGTCCCTTGTAATCCCGTATGAATTTGATGACTGACATCAAATTGACATCCACTTCTGCAAAAAAGACTGTTGGAATTTTGGTAGGGATTGTATCAGATTTTTAGATCACTTTGAATAATGTTGACATCTTAATAATACCAAGTCAGCCTCTCCATGAACACAAGATACAAAATCTCTTTCCATTTGTTTAGGTTTTTAATTTCTTTCAGCAGTGTTTTATAGTTTTCAGTTGTGAAGTCTTTCACCTCCTTGGTTAAATTTATTCCTAGGCATTTTATTCCCGTGGCTGCTATTATAAATGGAATTGCTTTCTTAATTTCATTTTGGTGTGTTCATTGTTGGTATATAAATGCACAACTAATTTTTGTTTGTTGATCTTGTACCCTGCAAATTTGCTCAATTTATTTATTAGCTCTACAAACTTTCTTGTGGATTCTTTGGGATTTTCTATATGTAGAATCATGTCATCTGCAAATAAACTTTCATTTCTTCCTTTCCAGTTTAGATGCTTTCATTTCTTTCTCTTGTCTAATGGTTCTGTCTAGAACTTCCAGTACAGTGCTGAATACCAGCAGTGAAAGTGGGCATCCTTGTCTTCTTCCTGTCTTAGAGGGAAAGCTTTCCGTCTCTTTCCACTGAGTATGATGTTATCTGTTATTTTTTCATAAATGCTCTTTATCGTGTCGGGAAGTTCCCTTTTAGTCAGTTTTCTGATGTTTTTTTTGTTTGTTTGTTTGTTTTTGTTTTTGTTTTTGTTTTTTTTTTGAGACAGAGTCTCACTGTGTTGCCCAGGCTAGAGTGCCGTGGCATCAGCCTAGCTCACAGCAACCTCAAACTCCTGGGCTCAAGCGATCCTCCTGCCTCAGCCTCCCGAGTAGCTGGGACTACAGGCATGCGCCACCATGCCCAGCTAATTTTTTTTTCTATATATTTCTAGTTGTCCGATTAATTTCTTTCTATTTTTGGTAGAGACGGGGTCTCGCTCTTGCTCAGGCTGGTCTCGAACTCCTGAGCTCAAACAATCCGCCCGCCTCGGCCTCCCAGAGAGCTAGGATTACAGGCGTGAGCCACCGCGCCCGGCCTCAGTTACTGTTTTTTCTACCAGATAGCACAGTCTTGGCTTGCTCTTGTTTCCCTTTCCTGCATGATCAAGTACATTTACTTCATGTGTAAAACCTCCCTCCTTTTATTTTAATAGAAGTGGCTCTTAAGACATTAACCAAGGGCGATGGTGCTGCTGAGTTACAGTCCACTTGCCAGCAGCCGCTACCCTGCTCCATGTGAATTTTTGTAGTATATTAAATTTGCTCCTTAGTTCTACTTCTATTCATTTCTTCTTTTGATCTTTTTCAAACGTTGTGAATATTTCAAACATACTACAAGGCGAAGAATAATGCAATGGACACCTATGTTCATACCACCCAGATTGAGAGAGAAAACTGACAGTGAAGCTGAAGCTTCTGGAAGCCCCTTCTTGTCACATCTACCGCTCACTTTCAGTCACTGGTACAAATGTGCTCTCTCATTTTTAAAAAGCAATTTCACTTTAGACACTAAAAGCAATTGCCCTAATAAATGTTGAAGAAGAAAAATACCTTATTAGATTATTTGCCCTTTCTTCTGTAACTTGAGAATGTATTTTCCAAGAGATGGCAGAATTCTCAGATCTGTTCCCAAACTGAGGGAACCTTAAGAAATTTTCTTTGTGTGAGAGTGAAAATGAACATTTTGAGAGCCTGGAAGAGAAAGAAGTGGGCTAAATCCCATTCTCATCCGCTCTGTCTGTCGCCAGGAGGGTTTCCAACCCTCCCAAGATCAGTGTTCTGCTTTGCCCGTGTGTGGATTTATCTCATTGAAAACTGCTGCTCACAGGAAGGTAGGTCCTGCAGCTGGTACTTCTATTCATCTTCAACTCTCTGGTCTGTGGAGGTTTTCTAGGAGTTGGCCAGAGCAATTAGGAGTGACTAGAATATCCCTCTTTTACTTTCCCTCTAATTATCCCGTTATCCCTTTTTTTTTTTTCCTTACCTGCTCAATCTGACTGCCTTTTGCTTCTGTTAAAGAGGACTTGGTCTAAAGAGTAACCTTAGACTTAAGTTATCCTTTTCTTTGTTTTAGAACAGTTCAGGGGATTTATGGTTTAAATTTTGACATTATGATCATTACGATTAAAACATTGTGAACTAATAGTAAAAGTATCTTCTACCTAGGGGGATAAAGAGGTTAAACTTATTATGAAGTATGGCTTGCTGTGGAAATAACTAATTGTCATGATATGGTAAATTTTGCTTTGCTCTGCTCATCTAGCTACTTGAAGCTCCTTCTGGTCTTAACTGCTGGGACAAATTGTAGTGGTCTTAAAGTAGCTGGCACTGTTGGAGGACTGGCCTGTATTTCAGTGGATTTGCCAGCTTTTGGAGAACCTGTGGTGATTTGCATGCTTTGATTTCCTTCATTCAAATGCTCTTAGCTACTAAGTAGATTTTTATTTCATACTGTGTGCTTCTCCATAGAGTATAGTCATTCTGGGTTTTGAGGGCAAGGTGGAGAGTTGGAGCTGAATTGGAAGAATATTACAACTACTAGTCTTTTCAAACTACTATATGGAAGGTGCTAGGGATAAGATGGTACCTGTCCTTAAAACCAGAATGATCAGACTCAATGAGTTATAGGAGTCACTTGAACAAGTGTCTACCTCTGATTGTAAATAAGATAGAATGATAAAAAACATTATAATAGAGGTATAAATAAGTTATTGAAAAAAAGTAGAGAATTAATTTGAACTCAAGATATCCAGGAAGAGTTCTTGTTTGAGCAGGACTTCGAAGGATAAATAGGAAGAGAAAAAAGGCTTATTAGGAGGGGAGAAGGAAGATATTCCTGTTTATGATTCGCATAAATAAGAACTTGGAAGCTTAGAAGTGCCTGGAATATTTGGTGTGAGCCGTAGCATTGAGTGCATTAGGAATAAAGATTTGAGGCAGAGTCAGAAAAGAAGCTTGATGCCAAATCATGGAGGGCTGTGAATGTGGGGCTTGATTCTTTAGGCCTGAGATGATTTGATACGGGCACAGGGGGAGAAAGACATGGAGTCCCCAGCTCATTGTTGTCATCAGCCACCGGCTAGTGAGAGTTGCGTGTTCTTTAGGCAGGTTGGGGTGCAATTAGGGGAGTTGAGAAAGTCACAGCTTGGAGAGTCTTTTGTCTTTCTTAAAGTATAAAACCTGACTCTAATTTTAAGTAGTTGGGAAAAAAGTCTCTTAAAGAGTACCAGTCTCAACAACTTTATTTTATGAATTAGTTTTGATGCGTGTATTATAAAACCACCTGTTTGAGAGTTGAAGTAGTCTAGTTTTTCTCATATGTGATGTACTTTATTTTGTGGTAACTACCCAGTTAAATATGATCTGGAAGAGGGTGGGTGTGAGGGAACTAAATTTTTACAAATTGAGTCATTTTAAGTGAGCAAAGAGGACTTTTCCTGATTTCTATTGTGATAAAATTTGGTTATTTTAGATGAAAATAGTATCCATCCTACTCCCACTCCTGCTCTGCCCCCATAAACAAGCTTTAAATTTTTTTTCTTGTCAATACTTTGAACGAAGAAACCAATGTTAAAATTTTAACTTTCAGAACACTTATTTTTGTCATTTGCAGATGACAAAATTCCCTACTATTGTTAATCTACAAATAACTTATGTGGGTGGACTTGTTTCTAATTTATCTTTGTTTTCTATAAAACACAAGTTGTTTGAGTCTAGGATGGGGTTCACACCTTTTCTTAAAAGACTAGGTAGTAAATATTTTAGGCTTGGGAATCATGGTTTCTGTTCTAACACTGCTTGTTGTTGAGAAAGCGGCTATAGACAGTACATAAATAAATGGGTATGGCTATGTTCTAATAAAACTTTATTTATAAAATAGGCAGTGGCTGGTATTTGCTGACTCCTGTCTAGAATTTTCTTCCACTTAAGCCAGTTTCATATCTAAAAAAAAAAAGAAAGGCAAGATGCCAGTCATATTATTGCATAAGTAATTCCTAGAACTAAGGCAACTATGTCTTGAAGCAGGCATTATTTTTAAGTTATACTGTATTGCCTTTATATATCTAATCATAAGCAAACATCTGTCGTCTTCATCCTGTTCTACCTTTTCCTCAAATATTAATATTTTGAGTGCCATTTACCAGGTATTAGGCTAAGCACTGGGGATCAGTGATGTACAGGCAGAGTGGCCCCTGCCCTCCTAGAGATATAGATCAGGAGAGGTAACAGACAGTAAGCAAAGTAATTCTAGATTGTGGTAAGCACTATGATGTTATCAAGCTTGGTGCTGAGAGAGAGCGTAAGGGAGTGGGGTGTTGTTTGTGTAGTGTTGGGGGAGGCCTCTCCTAGGAGGTGAAGTAGAAGTTGAGACCTGAAGGATTAGAGTGAAAAACCTGACAGGGGTCAGAAGACAGTCATCCTCCCTCCCTCCCCCTGAGTATCAGTATGGTGGATAAACTATTTTATAACATTTTTTCTCTCTTTTTAACTTCCCTTTTTAGGTTAGGACTACAAGCAGTTAGAACAAATGGAAATTTTTTTGTCTTCCGATTAATAGACACAAATACATTCTGGGTTGGAAGTATTGTCTATCAGAATAAAGGTTTGGGCATCGTGGCCTTTTATTTAGAGCCTTCGGGATGTGTGGAGTTTGTTAAGCTTTTTATATCCGTTTTGCATTTGTAAGGTTGAAGCCTGCTGTTTTGCTTTTTCGTGGTGCTCCTGAAAGAACGTGCGGTGGGAGAGTGCCCTCTGCTGGCCGACTCTCACTGGCAGGTTTTCTAGAGGGCACTCTCAACTGCTCGGGCTTTGGGATCTTAGGCAAGTCTCCCGCTGTCGTAGTACAAGCTCTTTAGGTCGGCCTTAGGGGAATATTCACAGATAGACTTGCACATTTCCAGTTACTATGCTCTGCTGCTTTTTTCTTATTCGTGGCCTTCTGACTACCAGTGCTCTTTGCCTGACTGGCTCCTGATGCTTCGGTGGAAGGTGAGGAGGTATGGACTGAGCGAAGCTTTTGTGTTTTCATCCGCTGTCTTTGGCAGCTCAGAACCCACCTAAAGTTTCACTTTACTGACATGCGACAGATGCACAAGATGCACATAAATTGGATATGTGTATGGTAGCATTTTGAATCTTTGTCCAGAGGAGCATGTCCTGCTTGCAGTGACCATCCTACAGATGCCTGGACCTAGACGAATTCACTATGTTAGCTAGGTTTGGGGTTTTTAATTTTTGTTCTTGGGATGTTTTGTTTGTTTTCGTTTTGTTTTGTTTTGTTTGTATTGTTTGTTTTTCATTTTTATTTTGTCCCAACATTTTCCTTTATAGTCCACCATTAGATATTGATCAGTTGAAGCTCATTTTAAGACTCGTTGGAACCCCAGGGGCTGAGCTTTTGAAGAAAATCTCCTCAGAGTCTGTGAGTTGATGCTTTGATTGTAATTATCTGCCCTGTTGGGAGCCTCTGCCACTTGCCTTCTATCAGTCTGTACTTTGACCCGAGTATGTGTGCGAGCATGCATGCCCTTTGTGTGCTGACTTCCGGGATGAGGGGGTGTGTGTGCGCGTGCGCACACGTGCCTGCTTGCATGCGTGAGCGTGTTTTGTTCTCTCTTTATCGGGGGACTTAGATCACGGGATCCTCTATTGGGCCATAGTATCCCAGTAAAACAATGAGATTTGAGATTCTAATTCATTCCAAGAGATGAATGGAAATTTGCATCTCTGTTCTCAAGGCCTGACTTCATTTTTCTCAGAAATTTCACGTATACTTAAGATTTCTTTTCACTTTTTTTTGGTGTTTGTTCTCAGAGCATGAGCTTCACCATTTAATAATCTAACTTCACTAAAGGAATGAAATGTGCATTGTCTGCACACTATTACCCTTTTCCAGAAGTTACTTGCTTTTTATTGCTTTAGAACAGACAACTCACACATTCTATGTAAGGTACCCGTTCCCAACAGAGGTGCCTTTCTACCCTGTCTCCATTCCACTCAGAGGAAAGTCCTCCTTTCCTGATGCCTCAGATCCACAGGAGTATGGTTATAAATCCTTCCTCCCACAGCCTGCCTTTGTAATTACAAGTTGAATAACTTGAGAAAAGACTTTGGACCTACTGCTTCCCTGCAGGGATTTAGACAGAAGTCTTGGAAATGTGACTCTGGCTTTCTTTGGCTGTGATGTCCCGCTGTTGATCCTTTTCTTAAGTCAGAGGCATGAGAGAAGCCACGAAAGCCCAGCTTTTCTGCCTTTTCTCCTCTATCTGCCGCCAGGCAGTTGGACAAAAGGGAAAAAGAGCTGCGGAGCCAGGCTCCAGTTGTGCCTTCCTGGATTCTCCTCTCAGCATTTCTGACTAAAGGGGCCTTTGCCCGGTTGGGAAGACTGCTTGGTAGCTGGAGGCAGGCATGAGCAGGTGAGTTTGAACTGTTTATCACCTTCCTGACAAAATGAACACCATCATCTGGTATGTATACGGTACATTTCTTGAAAGGACCACAAATCCCGGGATATTTCTGAATTTCCACTCTGAGGGTTATGTAATGCTGGTCCTATTTCATTTTGTTTTGTTTACTTATTTAAGATGAGGAAGCAAAAGCACAGAAAGGCAGGGCTGAGTATAGATCCCAGATGTTCTAATAGCATGATCTAAACTGTAATCTCATGTGATTGCACGCTGTTTTGAAGGTCATTGTCAGAATTACTGACCACAGTGTCAACCTGAGGAAGTGTTTCCTTTTGCGTTATGATACGAAGAAGCTGGATTAGAGTGAATCGAAGAAGATATCAGATGATGCTTAGAAAGGACAGTGTTTTTTTTAAAAAATGCATTTGCTTAAAGAGATTGGCTAGTAAGAGGACATGGGGGCAGGGCAAGGGCCAGAAAAAAGCTCATTAGTTATGAGTAATGATAATGAGACTAAGATAGTAAATTCATTTCCTGTCTGGGAATGACGGCCGGCAGCCCCTTCTCAGTTCCCTCTTCCATCCCAACCGTCTGCCCTATAGATACGTACTCCTAGTCACAAGAGGTTCTAAAAGACAAAGTGTGGATAAAACAGTATTTATTCATCACTAATCCATCTTTTTTTTTTTTTTTGAGACAGTCTCTCTGTGTCACACTGGTTAGAGTATAGTAGTGTCATCATAGCTCACTCCTGGGCTCGAGTGATCCTCCTGCTTCAGCCTCCTGAGTGGCTGGGACTACAGACCCATGCCACGACACACGACTAATTTTTCTATTTTTAGTAGAGACGGGGTCTCGCTCTTGCTCAGGCTGGTCTTGAACTCCTGAGCTCAAGCAATTCCACCTGCCTGGGCCTCCCAGAGTGCTAGAATTACAGGCGTGAGCCACCGCGCCCGGCCAATCATTTATTTTTAAGAAAGAAACAATAATCCGGGCTGGGTGCAGTAGCTCACACCTGTAATCCTAGCACTCTGGGAGGTCGAGACAGGAAGATCGCTTGAGGCCAGGAGTTTGAGACCATCCTGGGTAATAGTGAGACTCCATCTCTACAAAAAATAAGAAAAATTAGCTGGGTGTGGTGGCACAGAACTGTAGTCCCAGCTACTTGGGAGGCTGAGGCAGGAGGACAGTGTGAGCCCAGGAGTTTGAGGTTGTGGTGAGCTATGATGATGCCACTGCACTCTAGCCAAGGTGACAGAGCGAGACACTGTCTCAAAAAAAGAAAGAATGAATGAACGAACACTGGGGTGCACATCATACATTTCAGCAGCTCTACTATAGCATTGGGCATGATGAAATTGAATATCAGAATATAGAATTTAACTCAAATAATATTGTATTGAGTGTAAGAATAAGAGGATTTTTTTCTACATAATTGTGGTGAGTGGACAAAAGTAGTTTAAATATTCTAAAGGATAGTCGAGCTTAATATGATGTTAGCGACACTGCCCAAGTACCTGTTTATCTTAAAAGCACGTGGTGTATGAAGTACAGAATGGAAAAGTAGCTAAGACAGGTGAGTAAAATCGTTCAAAGATTTTAAAAATTAGAAAAAAGGCATTAGTGAAGGAATTAGTAAACAGAAAGCCAACAACTATTTTCGTTACTCCTGAAAAGTAGTACTGATGCCAGCATTTATGAAGAAGTTCCATCAGCAAATTATAGGACATTCTGGTAAGAGAATGCAATACTGGATTGAGAACATACCAGGATTGCCGTGGGAAAGAGGATAAATGGGTCATGGATGGAGGCCTAAGGGTAGAGAATTTATTTGGTTGTTAGCACAGTACTTATAGTAGTAATCAGTGAAAGTACCAAAAAGTCATATTAAGAAAGCAAAAGCCTGGCTCATTCACATTTTTTTCTAGAAATACCATCTCCCTAACCTCCTGACAGGAAGGAGATATTTGACTAAAGGAGACAGAAACAGAAAACGTACAGGCCAGGTATTATTCACAGAAGGTAAGGGAGAGGCGGCAGAATTTTAACATTTTAAAACCCCACTGGCATTCTGCTATTGGTGGTTTACTTTGTGATCCTGTTTTGTTATTTCTCTTGGCATGCAAAGTACTATTTGTTGTGTAAAGGTAAATCTAAACTCTGTTGTGAGAATGTTAAAAGAACTTCATACCACCTTTTGAATTGGCTGGCTTCTGTCTTGGGCTCAGGGAGCACAAAAGGCTGTGTGGGGCCCCCGGCCCCAGCTCTCTCCCCAGGACCAGCCTTCAACATGCATTAAACAGACTCCTGCCAAGTTGTCTGACCACTTGGGACTTCAGCTTAGAGAATGAGCTAAAGTCAAAATATTATTCAGCGAAATCACAAAGAAGTGAGATTACTTGGCCACGGTGCTTACTGAAAATGATGCTTCAACTGAAAGAGGGAATTAATAGTTAACAAGAAAGGGAACAGAAAAGGGGTTTGCTGAATTATGTTGAGGATTTTAAAAATGCCATCACTTCTGCTTTTTGTAGATACACATGATAAACTAACAGTTCTCATAATATTTTATAAGAGGGAACTGTGTTAGCATTGATCGGACAGTTAAGAGAGAGAAGTCTGGAGTACAGCTTACATATATGCTTGCACATGTGGAAAACCTCATAGTTTTGCCCTTGTCAGGTAATTACAGTGTTTCAAAAACGTCGTCCCTGCTGTTTGTCAAGTGGATTTAGTCTATTTCCTTGTTAAAGGGACTAGTAGAAGAAATCACTGTGGCATGCCGTAATACCATGTGCAGCCTGTGACTTCTGTTTTGCCTTTGCCATTAGCCTCTAACTTTCTCCCCGTCTCCCCTTTCTTCATTTACCAGTTTGTGCTTATGGCAGGTATTTTAAATGTACCACTGCTAATGTCTTTGAAGTTCAGCATTGCTTATCAACCCACCTGTGTCTTAATTTGGAGGGGTGGTGTCTTAAAGAACCTGTGCCGCAAAAGTCTAGTCTCTTCCTTGAATGGATATATTGAATATTTTATTTTGTTCAAAGTTGAGTCAGAATTTTCGAGTCACCTATATTTACCCAATAGACAAACAGGTTTTGGCCATCAGTACTTGAAAACAGTTCTCTGGCTGGCATCCTGGATCAAGGGGCAGTCTATTTCCAGGGAACCTAAAATATTTAATGTCAAAGATGATGCTAAGGCTGGGCGCGGTGGCTCACGCCTGTAATCCTAGCACTCTGGGAGGCTGAGGCTGGTGGATCCTTTGAGCTCAGGAGTTCGAGACCAGCCTGAGCAAGAGCGAGACCCCGTCTCTACTAAAAAAATAAAAAGAAATTAACTGGACAACTAAAAATATATATATAAAAAAAAAAAAATTAGCCGAGCGTGGTGGCGGGTGCCTGTAGTCCCAGCTACCCGGGAGGCTGAGGCAGGAGGATCGCTTGAGCCTAGGAGTTTGAGGTTGCTATGAGCTAGGCTGACGCCATGGCACTCTAACCCGGGCGACAGAGTGAGACTCTGTCTCAAAAAAAAAACAAAAAGATGATGCTAAAACCAAAGAAAATCAATTTTTCTTACCTGCATGGCCAGTCACTGGCTGTGTGCCTAGTAACTCATGCCACACATGGAAGTGTACTTTAACATGCAACCTTGGGCTCTTGGGTTAGGGTGGGGAGAAGGTTTTTTGTTTGTTTTGGGGTGGGTTTTTAACCTTTTTAAAAACTCTACTTGAAAGTTATTTTTTGCACTGTATGTTTAATAATGCCCTTGACTAGGCATCTAAGATATTAACCAGCTTCAGCAGATAATGCGTCTGACGGGGACACCCCCTGCTTATCTCATTAACAGGATGCCAAGCCATGAGGTGAGAACAAGTAGACTGTACAGGGATGTCTAAATCAGAAGGCCACATCCTCATTTTACTGCCACTGTATGACTGACACAGTTTTTAATACCACTGAATACTTACATGTGCCTCGGGGCCTGCTAGGGCAATGGCTGCTGACGTTCTATTGCAAGATGTTGACATTTGGGATAAAATGTCATCCAATCCTGTGAGATCAAGAATATAATTTATAGGCTTGTAAATAGAAATAATGTTACTTTTATATTTGGTTTTGTGAATTTAGCGTTCAGGTAGCTGTTTCTTTCTCTCTAGGAACTATGCCTGTAGCTAGGGTATGCTACCCTCTGGTGACCTTCCTCAGAGGTGCGGTTAACTGAAGTCCGTTAGCATGCTTTCCTATTCACCTATTTTTTTTAAATGACCAAAAAAGGATTCTCCATTTAAAAAAAATTATAAAATACCCAGTTATAGTTTTTTCAAGTACTATATTTAAAAGAAAATACACAAACATAAAGTAAATGTGAACACTTAGGTAGAGTTAGGTAACACCTTTACCAGTTTTAACTGTTTGATCTAACTCTGTGTTGTCATTCAGAGGTGATTGGGACGCTTCTTTCTAAGGTGTCCTTAATTATTTGAGGAACCAGGTTGGCATCACAAAGGGCCCTTCCCAGCAGCTTTGTTTCCACTTCAGCGACATTCAGGTAGTCTTTTCATTCATCTTTACTGGAGGTGGGATGGCTGTTTTCTGGATGAGGCAGTTCTCTCTTACCTCTGTTTTCCCTTCATCCTTTTATTTACATGTTCAGATAGAAAGGGATTACAGCCATGCATATATTTAATTCCTAGAGCTGTCTTTTTAAATCAGAAGGATTCTTAACTGCTTTTCAAAGCAGACCTCTCCTACTCACTCCACATACAATGAATCAGAAGGTAAAGTTGCCCCAGCAACCAGAACTTTTTATGACCTTGTGTGTGTGTATGTGTGTACATCCATAAGTATACATACACGCCTTTACTGTTGAACTGTTAACACAGGAATTCTAAGGAGGTGGTTAAGCTGGAAAGCACACGTTCCTTTCTAAAGGCGACAGTGATAGCAGATGATATTTATTGAGCTTTTACTTGGAACCAAGTACTGTGCTAAGAAAGTACTTAATTTCTTATGTCTAATCTTCACTCCAGCCCTGTGAGGTAGACACTTACTAATCCCATTTTATAGATGAGGAACCCAAGGATTCAGGAGAATAATAATAAGTAACTTGCCCAGAGTGATAAAGTCAAGATTCAGACTCAAGGCTGTCCCACTCCAGAGGCCAAACTTATAACAGCTATACTGGTGACATAAATGTCGCTTATATCAGAATTTTAGTTTGAGATGCCATCATGAGTTTTATCTTGCCAAAATATCACAATAACCATAGGACATAGGCAAGCCAAATATTCATATCTAATACTAATATTTTACAGATGAGGTATTGACATGGTCCTTGAGACTTTCCTAACATAGATGTAACTTCTAAGTGGTAGGGAAAGGATTTCTGGGTAGGCCATGTAACTTTTAATCCACTATTTTCATTACCGTTATTAGATTGTTTTTAATACTTTTAAAATATGTTTGAGTCTCTTAGAATAAGATGTTAAGCTTATGTTTCTTTTTTTCTTTTTTTTTTTTTTTTTTTACCAGTATTACTTTGCTAGCAAGGCTTAATATTGGTATACTAAGAGCACCTGCTGAAGTTGGCACCATCCAAAGACTGCTGGTCCTACCCTTTCTTCAGGAATGCCACCCCTCTGCTGCTTTCAGCTGTTGAGGAAGACTGTCTCAAAAAGGGCATGTCTTAGACATCTTGACGTCAATTTTTAAACTTCTGATCCTATGAACAGAAAGCTAATAAATGAGAACTTGATTGATAAGCATTCTCATTCACTTGAAATTAAACTGTGAGAGGCCGGGCATGGTGGTTCACGCCTGTAATCTTAGCACTCTGGGAGGCCAAAGCGGGAGGATCGCTTGAGGTCAGGAGTTCGAGACTAGCCCAAGCAAGAGTGGGACCCCGGCTCTACTAAAAAATATATATTAAAAAAGCCAGGCAACTAAAAATAGAAAAATATTAGCCAGGTGCAGAGACGTGCGCCTGTAGTTCCAGCTACTCGGGAGGCCAAGGCAGGAGGATCACTTGAGCTCAGGAGTCCAAGACCAGCCTGAGCAAGAGTGAGACCCTGTCTCTACTAAAAATAGAAAAATTAGCTGGGCGTGGCGCACGCCTGTAGCCCCCAGCTACTCGGGAGGCTGAGGCTGGAGGATCGTTTGAGCCCAGGAGTTTGAGGTTGCAGTGAGCTAGGCTGATGCCACAGCACTGTAGCTGGGGCAACAGAATGAGACTCTGTCTCAAAA
>NW_012148041.1:1993342-2013378 GCF_000956105.1 Propithecus coquereli
GCAAGAAACTATATTCAGTCTTTGACCCAGATGCCGAAGATGAACTTTGCGAATGTATTTATTGGTGCCAATCCTTTGGGTAAGTTGACCATATCTTCATCTTGTGGATATTGAATTGATTATAACATAAATTAGAGATTTTAAGAAGAGTTTTCCTTTTGACCAAATAGGGTATCATTAATTAAATCTTGGAAGGTGATAAATATGGCATTTATTATCTGTGTTTGTATTGTCAGATTTTTAAAAAATCACATGACATGCTTATGTATTTATATGATCACAGAATTTCATGGGGGAAGTGGACTGGTCCCGTGAAGAAAGGAGAGAGAGTAATGAGAATGTTGGGAGGAAGGATTGGAGAGGCAGGGAGAAGAAGGTTCACAAGAAAGCCTGTGACTTATTCACAGCTGCCGCTGATTTATGGTGTCCCAAGCTGAGGGTAAAAACAACCGAAGGACAGATGGGTGTTCAGAGGACCCGCCCAGAGCTCCCTGCAGTGTGCTCTGCTCTGCCTGTCGCTGCCCAGTGAGTCCTACGCACTCCCATACTTCCCCCTCCCCCGTTCTTCCTCTGCCTCTCAAAGGCTTAACCATCCTCTCTTCTTCGCTGAGCAAATTTGCTACCTCAGACTGTAAGGAATGGCACTGTCTTCCTTCCTGCCACCGTCACCTTCAGGATCCTTGACAAAGGGAAGTGACAGTGGCAGCTGAGGATATGTATTGCCTTGACTAAAAAGTAGTTGCTTTATTCTTGAAAGCTGGGGGCCGACGTGTGCTTCGGATGGCCCTGAAGCTGCTTTGCCCGGGGCTCTGATTCCTGACTCTGGGAGGATGCAGTGGACGGTGCTTTGAACAGCAGACACGGAAGGTTCAGACCAGGACCTCCCTGCGGTCAGGAAGGGAGGGATGCTACGATAACTGGTATAATCAGCCTTCTCACTGTTTTGAAGACTGTGTTATAGTAGCATGTTTTAAAATCTCGCTGCATTTCTTTTAATCTGTGTGGGTCATCTCTCTGCTTACGTACGAGTCCCAGCATCTATGCGTCAGGTGTAGTTTTGCCCTTTTGAGGGCTGACAGCCACGGTGACCTCTTCAGAAGCTGGGGTGAAGGCTGGGTGGTTTTGCCTTTTTAAGTTCTTCGTCCATAGTGCTTGTGAGAGGAGTTTCGGTGTTGCCGCGTGCTAATTCTTACAAGAGCAGAGGTGCTCGTGCTCTTTGAAGTGCCGGCAGTTGCGGTTGAGTTCACGTCCGATCTCAGCAGGGTCTCTCTCACGTCCAAGGATGAATCCACAAACTCATCAGGGGTATGTAGGATTCTACTGGTATTAGGTTTGTGCTTCCCTGGCGTGCTCTCATTGGCTTTCTATGATTTATTTGAGCTGTATTATGTAGTTCAAGGATCTGTGAGAAGCTCTCTTTGAACCTTAAGTATTACAGGATGTTGGGAAAATAATGTTGTATACTGGTAGCTTTATTGTCTGCCATTCTGTTCTGAATTTTCTTCTTCTTATCAGCCCTAAGTTTTAGACATGGCAGTGTTTGACTCCCGTTAAGAGACACAAAAAGATTTGTTAATTAATTTTTCTTGAGGGAGGGGAGATGTGTGTGTCCCAGCAGCTTATTTGGGCTGCATACTTCCTGATAGGTATCTCCATTCTCTGCAATCATGACATATAAACATTCTAAAAAACTAGATACCACTTAGCAATAGAGACTGCTGAGGAGTTGAATGGAGGCTTTGGTCCATCTGATGTTCAACACTATGCTTCTCAGAGCTTAAACGTGGCCAACAGCCTGTTGCCAAACAATGTCATATAAAAAAGACTCTCCTGTTGCTTGGCAGACAGAAACAGCATTGCTGATCATGAGCTTGTGCTCAGCGTACTAATTGAGCAGGAGTACACCAGCAATATAAATATTAACAGCTCTGTTTTGTCAGTCACTAACTTTGCTTCACTGCTATTCCCAGAACATGAATTAAAACTAAAATTACCCTCTTATGTTAGTGTATATATTTATATCGGCCAAGATCTTTAAGGAATCTTTTTCTCACCCCTGACCTTATTCCTCATCAAGTTATTGGTTATGAGGACATGGTAATTTTTACCCTAGGGGCGGCAAAGGCTTATATAATCCATGTTCTATTATAAAACCAAGAGCTGATAAGATTTCATTTTCTAAGAAGAGAAGACCATCAGAGGAATATATATCCAGGCAGTTCTCCCGATACTATACTTTAAAGCTGCGGTCCCCAACCCCTGGGCTGCGGCCTGGCAGCAGTCTGTGACCTGCTAGGAACCTGGCCATGCATGACAGCCTGAGCTTTGCTCCCCCACCCCCAACCCCATCCCGTGGGAAAATTGTCTTCCATGAAACTTAGGAACTGGACCTCACAGCAGGAGGTGAGCAGCAAGCAAGCGCGGGAAGCTTCGTCTGTATTTACCGCTGCTCCCCATTGCTCACATCACCACCTGAACGCCAACTTTCTTTCCTCTACCCACACTCCACCCCACCCCCGTCCGTGGAAAAATTGTCTTCCATGAATCCAGTTCTTGGTGCCAAAAATGTTGGGGACCACTGCTTTAAAGTGTAAACTTATGAAGTTGAATAGTCATTTTGTTTCTGTGTCCCCATGAAACCTGTATTTCTCCTGTGGATCACTTTGGAAGTCAGGCTGCAGGACAGGATATTTTTTTACAGCCTCCAGTGTACACAGCAGTAGATCTCTTCAGGAAGCTGTCCTCTTCGCTACGCGCCCCCCACCCCTGCACCTTTAAGAAAGAATTGGCAGTCTCAAAAGCCTTTCTATTTCGCCACAGTGGTAATAACTGTGGTCATGGCACAGTTCATGGCAAACTTCCCAAACTTTACCATGCTGACAACCCAAAACATCCTCATTTGAAAGATAGAATTAGAAAAATCACCGTTTTATAACCCCTAATGAAATAATTGCTTTTGGGAAAGAAAATCAATGGATGCAAAAAGCCGTAAGTCAGAAGAATTGGTATTCACTTGGTGCCAAAATATCCCACAGATAACTGGCTCGGGGCAAAGAGGAAACAGCCCAGTGATCAAATTTAGCATCGTCAATAGTGGAACAAACGGCCTTAATGCACTAACAAGTACACAGTATTACCTATGAAATATTTTTGCCAAAAATGTTTAACCTGATTCTTACGAAAGTTGTAGATCTAACTTCTGTTTTACGGGAAGCACAGAGGATGGAGGAAAGCAAGGTAGTACATACATAATAGCACAAAGAAGCATCAGACAGATATGATGGGTATTCTCAAGACAACTGGAGGCTCTTTTCAGGTCAAAACCAGGAAATAACAGGGATTAGAGGTTATGCTAGATTAAGAGAGACAAAAGAAACCCGATCAATGCAAGGCCCGTAATTGAATCCTGATTTGAACAAACCAGCTCTAGAAGACAACTTTGGAATAATTGGAGAAATTTTAACATGAACTGTATTTTAGATGGTATTTGGAAATTATTTGTCAGATATGGTAACAGTATTATGATTATGTAGGAAGATGTCTTTGCGCTGAAATAATTTGGGGAGATAAGTGTCATGTTTATAATTTTATTTTAAAATTATTCAGAAAAAGTACATATAAAGAAATATAAAATGTTGAATCTGCATGGCGGGTATATGAGTGTTCACTTTAGTATTGTTTTTACTTTTTTGTTTCTGTATATTTGAAATTTTTCATAGTGAAAAATTTAAAAATTCCTTTCTTTCAAATACTATGTCTTACCCTCATCCCCATGCAAAACCCTGAATTTGTTCATTATTTAGAGATCTGTTTGTTGAATACTTATTTGCCATGTGTTAGTAAATAAACAGTGAAGGGGGACAAAAAAAAACCCAGAGCAAAAAACCAGCCCTACATACCCCTTCTAGATTGCTTTCTCTGTAAGCTTTTGCTTCAGTACAGTTTGACTACACTGCTAGCAGTTTGACATTGATATTCCATAAAAGCTTGTTCTAACAGAATCCCAGTTATTCCTTAAATTCTTTTTAGTAATGTATTCTTAAAATATACAAAATATATATACACACATACATATAAAGGAGAAAAGATAACATATCCTAGAGTAGATATTTTGGAGGAGAATTCTTTGGGTACGAAGGGTTAAAACTGTGTTTTCTTGATAAGGCTTAATTTTTTGTAACATGTTAAAAAAACTCTCCTTCTTCCCTTTGGCTGTGTAATACCGATAGCCGTCGACTTGCTGGAGAAGATGCTTGTGTTGGACTCAGATAAGAGAATTACAGCAGCCCAAGCCCTTGCACACGCCTACTTTGCTCAGTACCATGACCCTGATGATGAGCCAGTGGCCGACCCTTATGATCAGTCCTTTGAAAGCAGGGACCTTCTCATAGATGAGTGGAAAAGTAAGTCCTGAGGTCAATTAACGTCTGTCTTGAGAACTTAGATTTTAAAATCTTGCCTAGGTGAACCACTAACCAAAAGCTGTGGGAAAAATAAAAACTCAGTGGTTGTAACTTGCTAAAACTTGTAGTTGTGGTCTCTAATGCAGAATGAATATGTTCCCCTGATAGAAACTATCTGTTGTAGATTATACCCTTTCTGGGCCTTGGCGATGCTTATGCCTGGTCTGATTTCGCACACAGCCCCTCACAAATGTGCATGGAGCTTTGAGGTTCTCAGAGTCTTTGCATTCACAGCATCTCTCTGAGACAAGTAGGGAATTAGGGCATTTTTACAGTTTTACAATTGATAGAACCGGGGTAAAGAAAGTTTGTATCTTATCTATTACCTTACGCCTAGTTAGGGACACAGCCAGGAATGGAACCACGTCTCCTGTGTCCAGTCTCATCATATTCTTTGCGTGAAACACAAGTCCAGAACTCCAGTCAAGTCCAAAAAGACTACGTGTTGAAGTTGGGAAGCAAGAGTGCTCTGTTATTCTTGAGCACCCTCTCCAGAGGGCTTTAAAGAGGAGGCACTCAGCAATGAAAGAAGTGAGAAAAAATATTTTTTGATTTTTGTGTGTATCCTTGAACTTCTGTGTAATCACATGTGTTCATTAGGATATCACACACAAGCAGTGAGGCAGTTATTTGAAGTAGCCCACATAGCACTATCCCGGACAGACAGGAAGGTTCTCGAGCTTAGAAGTCAGAGTACTTGCCAGCAAAGAGAATCGTCTGAACTCTCACATCCTACCTTTCCTTCCCAATTTCTAGGCCTGACCTACGATGAAGTCATCAGCTTTGTGCCGCCACCCCTTGACCAAGAAGAGATGGAGTCCTGAGCACCTGGTTTCTGTTCTGTTGATCCCACTTCACTGTGAGGGGAAGGCCTTTTCCTGGGAACTCTCCAAATATCATTCAAGTGCCTCTTGTTGCGAAGACTTCCTCCATGGTGGAAGGGGTGTGTGTGTGTGTACATGTATGTGTCTGTCTTTGTGGGAAGGTGAGAGGGTAATATGAGTAAACTATGATCACAGTGACTTCACATGGAATTACAGATGCTCCATGGCAAGCCTCCACTTCTTCTTCATTCTGAGAGTCAGCTCGGGCAGACAAGAACTGCCATCTTGTTAGGAAAATGTTAAATGCAAAGTACAAAAATATTAATTATCCCTATCGCAGTCATGCTTTTGCCACTTTGGCTTCTCCCGTGGCCCCACCTTGATGGTAGACTTGACCACGTCCACAGTGGCACCGCGAAGAGGCTCAAGTTTTCTGGTTGCTTCAGACGCGAAGCCATCCCTCAGCGATGCGTGCAGCCAAAACGGACCAACTGGCCTCTGTTAACTTGCTTAGTATGGTTCTCGGAACTCAACAGGTGTATTTGAAACTGTAAATATGTTTGTGCCTTAAAAGGAGAGAAGACAGTGTAGCTAGTTAAAAGACTGCCGCTGCTGAAGTTCTGAGCCGGGCAAGTAGACAGGGCTGTCGGACGGCTGCTGTAGGCCTGAGGTAGCCAGGCGGCCTTTGGAGGAGGCAGCCGTGTGTGCATGTGTGCGTGTGCGTGCGTGTGTGTGTGTCTCTCTCTCTCCCCCTCACCTCCAGGTGTTGTTGCCATTTCTCTGCTTAGCCCTCACCTTCAGTGCAGAGGTTTTGTGAGTATTGGCCCCAGTAGTCAGAGCCAGGTTCTCGCTGTCAGTGTACTTCCTGTGTGCTCTTTGTTTCTAGCAGAGTGGGGATGTGTTCTGCACGTCTTGCTATTTGAGCATGCACAGCTGCTTGTCCTGTTCTCTTCGGGAGGCCCTGGTGCCAGGCAGGTTTGCCCGTGAAGACTTCTTGGATAGTTCAGATCCTGTGTCATGTCAGCGGATGTTTGGGCAAGTGACGTCATCCTCTCTTCAGCCCCCAGTGCTATTTTGTGTTGAACACAATTGATACTCCAGGTGCTTTGGATGTGAAAACCGTGAAAAAATGGAACAGATGGATGTATAGCATTTTCGTTCTTGCCATCTTTCAACAAACTATTTTGGGGGAGCTAACGTGGGAAAGATCAGGACTTTCCCCAAGAATATCCCAAACTTTGGAAAACAAGTTGTTCTCTTTTCTCCCACTAACCAATGCCAAGAAATGCTGAAAATAAAAGTGAAAAATAAACATCATGAGGCCAGAAACTCCTTTTGCTATCTTTCTCTAAATGTAGTTTTAAAAAAAAAAATAGTAATAAGGTGTCTTTTCCACTCCTCTATGGAAAAGGGTCTTCTTGGCAGCTTAACATTGACTTTTAGGGCTTGGTTTGGGGAGAAATAAGTTTTGTTTCAGAATTTTATATAGCGTAGGAATCCTTTGAGAATGTGATTCCTTTTGATGGGGAGAAAGGGCAAATTATTTTAATATTTTGTATTTTCAACTTTGTAAAGATGAAATATCCTCAGGGGTGGAGAAGAGTTGTTTTCATAATTTTCTGAATTTTAGGCATTTTGTGCTACATGAGGGCCCACATATTTAAGTCTTTTGTGTAATAAGAAAGTGTAAAGCCACTTCCAGTGTTGGCCGTGTGACAAAATCATGTATCTGGGCCAGTGTGTTTCCATTTCTCTGTCAGCGCAGTGCCGCACGCACTCCAGAAGGCCAGGGTAGACCCCTGAATCAGCTGGAGCGAAAGGAAGGAGGCAGGCGATGGTGGTCCCACCTCCCCGGGATTCTCCCCTCTTTCAAGGAAAGCGAACGTAAAGGCCTCATCTCCTTTATATGCACTTCAAATCCTCCCCATCCACAGCAAGATGAATTTTATCAGCTATGTTTGGTCGTAAATGCTAGTGTGATTTCCTATAGAAATACTGCTCTGAATATTTTTTAATAAAGATCTTTGCACATGTGACCACATACGTGTTAGGAGGCTGCATGCTCCAGGAGCCTGGACTCTAAGCTGGAGCTCTCGGAAGAGCTCTTTGGTTTCTGAGCATAATGCTCCCATCTCCTGATTTCTCTGAACAGAAAACAAAGGAGAGAATGAGGGAAAGTGCTATTTTATTTGTATTCATGAACTTGGCTGTAATCGGGTATGCCATATAGGATGTCAGACAATACCACTGGTTAAAATAAAGCCTATTTTTGAAAATCAGTTTCTCAAATCTGTTATGTTTTTCTCTTGATTGTTTTTATTTAATGTGCAATATGGCATCATATCGGTGTTCTTTCAATTGTGGCCTGGCATGTTTCTGACAGATCTTAATACTATTCTTAAAATTTAGAAAACGTTGATATGCTCCTTAGCTGTACATTTTATGGTGAAGAGAATCTGGGTCTGTGATGTGAATGGGTAAAGCAAAGAGCAAATCAACAAGGTATCACATGGCAGGGTCTGTATCAGACAGGGGGGTGTGAGGGCGGCCTAGGACAGGTGTCGGCAAACTGTGGCCCGAGGGCAAAATCCCAGCTACCACCTGTTTTGTGTAGCCTGCTAAGAATGATTTACATTTTTTAATGGTTGGGGAAAAAAAAACCAAAAGAAGAACGGCATTTTTGTAGCATGTGAAAAATAATGTAAAACTCAAATTTCGATGTTCATAAATAAAGTTTTATCAGAACATAACCACACTTATTTATGTGTTGTCTGTGGCTGCTTTTGTGCTACAGTGACAGAGTTGTAGTCGCAACACAGACCATAGGACCTACAAAATGTAAACTATTTACCGTTTGGCCCCTTAAAGAAAATGTTTGCCGACCCTTGGCCTAGGGCTTCAGTTTCTTCATCTATAAAGTGAAGTTTAAGCTCTTTTCACCTTTGGCATTCTAGACTATCTATAAGCAGTATATTTTTATCTTAAAATTGCCAGATAGAAGGTTGGGTGTATACATATATGTGTACATTGTTTACAGGCTTATAAGCAAATGTATTTTATGATGGTTTTGTCTTAGCTGGCTATGGCCTTCGAAAATGCTCTTCAAAACTACTGAATTGCATCATGAGATTAAGGAGCCAAGAGGTCTCACAGCTCAGTTCACAAGGAGTGTTGTGCCAGTGTGCTTCCTTTCTCAGTGTCCCAGGAATGACACCTGACAGGTGTCCCAGAGTAGATTGTGAGGCCCAGCCTGTGAGGATATTGAGAACATGCAGCTGGGGTTTTGTCCCATGTTGGCTGGTCCCTGGCGGGCGGCTGGGAATGATGGCAGTGATGGAAAGCAAACCAAGCACAGGCTCCTTTCGTGTCGTGACTTCTTAACGGGGTGAGAGAAAGGGGCCCCAGTCGTCACATGGGGTGCTTTAGCTCCTGCAAGGACCACACAGTTGCAGGAAATGTTTTGCCTTCGCATTCCAGACTTGAGCGCAGCCTTCCTCCTAGGCTTCTGAGAGGAGGACCTGCTTAGCTCAAGGAGAGTTGACACCAGAGAAAGCTCACCTGAGGCGAATCCACGTAAAACAGGGACCAAAATTTCATAGTATGTCATGGGGATGGAGGGATCGGGGAAGTCTAATTGGGGCTTTAATCACAAAAATGGAACAAAATTATAAAAGCATGTTCATAATTCCAAATGTATATGCTTAAAATGAACAAAGAATAAATTAAGTTTGTTTTTCAAGTGAAACTGTGATTTGGTATCTTACAATATCCTTCACATTTGATTTTTGCAATGTAATCATAGAGGAAACTTTTGTGAAAAATATTTGAGGACTTCATCTGTTTTCCAGGGGCTTCTCAATCTTTCGATACCCATCTCTGTGAATATCTGTTGTGGATATAAATACCACCTTATCACCTTTCCTTTTATTGTTAAGTGGCCTCAGTCTGCCAGATCCACATTTCTCAGTGGCTTCGCTTGCGATCTGAGCAGTTTTCTAGCATTCTTTATCGACTTCATCAAATCCACCATCATTTGCGAGATTTGTGATTATTGCAGTTATTCTGCATTCTATTTTCTCATTTGCCATATGCCTACAATGTAACAGTAGAGACTAACAGAAGACTAGAATACAATGGGCAGGATAGATACGTAGGGTTCACATACTTGGGAAGCAAGGAGGGACTGATTTTATAAGTAACCAGCTCGTTAGGGAATGTTTTCATGTGATGACTTTCACTTCTCTCTACAGTCTAGTAGCTGCAAGGACTTAGCTAATGAATATGCAAATAATGCAGACCCCTTTACTTACAATACAGATACGTTTCAGTAATGTACATACCCTTTGAACTTAGCATTTACACTGCTCAGAAGTCCTCACAGGTGCACAAACAAAAGAGTAAAAGGTTGCTCAGTCCCACGTTCTTCGTAATAACAAAACATTGGAAGTTACGCACGCATCTGTCGGTAAGGACTTGATTAAGATGGCCATCTGTGCCGTGGAGTACCACATGGCTAGGCATGGATAGATGGGCAAGATACATTATGGAGGAGGAAAAGTGGCACGCGGTTAGTACACTGTCCCCCTTTAATGATGGTGTATGGCTAGGAAAAACCTAAAGGAACACACTAAACTTTAGCAAGCAACTCTGGGAAGTGGGATTGTGGGCTCTAACTTCTGTGCTATTTCTGTAATGCTCACCTTTTTTATGCAGTAATTTTTTTATAATCAGAAACTTTGTTGTTGATGATGAGAAAGATTTTTAAAGTCTATGTGACCTGGGGAACCAATCTCGAATTTCAGCTTTGCCAGGGATAGAGCCCCACTTTTCAAGGCAGGAGAACATTTGCTGGAAAGAGATCGCACCCAGCTGTCAGGCCTCTGGCAAGCAGAGCTCCGCCACTCCTTTGTAGCAGGATGTGCACCCACGTGGGAGGACTTGGTAGTTTCTTACCCCGCAGAAGGGTATATTTTAAGGATCTGAAGCAGGATTTTTCAACGTTGCCACTGTTGACATTTTGGGCCACAGACTTCTTTGTCGTGGAAGTGTGCTGTGCATTGGAGAGTGTTAAGCGGCGTCCCTGGCCTTCACCCACTGGGTGCCGGTGGCACACATACTCCCTTCCCCCAGCAGCGACAGCCAAAGATGGCTCCAGATGTAGCTGAATGCCCCCTGGGGGGCAAAATCATCTCGGGTTGAAAACCACTAATGAAAACTGTCCCTCCTAGTGTTGCAGGATACCAAAGCCTCTTCTCTTGAAAAGATAAAGGTCAACACTTACTAACCTGTTGTAACTTAAAGGCATGGCTTGGTGTCTCAGAGGGAAGGTACAAATCTGAAAGGCTTTCTTAGACTCGTGCATATCCTGCAGGGGAAAAGGAAAATATTAGGCAGTTGAGAAGAAAGTAGGTTTGGGACTGGATTAAGGCTGTTTCATTTCTCAAAAAAAATAAAACAGCGGAGGTGGACGTTAAGTGAATTAAGTTATCCTTTGTGCGGAAGCTCTGGCTATTATCCGCAACCAGGAAATCTAGTGATGAAGTAGGTAAGGCTACAAGACTTTTTTTTTTTTTAATAGGGTCTCACTTTGTCGCCCTGGCTGGAGTACAGTGGTGTGATCACAGCTCACTACAACCTTGAACTCCTGAGCTCAAGCGATCTTCCCACGCCAGGCTCCCAAGTAGCTGGGACTGCAGCTGTGCACCATCACGCCTGGCTTTTTTTGTTTTTTTAGAGATGCTGTCTTGCTGTGTTGCCCAGGCTGGTCTCTAACTCCTGGCGTCAAGGGATCCTCCTGCCTCAGTTTCCCAAAGTGCTGGGATTAAAGGCGTGAGCCAGGGTGCCCAGACTCTGAGTAGTTCAATTTAGAGAAAGTCCTTTGTTTAGAAGTTACTAAGAGTTAAATGAGGAAATAACCTTAAGCCCAATTTTGCAACTAAAAAAAAAAAAAGTTACGCCACCACCTTTTGAGTGTCAGTTGCAGCAAAAAATAAAATGATGTAAAACCGCAGGCACAGCCTAGATCCTTGACAAAGACCAGTAGTTTTAAACTCTTATCAGATCCAAAACCCTTTGCATAATTAATATTTAATAGCATTCCTTTTATAATCCTGAAGTGAAACCCATAGATAAGTCACATACACAATTTCAAAGTATAATAACCTAATATAAATGATAAAGGAAAAATACAAATACATTTCAATATATAAATGCTCAGGCATAACTACATAAAAGACATAATAAAGCAGCTAGATGCTTGCACCTGTACATAGAATCACCTTCAAGGTGAGAGTTGCAAACGCAGACTGATACGGTTGTGTTGTCTTGGCAACTCAAATACCATGACTGCTGCCAGTCATGATTTTCTGAAATTGGTATACAATTCTTAGTAAAATTTCAAAAAAGAAAATCTTTTGATTTATTTGGTTGTGATCCTGGGAAATTTAAGTATATTAATATGCAAAAAGAGTAGTTGTGTTTTATTTGTAAAGCCAAGTTACGGTCTAGTCTAGATGATCCTCAATAGGATTTTCCACCTACATGAATGTTCAGCAGGGCGTTTGTGATAGGGAACGATGCTGGTTGAGGATCCCGCTCCGTACCGTAGCCCCGGTGTGGTAAATTATCAGTGATACCCCTGGCCTTTGTGACAACCAAAAATGACCCCACATATTTCCAAAGTGCACCTGTTGAGGACTCACAGCCTAAATGACTCAAGGGATATATGGGACCCTAAGAAGTAAAACCTCCACACTGAAGGACAGACCTGACTTCCCATTGTCCCTCCTTCACTTCCTTCCCTCACTGTCCCTCACTCCCTACTAAAGAGTGGTCATGTCCCTGGACTCCTGCTGTATGGTAGGCAGTTTCCATCCTTGCATATTCGGTACAAGTAACGTCTCATTCTCATACGGAGTCACATTACAACTGAGGCTGGATTCAACAGACCATCCTGGTATCAACACTGAAAGAATTCTGGTTCCAGAGAGTTTCATAGCATTGACATTAGACATACCTCTCTTGGTTTTTCAGAGAAAATCAAGAAACATGTTCATTCAGCATAATTTCTCTATGGACTTTCTGGCTACTGCTGGCTAAAGAGGGGAGGAGTTCATGGCAGCCACAGCCGGGCACTTGGTGCCTTATGTCATCAACACACACTGGACCCCTCTCCCTCTCCTTTCCTTACTTATCTGGGATAGAAGTGCTCCTCCCGTCCTCTGGGAAGAAGCCACTTTTTCCCACCCTTCAGCCAAAAGGGCTTAAGCCAACATTCTTACTGTATCTCCTAGAACAGGGGTCCCCAACCTATGGTGAGTTGTATAATTATTTCATTATATGTTACAATGTAATAATAATAGAAATAAAGTGCACAACAAATGTAATGCGTTTGAATCATCCTGAAACCATCCCCCTCTCCCCGGTCTGTGGAAAAAATGTCTTCCATGAAAACAGTCCCTGGTGCCAAAAAGGTTGGGGACCACTGTCCTAGAAGATTGGCATGCTTCCCTCTGGTTCTCTGTGGTGCTACTTTAAATGTACAAAGTCACTCCGTGCTCTTACTTTCTCTCCTGGCCTTTGCAGGTGATAGTCTCTCTACCTAGAACCCTCTTTTCCTTCCCCCTTCCTCTGGGCTAACTTATGTGTTCTTCCATTCAGCCTTGACATCACTCTGTAAATATTCCCTGACCATCCCCAAGCCTGGATTAGGTATGTCTTCTGCCTGCACCCTGTGCTCTGCTGGATTGATCAGTGGTGGCCCTGATTGCTTTGTCATTGCCTGCTGTTTGTATCACCTGCTCACAAGGAAAAACATAAAGGTTAAGGATGCAGGCTGCGGAACCAGTCTGCCTGCCTAAGTTCGGATCCCAGCCCCACTACCTCCTACTGGTACCATCTTGAGCAAATTGTTAAATATTTCAGAGCCTATGTCATAAGGTTGTTGTGAGACTAAATGAGTTAAACACGTAAAGCCCTTGGCATATAATAAATGCTCAATAAATACTAGCTTGAGGCTGCATGTCCTTGAGGGTATAAGTTGTGTCTTGTTCACTACATGTCTCTGTCACCCAACATGGCACCTGGCACACAACAGACATTCATCTCTATTGACCGAGTCAGTAAGTGACTATCATCTTTTAATCCCTTGCAAATCATCTTATCTTCTGCTTCCTGGTTTTACATTCGACAGTCTTTAGACGTAAACACCATCTAAAGAAAGCAACCAAATGTTTAGAGATTATCTGCCCTGCCTAAGAAACGGTACTGTGTGGAAGTTCCTTGTTTAAGAAGAGACAGCATTAGAATTGGGTTCTGATTCTCTTTGCAATGCCTTGCTGTGCAATTTAAGTTGGATGTACAGGAATTAGAACTAGAATCAACAGACTATTGAAGGTAGCTGATGGCCATGACCCACATAATTCCTTCTGTTTCCCCATCTATCTGCCCACTTTAAAATGAAAATATCAAGGAAAAAGAAAGAGAATCAGAAGTCATTATGGTATCTTGTACTGTGATTCAACCATTCTGCAAATATCTGTTATGTGCTTTCCTTGTGTCAGGCACTGGGAAGATGGGAAAGAATAAAAATCAAATTCCTGCCCCATGGAGTTGATGTTCTGATGGGGGAGACTGGTAAACGATGACTGCACCGTCTCCCTGGTACCCCTAGAATAGAACTTGTGAGTGCCTGCTGCTGGAGGCCATTTCTGAGCCAGGTGTACCTTTGATCCCCCTCCCTGGTGCTCAGCTGACAGACAATGGGATTGTGCGTAGGAGTCCAGGCCTGCGTGTCCTCGTAGGTTACCTTGACCTGACCAGCTGGCTCCACCGTCTGTCTCCAATGTGAGGGGTGAGGTCGTCATCCGCTGCCATTACATGACGACCTATTTCCCCTGGGCCATTGCTCAGGCATGACAGAGCCGCTCGTCCTGCGTGGAAAGCTCAGCCGCCCACAACTCTGCCCGGTGACACAGAGGCAATGACTATGTGATAATGGTTGCTGACAAAGTGCTGTGGCAGGGAGTGTCCCATCTGGAGGCAAACAGCCGAGTGGCTGCTTTGCCCCCAATAAGCCCCACCCTGCTCCACGGTTAGGAAACATCCCCCCACCCCACTGATCTCCCCAGCCTCCGGTCGAGCCAGTTGTTTTCGTAACTGAGCTTGCTAGTGTCAAAGCGCTAACCACGTTACTTTTTCTAACTATTATTAATCCTTCATGACACAAATAAAACATGTTTGTTGTTGAAAAAAATTTAAATGTAACTAGAGAACATCCATTATCTCACTACCTGGAAATAGTAGCTGTTGACAGGTTGATGAAAGTCCTAGAAAGTTTCCTAAATCTGTAAAAATACGTAGCTTTTGAAATGAATGCATAAAAATAAATGCGTATTTATGTATTCGATGAGCTGTGTTGATAAATGGTGCCGAAACAACTGGCTAGCCACTTTTCTCCTTCAGCTGCAATCATTTCCAGACAGACCGAAGATGTAAATGGAAGAGAGCTTTCAAAGCATGTCACAAAACCAGAAACCACACAGGAAAAGGCTCATCAATGATTTTACCTACACAAAAACTGTAGAACTTCCATACATCGGAAGCAGATTGGTGGGATTTGGTAAGGGTAGAAGCTACACGTAGCTTGTGATCCTGCACTTCTATTTTAGGTAATTATTCTGGAAAAACTTTCTCATATGAACACAAGAAAGTGAGTACAGAGACTTTTCACTCTAATATTCCACTGCAATAGCAGGAAAAAAATGGGAACAAACCTCAAAGTCTATCAAAGGAGAACAGGAAATAAATTCTAATGCCTTCATACAACCAAATGTTATACAGCATGAAACAAATGAACTAGAATGATTTTGCCTTCTCCCTGCCCCCAACTTTATCTGTGCCCCAGAGGTAACTGGCAACATCTGGAGACATTTTTGGTTGTCACGCTTGGGTGAGGGGACAGCGGTGACCGTCTAGTGGGTAGAGGCCAGGGATGCCGTTAAACATGCTGCAATGCGCAGGATGTCTCCCGCAACAAAAGAATTATCCAACCCAAAATGTCAGTGGTGCGGAGGTTGAGAAACCCTGAGTTAGATGACTCAACGTGGGCAAACTCTACCAACGAGCTTCAGTGAAAAAGGAAGTTGCAGAATGATCCAGTCTGATAGTGTTTGCTGACACGTCTGGATATGGCACAGCTAGAAAGCAGGCATGGGACCAGTGCACGCCAACCCGAGCGCAGCAGGCACCTCCGGGGAGGACGGGCGGCATGGAGGGAGGGAGGGGTACAAAGGTGGTGGTCAGAACGCTGCCCGCGCCCTCACAGAGTCACGTATGCTGGTGGAGATGGACATCTCGCAGGGGACAACGCGGACTAATTGATGTGATGATGAGTGAGTGCCACCAAGGGCCAGGCAGAGAGCAAACGGAGCAGAGGTCTCGCTCCAGACCTTCCCCGGCCACGTCTTCACAGGACGGGGTCGAGGGGGCCGTCGTTGGGCTGGGTGCAGGGAGAGGGTGTTACGGGTGGCGTGGAACTGGGAGCGCGGGACCGGGGTGGGGTGTTAGGCGTGGAGAGGGCAGGGCCGGCCCCCGGGCGCCGGAAGTCTGGCTGGGAGGCGCTGTTCGGCGGAGCCGTCCCTGCCCGGCCGCCAGCAGGGGGCGCCAACGCGACGGCGGGGCGGGGCGGGGGGCGAAGCCGCGTCGCTACGGGGCGCCTGTAGGGGGCGCCCGCCCTTCGCTCCGGGGAAGGACGTTCTGCTCAGGTCTGCTGACCGGCCCGGCCCCAAGAAGGGGAAGAAGTACTGGGGAGAGCAGGAGCGGGCGAGGGACACGCAGGAGGGGCTGGGTAGCCCTCGGGTTTCCAGAGGCCAGGAAGGTGTCCCGGGCTCCGAGCTGGGCGCTGGGAGACTCCCAGAGGCCGCTGGCGTAGGGGAAGGGACGGGCACTGGGCAACGAGGCTGGGGGCACACCCTGGTCCGCAGGGTCGTGTGTCCCTGTGCGGCGGGGTGTGGACGGTAGACGCCTCGTCTCTCCACGGATGCAGTCGGGCTAACTCCCTGCCCATCCAAGGTTGCCCAGTCGTTGCCTCCTCGGAGAGACCTTCCCGGACCGCCCCATCTAAAATAGCGCTCACGGTCCTTCTTTAGAGCCTTGCTCTGCCCTATTTTCTTCCTGGCACTTAATTCCATCTGCCGGTACCTTGGGTTGAACCACATGAAATGATTAAATATCAGCAATTTTATATGGTTCAGCCTAATTCTACACAGTTGTTCATGGGTTTTTCATCTGCCTCCCCACTAGAATGTCTTTCTTTATCTGTTCCTTTTCTGTTACATTCCCTGCACCCAGACCAGTCCCAGGCACATAGTAGATGCCCAATGAATAAATGTTGAATGAACAGACAAATGAATCTGTGGGCTGGGTGTTTGGTAAAAACTTAATAAAGGAATTGGATGTGAGTTGGAGTGGATTCCACCGGGGGGCCGCTTCTGGTTAGGCCGACTAGGTGCCAGGCACCAAATTAGACACTTCTCCTGTCATCTCTTTTAGTTTTCCTGATGGCCCCGTGAGGTGGATATTATAACCCACTCCCATTTTACAGATGAGGAAACTGAGGCTTAGGCCAACTAACTTGTCTGAGATCACACAGCTTAACAAGTCACAGCACAGCCCACAAACGCAGAGTCTGTCTTCTGTGTCTCCCTGCCTCCTTGCAATTTTGGTGATTTTGTGGAGTTTTGAAAGCCCCAAAGCGTGGGGATCTCTCAGCTCTGGAGCCAGAGCTCTCGGGCTCCCATGCCTGTTCCACCCCCGGGGACTCCAGGTGTGTCGTGCTTTCTCATTTTTGTGGCAGACTCGTAGTCAGTGGCGGTGAGGACGTGAGTGCTGGCCCTGCTGTTTGGGACAGAGAGGGCAGCTTATCATTTGTGGAGCTGCCGTATTCCTGAGGCAAGATGGAGTCCGGCTAGCTGGGATGGGGACATGACAGCTCATAATCATGTGGGACTTTGTCTCGATCTCGAAGAAGTCCTCAGTTCCCAAACCATGCGCCTGCCCTCCAGAGGCTCACAGCCTGGCTAGGAAGACACACTACAGCAACAAGCCACTTCCAGGTACTTGCTGGGCACCAGGCATTCTAGTCGGTGGTTGTATGTGCAGACTCAGGAGGCAGACACGCGGCTTGAAGGTCATGGTCGCCGCCTTCTTAGTTATGTGTGACTTGGGGCAAATTACTTAACCTCTCTGAGCCTTGATCTCTCCATCAGTACTAGGGTACAATAATATTGGGACAGACCGAAGTAGCCCTGACAGCTGGGAGCGGCCCGGTTCTACCAGCCAGGACGTGGTTGCTCAGAGCTGGCCTGGCACAGCTCAGTCTTAGTGTGCGTCTGCTGAGCATAGATGATTTCAAAGACATCGGCATCAGACAAGGCCATCTGTGACCAGTGTGGATCAAGACGACTCCATAATCGTATCTGAACACAGACAAAACATGAATATTGTTCAAACCACAAAAATGACCCAACATCCCCTGTACAGCTAATCTGAGCGAAGGCCGCTTCTTTACTAGTTGTAGCTTTTGCCTAGCTTTGGCCTAGTTCCAGTCTGCCCTCCTTCTGGGTAAGATTTATTAAGATACGCAACCATAGTGTCACCTCCGCTTCCTGACAGCGCGCGATCCGGAACAAAGCCCCGCTGCCTTACGCCCTCCAGATCACCTAACACAAGGGCAAACCTTCTAAGTTCTTTCTGACACCCCCTTCCTGAGACACCCACGAGCCCCACGGTGCACGCTCTCCCTCACGGCAGCGAGCAGTAAACTCAGTGCAGTCCCCACAGGCGCGTTTCGGTGCTCTCTGACTGGAGGCAGTGAAGTCCCCTTCCTCATGGGGCTGCTGTGAGGAATATACTTACACTGTACTTGGAATGATACATTCCTCAGACTCTTTAAATATACTTGTCATACTTTAATATTTTACAAAGAGAACACTGAAGCTCAGAGAGGGAAAGGAACTTCGCCCAACATCACACAGCAGGTAGTAGCAAGAACCAGGACAGAAATTCAGGTCTCATTCCAAAGCTGGTTTCCGGAACCCCTGCCTCCACGTTAATAGGGCAGAAACCAACAAGCAACGTTGGGTCAGGGGCTGGGGAGGAGAAGAGCAAAGTGACCTCGAACTCAAGGAGAAGAGAGTCTGGGAGCTGGGGCAGGCAGGGCATCCAGGACCCTCCTCCCACTGTCCCGTTCCGTGACTTCCCTGACTGAATCCTCAGGGTGCTTCCGTCTGAGGCTGCCAGGCTGCTGAGTAAACACAGGCCCGAGGCAGGGGTCAGTGTCGGCAGCTGAGACCTGAGTCACTTCCTGACTCAACAGGCGTCCGGAGCCACAGCCAAAGTGACCAGCGCATGCCCTTGAAGCATCGCGCCCACCTGGGCAGTGAGCACATCCCTGGCATTCCTCCAGTCCTGGCTCACCTCTGCCACGCACAGGTGTTGGAGACACACAGTAGAGGCTCCAGCCCTGACCTGGCGTCTGGCCCAGTTGCCAGCCTCTTTCCTTTCTAGATCCTCAACCCGGAAGGAAACCCGAGTCTCCTGACAGCTCTCTCGTGCCTGCTCCCAGCCCTAAAATCTGGCCTCCTGATTCTGAAGTTGAAGGACTCTGCTTCAGGGTAACTTCCACTGGTGCCACCGGCCCCAAAGGTCCCGAATCTCCTGCAGGGAAACCCTTCCCTCCTCCCACGGGTGTCAGGGCTGGGGTAGGGGGTGAGGCAGGGAAAAGAGTGGGGAATGTGTGAGATACCCCAGGGCAGGATGTGCTGAGGGACACAAGGTTTGATCAGTAGACATGTCCTTATGATGGGGGCAAGGCCATGTCCTTTTAGGAGCAATGCCCCTCGATTTGGAGACGCTGCATACCTTGCAGCCAAGAGCGTGGACTCTAGAATCAGGCTGCATTAACTTCTTCACCCAGCTCTGCCCTTACCAGCTGTGCGACCTTGGACAAATTACTTAACCTCTCTGTACTTCAGGTTCCTCATCTCCAAAATGAGGATAACAACAGTACTGACTCACAGGCTTCTTACCGGGATTAAGTGAGTTGTGTATGTCAAGCACTTAGAATAATGGCAGGCACATGGCAAACACAAATGTTTGTTAAATGAATATTTTTTCACTTCTAATGGGCTGACTCTTCCATCCATTCTCCACACATTCATTGAGATTCTACTTGTGCTAGAGATGAACAAGACAGATTCCCTGCCTGAAATCCCTGTGGGGCATTTTTGTATGATCCCTGCACCCCACCCCGGCTCCAGAATGGTCTTCTAGGCCGTGCCTGATGCCGCAGGACTGCAGGGAGGGACCGGGGTCTGCAGACTCCCTAGTGCAGACCCCCAGCTTGTTGCAGGCCCCTCGCAAGTTCCTTTCCTTGTTCAAGACACCTTCTCTCCCTTTGACAAAGTGAAGCAAGAGGCCCCCACCCCTTCCACAGCCCCATCCCCAGGCCAGAAAGGGGTTAGATAAGTCACCCTTGCAGCCATTTTCCGCCCCTCACCTTGTTCCTCAAGGGCCTTTGCGATTTAATTTGAGCACAGAATCTGCTTCGGGCTGCATGAGCCACCAGACTAAGGGGTCAGAGGGCCTTGGTTTGCTGTTGCCCTCACAGGGCATTTGGAAGCCAGCAAAAACTGTGTTCAAAACTGAACCTTTGAACCTGCGTGGATATTTGGTGTTATAGAATTAGTGC
>NW_012148041.1:2014767-2016622 GCF_000956105.1 Propithecus coquereli
GGCGGGCGCGGCCGGGCGCGAGTGTCGGGCTCGCAGGCGCCGCGCCGGGCCGCCGAGACGGGTGCCCGGGATGAGCCTCACCCGGAAAAGGGGCTTCTACAAGCAGGAGGTCAACAAGACCGCCTGGGAGCTGCCCAAGACCTACGTGTCCCCGACGCACGTCGGCAGCGGGGCCTACGGCGCCGTGTGGTGAGGCCGGGCCGCGGGGGCGCGGGGGCGCGGGGGCGCCGGGCGCTTGGGCCCCGTGGCTGGCCTCTCTCCAGCACCACCTTGACCCGGGTCCGCAAGGCCCAGCGCCCTGCCCGGGGCTCGTCCCGGGCCGCCGTGGAGCTGGGAGCCTCCAGCCGCGGCAGAGCCGGCCCGGGCGCCATCTCACTCTCTCGCTGGGTGGCCGTGCGGGGTCCCTGGGGTTGAAGTAGGACCGGGTCTGGTGGTGACCCCAGATGGCGACCTCGCAGGGACCCCAGAGTTCGTCGGGCAGATCCCCACTGCTACGGAGGAGCACACCGAGGCCCAAGAGGGGAAGGGCCTCCCGCCCTGCGTGGGTCCTGGGGCACCCCGACGTCCCCGCCCCGCTGCCGGGCTCCGCTCGCAGGCTCTGCCTGGCTGTCCCGAGCTCCGGGCGGCGGGCATCCCTGGGCGGGCCCCTGCGCCGGGGAAACCACCCTGCGTCTGGAGGGGGCGCCGCCCGGGAGGAAAGCCGTTGCCTGCTGACCTGCCTGTGCCCCTGCAGCTCCGCCATCGACAAGCGGTCGGGGGAGAAGGTGGCCATCAAGAAGCTGAGCCGGCCCTTCCAGTCGGAGATCTTCGCCAAGCGCGCCTGCCGGGAGCTGCAGCTGCTGAAGCACATGCAGCATGAGAACGTAGGCCGGGGCCGCGGCGATGCGGGAGGGGACCCGAGGGGTCCTGACCAGGCCTCTCCCAGGACGGAGAGCTCAGGACAGGGGCAGGAGGAGGAGAATCTCCTCCCTGCTCCACCCATCGGGCTTCTCAGCTCATTATTAAAAGGAGGGGGTGCCGGGACCTGCCCTGCCCACCTTCCAGGAAAGGTACAAAGAGTATTTCTGGCAGCATGAGCTTTGAGAGGTACAAACTTACCATCTCGTTGTTAAGAGGCAACAGGCACGGAGGAACTTTGTAATTTGTTCCATGTCTAAGAGCTTATGGGACTAGAATCCAGGTTATTGTTGTTTCCACATGTGACCCTGGTAATAGTAACAGTAGCAATAACAGATACTTAATTGAGCACTTACTACGTGGCAGACACTGTTCTAAGAGCTTTGCATAAACTAACTTTTTTCATTCTTACGATATCACATGAGATTAGTGCTACTGCCCACATGTCACACAGGAGGAAACCGAGGCACAGCAAGCCTCCCAGGTTATGTGGTTAGTCAGTAGCGGAGCCGGGATTTGAATCCAGGCAGCCTGAATGCGTGACCGTTACAGACTGTCCTGCCTGACAGAAACAGCCGGGAAAACCAGCAACCCGGCTCTGGGCCAGGCAACCAGGCTTTGCTCCAGGACACCTAGATTGGAGGGCAAACATTCAAACAATGATTTCAAACTATTGTGCACATGTTAAGCCCCATCCCTCTTCAGCAAACCCTTCCCCTGGGGCCTCCAGCCAGGGGTGATCTTGCCCCCGGCTCTGAACCAGTGGCATGGCCGGCAAGGATGGATGTGGCTGGAGACCCAAGGTCAAGGGCAGGGAGCCTGCCAGCTGGAAAGCTCCTTCCGTGTTCCCTCCTTTCCCCCTTTGACCCTCCCCTCATGGTTCCCTGTTACCACTTGAGTTGAGAGTGGGTTTGTGCTGCTTGCCCTGAACACCAGACTTGGGAGCAGTGAGCACACG
>NW_012148041.1:2017652-2032481 GCF_000956105.1 Propithecus coquereli
GCCCGGCCTGGGGGTTCCTCTTTGGCCTCTGCCCCTTTAGCTGCTTCCAAGAAGGCTGGGGACCTGTCTCCTGCTGGAGGTGGTGCGTTAGGAAAGGGCGGGTGGTCCCGTGCATGGCTGGAGCCCCAGAGGAGGTGGGAGGAGGGGGCAGCATCTGTCTAGGTCTCACTGGTGACCTCTTCCCCAGGTCATCGGGCTCCTGGATGTCTTTACTCCTGCTTCCTCCCTGCGCAACTTCCACGACTTGTGAGTCGGGCGGCACTGGGTTCTGGGGCATTTGCAGGCCTTACTTGACACTCAGGAGCAAGTTGGGGAGGGTCCAAATTCTCTCTTCTGGGTAGGAGGGCCCCCCTTCCCTGGCAGTCCCTGTGCCTTTGGTCTGTCAAGGTATGATTCTCTCTGGAGAGATGCTCTCAGCCAAGGGTGGAGAGAAAGGCAGGCAGGAAGAGGCAGCGTGGGCTTTCCGGGGTGTGCTTGCCTGGCAGGGAACTGTCTGCACAGTTGCTTTGCTCTTTGCCCAGCTTTAACACCACAAAGACATGCCTATCAGACCTCACAGGGTTTGCACCAACGCCCCTCACCTTTCCCTGGAGGCCCAGGTGGGGCTCTGGACCTGGGGGCTCTTTCCAGCATGAAGCAAGGATCAGGAAGCCTGGGCTGCTTGTGGCCAGTGGAGTGTTTGATAGACTTACGTAGAACCAGAAAGCACAGTGGCGGAGTGTAGGGCTTCACCAGTGCCCTAAGCCACACTGGGCTGTTCGGACATTTCAGGAAGTTCAGTGTGGCAAGTGGAGGCCAGCAGCTGGTTTGGTCAAGCTAAGAGTCTGGACTTGATCCTACAGGTAGCCCCAAGTCCATGGGGGTTTCGAGCAGGGAGGTGATGTGGTCAGATGGGATTTTGGGGGTGCACTCTGGCAGCTGTGAGAAAGGAGCAGGGAGCAGCTCTGGGGAGGAGGGAAACCCTGAGGGCCAGTGTTAGTGACCCAGAACTTGATCTAAAGTAGAGGTGGCTGGGCCTGGTAGCACACGCCTATAATCCCAGCTACTTGGAAGGCTGAGGTGGGAAGATCGCTTGAAGTCAGGAGTTCAAGACCAGCCTAGGCAACATAGCATGACCCTGTCCCTAAACAAAAGTAAATAAATTTAAAAAATAAAAAATAGGTAGAGTTGACAGAATGCGGAGAGCAGACTTGAGACCCAGTTGGGAGGCAGGACTGACAGAATGCTGTGTCTGCTGGGAGGCGGGGGCTGGGCGAGGTGGCGGAGGTGGGGGTGCTCAGGTCCCTGCTGGGAAGACGAAGTGAAGGAAGAACAGATCTTGGGGGGAAGGACAGCCCCATTTTGGACACTTCACTTTTGAAGAGCGTTCACATGTTTAATCAGCAGTTGCAAATAAAAATGAACCTCAGCAGAAGGAGGTCCAGGTGAGGGATCTGGGTCTGGGCTGGATCATCACCTGTGGGTGACAGCTGAATCCGGGAACAGGGAATTGTGGGACATGACGAGATCATGTTGATTCGGACGTCCACTTTAAGGAGAGGGTACAAGAGGATGAGCAGATGAAGAAAACTGAGAGCCTGATCAAGGGCAGAGGAGTCCGGCAGGGAATTCTGAGGGAGTGTCAGACTTTGCAAAAGGCCAGGAAAGGGAGTAGCGGTGTTTGTCCTGTGGTTGCCGGTGACCTTGAGCCGAGCAGTTTGGCGGTAGGACGGAAGCAGAAACCAGGTTGGGGGGTGCCCGGGAGCTAAGGCAGTGGAGTCAAGGAGCGAGGGTCACCCTTTCCAGAAGTGTGGTAGCGAGAAAGGCTGGAGTGGTCACTTGAAGAAGCAAAGTCAAGGGCAGGTGGTCCTAGCACAGCGAGGCCTCCAGAAGTTTGTCTGCCAAGAAGAAAGAACTGGGGTCCACGTGGGGGTGAAAGACGCAGGAGGGAAGTGTGCATGGAGTGGGGCCCAGGGTCGGGGGTGGTGTGGGTGGGCAGAAGGCTTCCAGAATTCAGAGACTCACAGAGATGGCCTCCACCACATCCCTTTTTTATAAAAAATATTTATTTTATAATCGTTATTATTTTTTGTTCTGGATTTTGCTGTTACTACTTGAGTAACAGTTACATTTTGCTGTCCTCGACCTGTTTTGCAATCCCGTAAGAGGGTGCAATGGCCCAGCCTCCTCCTCTAGCCTCCTGGAAATTGTTTCATTGTATCCTTCTTGGAAGGGCAGGCATGTTGTCTGTTGCTGGCGGAGCCATCGCAGCCAGGCGTGACCCTCTGGGGGAGAAAATATTTGGATAGAAGCAGAAGGAAATACTGGCAGATGTTCCCAACTCCCAGCTGTGGCTTTCCGTGGGACTCCAAGGAGGGCGAGGAGAGGGTACCTTTGAAGAGCAGGAACACAACTCCATGCGGTTTTCCTAAGCACGCAATAGCTGAAGTGCTTACCCTGAGCTCTGCCAACTGGGCCACCTGCCGCGGGGAGGCTGGGAGCCGGGAGCCTGGAGGCCCGTGGGAGGCTGGCTGGCTGGGGTGGGGCTGGTTTTTGCACAGGAGGTCAGCTCTGAGGCCTCCGTTCTGTCCCACCCCCACCTCCACCCCCGTCCTCTGAGCGCAGACCTGACCTGGGCTGGGTGGGGCTGGGGACTGTTCCAAGAAGCCCTCGTGCCTTCCAGCTACCTGGTGATGCCCTTCATGCAGACAGACCTGCAGAAGATCATGGGGATGGAGTTCAGTGAGGAGAAGATCCAGTATCTCGTGTATCAGATGCTCAAAGGCCTCAAAGTGGGTGGGGGCTTGGAGGGCGGCAGAGGGGGTGCCTTGGTGTTGAGACCTGAGGTCTGGGGGAGGCTGGAGGGGAGTGCGTGGTGACAGGCCCGAGGTTCCCGAGCCAGGCTGAAATGCCTGGTGTGGACACTGGGCGATGAATCCACCCTCTCTCTCCCCCGACAGTACATCCACTCAGCTGGGGTCGTGCACAGGGTGAGTGTTTTCTCTGCCACAGTCCTCAGAGGCCCCGTCCCACTCCTGGGTGGGGGGTTCTCTGGCAGTCAAGGAGTGCGGAGAGGTGGAGGGAGGGGACAATTCCAGGAGCATGGAATGTGGATTTTTGAGACCCAGCCTTGGCCCAGGGAGGCCTGCTCAGACAAATCGCCGTGTTCCGGGGAGCTCCATGGGGAGTTGCTGTAGTCAAAGTGGGCCCTGAGCTGGGTGCGGCGGCTCTGAGAATCAGGGACAGTTAGAGGCGGATGGGCCCGAGAGGATGCCTGGTCCAACCCTCATTTTACACATGAGGAAACCGAGGCCCAGAGAGGGAAGGGGCCTGGCCGAGGGCACACTGCTGGCAGGGCAGGACAAGCTCCTGCGGTGCCTCTCAGGCCAGTGCTCGTTCTCTGTCCTCCCACCCAGGACCTGAAGCCGGGCAACCTGGCGGTGAACGAGGACTGCGAACTGAAGGTGAGGGGCCGCGGCGGGCTCAGCGGGGGGCAGGGTGGGCCCTCGACCGCGGGAGCCCTCCCAGCCGCTCCAGGAGCCTCCTCTCCTCAGCAAGCTCCTCTCCCCATGTCCCCTGAGCCATAGATCCTGGATTTTGGGCTGGCACGGCCCGCAGATGCCGAGATGACCGGCTACGTGGTGACCCGCTGGTACCGGGCCCCCGAGGTGATCCTGAGCTGGATGCACTACAACCAGACCGGTCAGTGGGCGGCCGCCCCGGGGGCTGGCCGGGGCCTGCTCGGGCAGCTTCCCTGGGGCCACCTGGTTATTCCGCGCTGACTGATCACCGGGTCCCAGACAGCCTAGTGACACTCCCCTCCCTCTGCAGTGGACATCTGGTCTGTTGGCTGCATCATGGCGGAGATGCTGACGGGGAAAACCCTGTTCAAGGGGAAAGATTGTATCCTTTGCCAGAAAAGCCAAACTCCACCTAGGGATTCATTCCTTCCACAGGCATTTTATTTAAATAACTCTCTCTCTTTTTTTTTAATGCAAGAGTGATACACGCTCCCCGTAGAATAATTTTTAAATGCAGATAAGCAAAATGGTGAAAGTGAGTCACCTGTAAGTCTACACCACGAAGACCCTGCTTCGGGACTCAGCACCGCACACGCTAACTGAGCTGTGTGCGGGGCAGGCCGGGGACGGGGAGACGCAGGGTCTGCCCCGCCCAGCGCACCGCCGTGGGGGCGGGAGGGAGGACGAGGAAACAGAGGAAGAGCACAGAGTGGGCACGAGGGCCAGAAGTCCACACTCTGGGAGCGATGGTCAGGGAGGGGCCCTTCGCAACCCGGCATGTCGGAAAGCCCCCCGAGACCGAGTCCTGCAGGAGCAGCGTCCTCTCCTGAATGCAGGCGGCGGTTGGTCACCACGGTACCAGGTGGAGTGACGGTGGCGCCGAGGGAAGGGCAGCCTCAAACCCACCAGCAGAGAGTAAGGCCGACCCTTAACCAGCTGCCAAGACCTGGACCAGTTGACCCAGATCCTGAAAGTGACCGGAGTGCCGGGCACAGAGTTTGTGCAGAAGCTGAACGACAAAGCGGTGGGTGGCAAACGGGGCCTAGGCTGGCTCAGGCCGTGCGCTCGGCTGAGCAGCGGCCAGGTGGGCTGGGGGCCTTTGGCCCACTTGCACCTTCCCACAGTGTCCCTCTGCCCTGGCAGGTGCCATTGACTTGTCCTGCCTGGGACTCTCACCTGAGCCTTCAGCCCTGCTCTGTACCCTGAGGTTGGAGCCCTGCTGCTTTTCTGTCTTCCAGGCCAAAGCCTACATCCAGTCCCTGCCACAGAGCCCCAAGAAGGATTTCACTCAGCTCTTCCCACGGGCCAGTCCCCAGGGTGAGTCTCGGGACCTGCGCCCCAGGGCCTCCGGGTCCGTGCCAGCAGGCGGGCTCCCCGGGCCTGGGCCGAGGCTCACGCTCTGCTGTGCAGCCGTAGACCTCCTGGAGAAGATGCTGGAGCTGGATGTGGACAAACGCCTGACAGCCGCGCAGGCCCTCGCCCACCCCTTCTTTGACCCCTTCCGGGACCCTGAGGAGGAGACGGAGGCCCAGCAGCCGTTCGATGATTCCTTAGAACACGAGAAACTTACAGTGGACGAATGGAAGCGTAAGCGCCGGGCCCTGGGCTCCTCCCCTGTCTGCCTGCAGCCCGTCCTCCTTCGCGGCCCTGCCTGGCCCTGCCGGCCCCCGCTGGAATGCGAATTAGCTCCTGTGTGTTTTTTCTCCTTGAACTGACTTCCCGCTCCATGTTATGTCTAAAGCGGGGGTGGGCCCTCTCTTGCCCTCAGCACCCCCTTACCCACCTGAAACCACTTTGCCTTCCTTAGAGCACATCTACAAGGAGATCGTGAGCTTCAGCCCCATTGCCCGGAAGGACTCACGGCGCCGGAGTGGCATGAAGCTGTAGCGACTTGTGCAGCCCGACCCCCGACTGAGCCCGGGAACTGCCACATGGCACCACTGGCCAGGCACTGTCCAGGGACCAGTATTTATTTGTCATTACCAAAGTCTCAACCCTTCTCCCAATACAGCCTTTCGAGCAGAGGACAGAAGGGCCCTTCTCCTTGTGTAGGAGATGGGCCTAGGAGGCGCAGAATTCAAAGCTGTTGGTTGGGGGAAAATTAGCTCTGATCATACGGCCCTGTTAGAATGCCCACCTGGAGAACCGCCCAAGTGTGGGGGTCCTTTCCTTCCTGGCTCTGTGGGGCCGAGAGGGGTGCTGAGCTGGGCCAGGGGTCTGTGGCAGTGATGGCATATTAGTGTACCAGGGCTGCTGTAACAAGTTACCACAAACTGGATGGCATAAAACAACAAAATTATTCTCTCTCTGTTTTGGAGGCTAGAAATCTGAGATCGAGGTGTTGGCAGGGCCATGTCCCCTTTGAAGGCTCCAGCGGGGGGAATCCTTCCTTACCTCTTTGTAGCTTCTGGTACATTCCCTGGCATGGCTGCATCACTCCATTCTCTGCGTGTGTTTTCATGTGCCTTCCTGAGTGTATCTGTCCTCCTCCTAGAAGAGCACCAGTCATTGGACTCAGGGCCCGCCCTGACCCAGTAGGATCTCACCTCGATCCTTCCCGCTTACGTCTGCGGAGACTCTATTTCCAAATAAAGGCACATTCTCAGGTTCCAGGTGGACGTGAATTTTGAGGGGACACTATTCAACTCCCTACAGATGGCCATGGGGGGGGCCCTTCCTGGGGCCTGTGCTCAGGCCTCGTGGGCTGTTACGGAGCCAAATGTGTTTGGCTGCTAAATTGAGAGAGCTGCAGAGAGAGCTGCAGCTGGTGAGACATTGCGCTCAGGCTATTTTGGGTGAGTGATAAGCAATCAAGATAGGAAACGCCAGCAGGCTTGTCGCCGGGGAGCTGCACGAGGCACAAGTGGGCTTGTTCCCGGCTTTGTGGCAAACTGTTCGTGCCTTTCCGGGAGATGGCACAGCTCTCCAGAGCTTTCACCTGACAGTGGTTAGGATCCTTCTGTTTGGGTTTGAAAACCTTTGGTCGAACAAATTTCCATTTGCACAAGCAGACAGGGGCACAGTGGGTCTCAAACGGCCCCAAGTACCAGGGGACTTGCTAGACTAGCTTCCTGGCCCCACCCCAGGGATTCCAATTCAGCAGGTCTGGAGTTGAGACCCTAGAATGTGCATCCAAATGCACAAAGGACCTTTCACCCTGCCCCAAGCCCGGTGGTTCTGATGGATATTGGACCGTTTTTAGAGACAGGCAGCTGATTTCAGCACTACTGAATTTTTCAGGAGCCCTAAATCAGAAACCTACAGCGGGAGACCGAGGGGCTGCAGATGAGATGCACACTCGTTTTCCAGCTGTTAAAACAGGCGCAAATGGCATTTCTAAGGTAGCGAAACTCTTCTGTATGATACCATGATGGCGGACATAGGACTGTGCATTTGTTAAAATCTGTAGAACTGTACGACACAAAGAGTGAACCCTCAGCAAACTGTGGACTTTAGTTAGTAATAACGTATCAGCGTTGGTTCATCGGTTGTAACAGATGTACCGCTAGTGCAAGATGTTAGTAATAGGGGAAGGGGGGAAGTACATGGGAACCCACTGTACTTTCTGCAAACCTAAAACTGTCCTAAAAACAATGACGACAAATGCCCTGAGACCCCAAGAGACTCGGTGAGATGCCCATGGCTAGGAAGTCATGGAGTCGGGATTTGAACCCAGGCAGGCTTAACCACTGCGCCAACAGTTCTTACCCCAAACTTAGATTCAAGGGTTGCCCGGCCTTTTCTTTCTTCTTGTGTGTGTATCTCTGAGCTCCTTTACTACCGGCTATGTCCATGGACTCTGTTTTCTGTCCCACAGAGTGGCCCTGCTGCCAAGGAGCGGGGAGTCCGTGACCAGGACTGGCCCTGACCTTGCTGATTACTAAACTGCCCCAGGCTCCCTGCGTCAAAATCCCTCTAAGTCTCCTTCTGAGATTCCTCACTGGCCCCAAGGAAAAAGTCCAGCCTTCTTGGCCTGGTATTCCAACCCCCGTGCATCCTCTCTAGACTCGTCAACCCCCTGCCTCCCATATATATCCCTGATGCCAGCATGGCCTGCCATGGGACTCCAGTCCTGGGATCCACCCTGGGGCTCATTCTGTGCATAAGCAGGTTAAAAGCCCTGATGAGTCCTGCAGTAAAGAGACCTGTTCAATATTGTTGAATCTGCCACTTCCCAAATGTACCAAATGGGACCCCATTTCCCCCCAACTGCGTCTCACACATGGCCGTCTTTGCCCAGTGCAGCCCGGAGCCTCCGCCTACAAGGCTCTGGGCCTTCCGTCCCTCTCCACTCAGGAAAACCCTTGTCATCCTTCAAGACTCTACCTCGGGCCTCCCTCCAGGAAGCAGTTCTCCATCGTCCTCCCTCAGGGAGCAAGTGGCTTCCTCCCCTGTCCCAGGCCCTCTGTGGGCAACATTCCCTCCCCACTGCCCGCCGTGGGCCCCTGTTGGGACAAGTATCTGTGAGTAAATGAACAACTGATGACCCGGGGTCCTACCGGTCATTTCCACGACCTGACCAGACCCGTGTGGCCTCGAAGGCAGCAGAGAGCACAGCAGGAAGCAGAAGTGGGTGGCCCTGGGCGGTCCCTTTGTGTTGCTCTCCTGGAAACCTCTAGGCTCTCAGACTCCCAGGCCTCTCCCCATCACCCCTCAGTGTCCCTCCAGATCATCCCCCAGCCCAGAATTAAACGTCAGGCCCTTCCCTCACAGTTGCCTCAGACCTGGGAACTTTCTTCAAACGGAGGCGAGGGAGCTCCGCAGTACAAAGGGGTCGTCGGCTGGGCCTTACCCTGTGGGCTCGTGGCCTGGGTGGCAGGAAACCAGCCCGTTCTCTGCCGGCTGGGGGCGGGAGGGCTGATCTTGTGGGATTTGGGCTCAGCTGCTCTCACTGTTGGCCTGGGGCAGGTCTCGCATCCCCGGACCACGGGGATGAGGTTGGGCTTTGAGGGCGGTGATGGGGTGGCTTGGAAGGTCTTAACAGAGATGCGAAAGGCAGACTGGGAGACTGGGAGACGGGGACAGTCCGCAGCAGCAGGTGCGACCTGCATTCCCTCCGTTCGAAACGAAGGGTGTCCTTGCACAGGGCGCAGCTCCTCTCCCAAGGCTGCGGGGCCTGGGCCACTCGTGAGAACGGTGGGCGTGCCGTGCCAGGGCAGGGCGCGCAGTGAGGGGCAGCACGTGGGGGAGCGGACGCAGAGGAGCTGCTCTTAGGAGGAGAGCGCGCCGTGCACAGGCGTCCCCAGCAGCCTGCAAGGCTAGAGTCTGCACAGGCAGCGGCTCAGCTCTCGCCTGGCACGTGCAAATAGCTTTTGCCTCCACTAGGGTGTGGGGAACTGTCTTCACGGCCCAGAGAAGCGCTGCAGCCACAGCGGAGGAAGGAGTTTTCCTGCCTCTTCTCCCACTCTTGGCTTTTGCATCCTTCAGTTCAGCTGAAGCAGATCTTAAGAACCAACGCCGGGACGCTCCCCTTTCCTGACCCCGCGGTGCACCTGGTGCCCTGTGCCCATTCTCCCTAAACCTCCCGTGACTGAAGGTGGCAGGCTGGTGATTTCTCCTTTTCACCATGGGCAGCAGAGGCCCAGTGCCGTTCAACCAAACTGAAGATCCCGGCGAGTGGCAACTGTCTCTGTCGAGCCCTCGGGGGTGTCCTGGGGCGGGAGTGCTGCCAGCTGGAATCCTGCTCAGTTCCTGCCGTCACAGCCCCTGCTCCGCCAGGCAGCTCCCTCTCGCTGGGCCACACCTGTGTGTCAACAGGGCCCTAAGCTGGGGCCTCTTGACCATTTTTTGTGCCATGGATCACTTCTCAAAATAATATTTTCATATGCATAAAATACACAGGATTACAAAGTAGTCTGGTGATATTGATATGTAGTTGTCAAAATACCTTTTTTTTTTTTTTGAGACAGTGTCTCACTCTGTTGCCCAGGCCAGAGTGCCATGGCGTCAGCCTGGCTCACAGCAACCTCAGACTCCTGGGCTCAGGCGATCCTCCTGCCTCAGCCTCCCGAGTAGCTGGACTACAGGCACGCGCCACCATGCCCGGCTAAGTTTTTTCTATTTTTAGTTGTTTGGCTAATTTCTTTCTATTTCTAATAGAGACAGGGTCTTGCTCTTGCTCAGGGTGGTCTCTAACTCTGAGCTCAAGCGATCCTCCCGCCTCGGCCTCCCAGAGTGCTAGGATTACAGGCGTGAGCCACCGTGCCCGACCTGTCAAAATACTTTTTAAATGCGTAATGTGGTAATATGTGCCTGGGTTTCTTTATTAACACATTAGATAAGATCTAGGAGTGGGCCTCTTAACCTACTGTAGACTGCAATGGAGATGAGTGTGGAGGACATTCAGGACATCTGCAGCACCCTGTACGGGATAGGAACAGCTCTGTGATTTCCATTGGTGCTGCCGATACAACTGCAGTTTGCTACCTTTACTCAAAACCTAGGGAATAGAAGTGACTAAAAATAAAGTTGTCATATTTTCCAAGTTCAGAGACCCCTGAATTCTCTAGTTTGTGGACGCCACTTAAGAGCTCCTGTTCTAGCTAATAAAATATGACTTTCAGTATCCTCTGCTATTTCTTAACTCCATATAATCACGGAGGCGGGTTGGAAACTCCCAGCTCTGCACTGATGCCCACAACACGTATTACCTTTATTTGTCTGGGGCTCCCAACCTCACCATCCGGGAGGAATGGGTCTGATGGGGGCATTTTGCCAGGGAATTGGTGGAGGCCTCTATATCTAGTTTGCAAAATGGGTGGGATCTCCCATCCCTGTCCCACTGTGTTCCCTCTAAACAATTTTACCGATGAAGACATTTAGGCCCAGGGCAGGGACTGGGGCCCAGGTCTCCTACTTGCCAAGGCACTGTGCTTCCTGCTGCAGCAGTGGCCTGGTCACTTACAGAGATTAATTTTTGTTGTTTTTTTCTTCCCTGTGCCCCCAACCACCACAGGCACAAAGGTAGCCAGGCCGTGGGACAGATTTTTGTTAACTGTCAAAGAGAAGAAGCTTCCAACAAGACACTTGTTTCTCTCTGTTTTCCCAAAGGTCTCACCATCAAGAATATTTGCTAGGACTCTGGGATGGGAAAGCAGGGTGGTGAGGGAGGGAAGTGTGGTTGAGAAACAGCGTGGCTTAGATAGGAGGTTTCTCCTGACCAGGAGGAGGTGGAGGCCTATGAGTGCCCAAATCCACTTGGGACTGTGCCCAGCTCCCCGCCAACACCCTGGCAAAGCCCAGGTGGAAGCTGTTAGGTGCACCCAGGGAGGTTGGACCCTAGGCACAGAGTTCCCGGTCTTGGCTGAAATTTCTGTGGCCTGGGGCAGAACAGCCATGGACCCAAAAGAGCCCTGTGGACGGGGACAGTGGTCTTCTGTGGCAGACACAGTTGGTTACTTATCTATCAGCCATTCCCCTGTTTTCTTAGAGAACCCATATTTTGTTCAGGCTACAACTTGCTCAGAAAGGTGGGCCCTTCCTCCTGCTCCAGGGAGTGACCCATGATTGCTATAAACCAAGTATGCTAATTTTCCCTTTGCTGGTGAGTGATTTAGGACTCGGTTCTGGCCAAGAGCACTTTGGGGGAGCCTGGGAAGAAAATACAAATGGTCTGCACCTGCTACCTGCCCTGAGTGCGGATGGCTTTGTGAACTCTGCAGCTCTGGCAGCCATTGTGTGACCATGAGGCAGCAAGCTTAGAGTAAAACATCTACACATTGAGGATGATAGAATGGAAGGATGGAAAGATCCTGAATGCCTGGACACATCAGGGAGCTGTGACACCACTCTGGGGGCTGCCTGCCTCTAGACCTCTTGTTATGTGAAACAACTAAATAGCTTTTTTAGCTTACGCTACTATCAGGCAGGGTTTCTCCTATATATAGCCCCACGTTCTTTTTTTAAATCCCCACGGTATTTCACGGCCCCCACATTCTTAACTGGCACAACACCCAGTGATTTTAACTACAGACTGATAAACAGAGAGGCTTTCTGCAGGTTGTGGGGTCCATAAGATTGCAGAACTTTTGTCAGATTCCCAGGAGGAGCCCCAGTGAAGACTGCAGTTGGATTTCCCCCAGCCCAGCAGGACAGGGCATTGGCTTTAGAAACCCAGGCTTAGTTCGGCCTTTCCTTTTCATCCTCCGACGAGGAAGTGGAGCCTGTCCCAGCCTTGTCCCCTCCCTGTGTGGTGCACTATAGCAGGCAGGTGTCGGGCTCCGGGGACGCACAGCGTATGCTGTTCTCACGCACCAGCTCTGCGATCCGGGGCTTCAGTTTCCTCGTCTGCAAAATGAGGGCAATGATACTAAAGAAATTAATATGAGGAAAGTACTGAGAGCAGTGTCCGGCACACAGGAAGCGCTTGCCAGGAGTTAACTTCCCTCCTCGACCACCCCGTCTTCCTGACGCCTGGTCTCCTTCATGTTGAATCCTCCCTGAGTGGGTCTCCTCGCTTAATTACCACGCTGTCTTACGAGAGGAGTGTGTTTGTCACCTCTCTGTCACTCCCTAGCGAGCACCCTTACACCTGCCTTCAGGATCTACCCGTCTTCCACAGGGACCCTCCCGCATTCTCCCGCAGTCTCCGATCAACAAGTCCCGCCGTCCTCAGGCCCGTGCCCACGCCATGCCCGCCACCCCCCTCTACCTCGGCCTTGGCAGCATGACTTCCTCCCCCTTATCCCCTATTGCCGTGGAAATCTATCTTTCTATCGATCCATCTATCGACAGAGAGATTTATTTTAAGGAACTGGCTCACATGATTGTGGAGGATCGGCAAGTCTGAAATCTGCAGGGCAGGCGGGCCGGCTGGCAACGCAGGTGAGACTTCATGTCACAGTCTTGAGTCCCGAAATGCACAGGACAGACCAGGCAGGCTGGGAACTCAGGCAAGATACCTATGTTATAGTCTTGAGTCAGAATTCCTTCTGGAAACCTCAGCCTTTGCTCTTAAAGCCTTCAACTGATTGGACGAGGCCCACCCACGTTATGGAGGGTAATGTGCTTTACTTAAAATCAACCAATTATAAACGTTAACCACATCTACAACATTTCTTCGCGGCAACGTCTAGACTATTGTTTAACCAAATAACTGGGCAAGAAGCCTGGCCAGGTTGACACATAAAATTAACACCATGCGTTTGGGGCCGGATATTTCACTCCTCTGAGCCTGACTTTCCTTCTCTAAAATGGGACCTTAGAGCTGAGTGTGGCTTGCAGGACTGGCGAGTGCACCCTCTCGCTGTGGCCGTACCAGCAGGTGCTCAAAGCCCCTGTGGGCGGCGGTGATACTCCTGGGAGTGCCGGGAACACAAAACCCAGCTGCTGCTCTCCAGCTACGAGCTATGAGGGCAGGACACACGACCAAGGAGGCGACTGCGCTCACTCCAACTGACTCCCCGCCCCAGCAGACTGGTTCTGAACCTCTGGTTCGTGTAAAAACTCCCAAGGAGATGAAATCTTCCAGAATTCTTCCCGTTCTTCTTTGTGGCATGAGGAAGAAAGTTTCACCACTGATTTTCTTCATCTTGGAGACAGGGGCGGGGAAAACTTGGATCAATGTGTCAAAACGAATTAAATTCACTTTTTCAGCAGCCATTTCGCGTTCCGTAAGAACTGCGTATTCATGCCAGTAAACGGCCGAGCAGGAACCAGATGATCGCTCAGTTTTCCTGGAAATCAGGAAATCAATCAAGCTTTCTCAAACTGAGATGTCTGCATTGTGAAATACTGCTTACCATCCCCAAAAGCTGTTTTAAATAAGCGTAATTTTTATAAATGGAAATATTCTCTCCCTTTCTCTTTCTCCCTCCCTGCCTCCTTCCGTCTCTCCCTTCCTTTCTTTTTTCAAACCAGTGTTGCCCACCGTTTGACTACAGCTAATGTGTTCAAGCTCAGGCACCAGTTTTTACAAATAGGTGGGATGGGATACGGGCTGCTCTATTTCTCTCTGAGACCGGCCATTGTTTTTGCCCAATAACTGGCACCTCCTCCGCCTGTCCCAGAGTTTCGTGCCTCTGTCGGTGCCGGCCTCTCTTGCTTTCCTGCCCTTTCTTACAGCAAAATCATTACTTCAGCTGCCTCTTTCTGAGCCAGGAATAAAAGGATTTCAAAAAACCTCTGTGTACAGTATTAAGATTTGAGATACATATATATATATGTATTTTCTTTTTTTTTTCTTTTTTTGAGACAGAGTCTTGCTCTGTTGCCCGGGCTAGAGTGCCGTGGTGTCAGCCTAGCTCACAGCAACCTCAAACTCCTGGGCTCAAGCGATCCTCCTGCCTCAGCCTCCCGAGTAGCTGAGACTACAGGCATGCACCACCATGCCCGGCTAATTTTTTCTATATATTTTTAGTTGTCCAGCTAATTTCTTTCTATTTTTAGTAGAGACGGGGTCTTGCTCTTGCTCAGGCTGGTCTCGAACTCCTGAGCTCAAACAATCCGCCCGCCTCGGCCTCCCAGAGTGCTGGGATTACAGGCGTGAGCCACTGCGCCCGGCCAATATATTTTTAATAAGCATTTAATTTTAGATTTGTAGAATAGCTGCCAGGAGAATACAGAGAATTTCCGTAAACCCAAATGTCCCTCAGTGGGGGTTTGTCTGATGTTTTCCTCATGCCCACACTGTGGTAATGTGTTTTGGGGCTGAAGACGAAAGGGCAAAGTGCCATTCTCATCACAGCATATGGAGGGCCTGTCCCATCCACAGGATTTAGCGCTGTCGATGTTAACCTTGGCCATTGGGCTAAGGAAGAGCTTGCCAGATTTCTCCACTGGGAGTTATTTTTCTCCGCCTTTGCATTCTATAGTCTTTGGAAACCAGTCCTTAAGCACAGCCCATCCTTAAGAAGGGGAAGTTACACTCCACTTCCTTGAGGAGGGAATATCCAGACAAATTATTTGAAATATTTCCGTATGGGAGTTTTCAAAAAATAATTTATATCTATGGGCTCATGGGTGTCTATTTTATACTTTGGGTATAATCCAATAAATAATATGATAAAGTAATAATAACAAAAAGCTTTGCCTTTTGACTTGATTTGTAGGTTTTCTTCCTTTTGCGTGGCTTGAGTCCGTATCCCTGAAAGGACCTGGAGGTGCTGCCCACAGCCGGAGAGTCCACACATGAACCGTGCAAACACCTGGCATCCCGGGAGTCAGGGGACCGTTTCCATTTATCCATTTGGATGCTGATCAATCCAGAGTCCACTCTGGATGACCGTCCCGAAGGCCCTTGCCTCTCTTGTGTAGCTTTGTCCTCGTCCACGCTATCTGTCTTCTCCATCTCTACGCAATCCACCCCTCGTAGAAAATGTGGGGGATCTTC
>NW_012148041.1:2033029-2033839 GCF_000956105.1 Propithecus coquereli
TTTCTTTCTAATTTTAGTGGAGACGGGGGTCTCGCTCTTGCTCAGGCTGGTCTCGAACTCCTGAGCTCAAACAATCCGCCCACCTCGGGCTCCCAGAGTGCTAGGATTACAGGCGTGAGCCACCACGCCCAGCCTATTTTTTTTTAAGGTATACTCTTCTGGGTACTTTAAATATATCATTTCCAATCTTCCCGCTAATTACAAGGTAATTATTATTCCCATTTCACAGATATGGAAACTGAATCTTTGACAATTTTAAAAAATTCCCCAAGATTTTCCTCCTCTTATCTCGCAGTTTTTTTCTTCTCAGTCTCCTCCACCAGCTCCTCTTCTCATCCCAGTCCTAATGGTGGAGTCCCCATTGCTCTGTCCTTGGTTCCCTTTTCTGTCCATGCTCCCCTCTTAATGGTCTCTTCTGTTCTCATGGCTCTACATACCATCTATATGTCGATGAGTACCAAATGTATGTCGCTACCTTGGATCTTTTCATTAAATTTTCAGACAAGTCAACATCTTCACTTGAGTGTTTTAAAACAAAAGTTGGAGGTCTGCTTCCAATAGTGGTGGAGTAGCTTATAATATATTACAATAATCACAGACTCTGGACAAAATAAAAAACACAACTATTTGAAGGCACTGGAGAGAAAAAAACAGGCAGAAACTAGAGGGAAGTCAACCACTGAAAGAAGGGAAGTGCAGTGGGGAAGATTTGCAATTTATAAGGCTTTTGCCTGAGGGTACTTTCTAGACTGGGTAGCATAGGATGGCCAGAATTCAAGCATAAAGCTGCTAGGCTTACTGGTTTGACAC
>NW_012148041.1:2046534-2047832 GCF_000956105.1 Propithecus coquereli
AGCCTCCTGAGTAGCTGGGACTACAGGCATGCACCACCATGCCCGGCTAATTTTTTCTATATATTTTTAGTTGTCCGATTAGTTTCTTTCTATTTTTTTAGTAGAGATGGGGTCTCGCTATTGCTCAGGCTGGTCTCAAACTCCTGAGCTCAAACGATCCGCCCGCCTCGGCCTCCCAGAGAGCTAGGATTACAGGAGTGAGCCTCCGCGCCCGGCCCATGGTATGTTTTTTGACTTGAAAAGATTATTCAAGTCTTCTTTTATCTGAGAAAAGACTAAACTTATATGTTGAAATATAACATGATCTAAATCGTGTATACAGTTGGCCCTCTGTATCTGTGGGCTCCACATGTGCAGATTCAACCAACAGAGATCAAAAACATTCAACAACAACAACAGCAATAATAAAAAATAACAACAATAAAAAATAACACAAATTTTAAAAATACAGTATAATAACTATGTGACATTTATATGGTTTTATGTGTTATAAGTAATCTAGAGATGATTTAAAGTATACAGGAGGATATGCATAGGTTATATGCTAATATTATGCAATTTTATCTAAGGGACTTGAGCATCCACAGAGTTTGGTATCCACAGGGGTCCTGGAGCCAATCCTCTGCAGGTACCAAGGAATCACTATGTGTGTGTGTGTGTGTGTGTGTGTGTATAAAATACAGATACCCCTCAGTATCCACAGGATGTGTGTGTGTGTGTGTGTGTGTGTGTATGATCTAAAATTTCGACATATCCACATAAAGATTTTCATGGTATTCTCTTAGGATTTTTTAAATCTCGGCCCTATCTCTAGCTAAGTCTTCCTTTTTCTTTCCTAATGCTGCTCTAAGGAGTTTCTCTCTGTCTCTCAGTCCATCAATTTCAGTCAAGCTTTGCCAGAACTTTTCAATTTTGTTAGTCTTTTTGGAGAATCAACTTTTAGCTTTATTGATTCTTTCTACTGTATATTTATTTTTTGTTTTCTTCTTTTTTTGTTAGTTTGTGTTCTTAACTTTAGTTCTTTTTTAAGGTTTATTCTACTGTCCTTTTTCTAACTTCTTAAGTTGGATGCTTAGCTCGTTAATTTTCAGTTTTTCTCCTTTTCTAATATATAAATTAAAAGCCATGGATTCCAAGCTGCATCCCGTAAGAGTTAATATGTGATACATTAATTATTGGTTAGTATTAAACATGTCATTCAAATCTTCATCATGATTTGGGGCATCCATAAATTATTTATAATCATCTTTTACATCTCCAAACATTTAAGATTTAAATTTACCCTTTTGTTATTCATT
>NW_012148041.1:2047882-2050975 GCF_000956105.1 Propithecus coquereli
ATTTATGTAATATATATGAAAATAATAGCATAAAAAACAGGTTGGGATAAACGGAACCGTATTGTTGCAAGATTCTTATATTTTATGTGATCTGTCACAATATTAAACCTAAGCAGACTATCATAAGTTTAGGAAGCATATTGTAACCCCTAGAGCAACCTTCATGAAATAATATAAAACAAGAATTAAAACAGAATGATTAAAGCATTCAATTAACCCAAATGAAGGCAAGAAAGGAGAGAAGTAAGTGACACTGTTACTGAAAGCTCAGCACTTGTCCACAAGGCTACATCAGAAGAACCAGGACAAGTGGTTGAGGAGAAGGACAGAGAAGTTTATTACTTTACCAGCAAAGGAGGAAAATGGCAGACTCTGTCATCTCAAAATCTAAATTCCTGTCCATAAGCAGAAATGCAGAACTTTTAAAGGGAGAGCCCTCAGTTCCAGGCTATTGTTGTAATGATTCTAATCCTCCCATCTCTGCCGAAGACAAAGCCTGTGATCTCCCCCTGCCTGGGAGGCCCACCCAGACCTCTGCAGGCCAGGCACCAGGGATGGAGCCGGTAGTTCAGCGGAGCCATCTCCTGTAACGCTAAGAACAAAAGACATTCTCCTGCCCTTCCCGACCACCTGCCTCTGAAGCAGGGATGCAGGCCTCAGTTCCTAAAAAGAGTGGGAGTTTTAAAGAGATGAAAATCATCTTTTGCCATTTTTTCCCCCAGGCCATTCCCCTTGTTACATATTCCTCACTCTCAATTTTACGCTTCCATATCTCTGGGAGGAAGGGCAACTACTCTGTTACAGAACAAATAGAAAATAAACAGAAAATAATAGACCTAAATCCAATCATCAATAGTTACCTTAAATGTGAAGGACCTAAACACTTCAAATTAAGGGCAGAGATAACCAGAAAGGATATAAAAATAAGACACACCATATGCTGTTTCCATGAGAAGCAATTTAAGCAAAAAGGCACAGATAGATTGAAAGTAAAAGGATGAAAAATTATACACTGTGAAAACAGTAAGCATGAGCTAGCTTGTGTGGCTAGAGTATATCCAACAAGAAAGATTTCAGGTCTGGAAGTGTTATTTGGAGATAAATGGGAATGTTCATAAGATGAAAGAATTTTCATCAGGAAGATATAACAATCATAAATGTGTATGTGCCTAGTAACAGCTTCAGAATGCATTATTAAATATATTTGCACAATATATTGATCTCATTTTTCTACTTTTCATATTGCTAATATCCTCCCTTAGCTATTTCAAAAGCAAGTGGCAATGAAATTGTGAAAGGCTTTTTCGACAGCTTGTTGAGAATTGAATATTTTTCCTTGCAAGAAGTGGTCCTAAGCCTGGGAGAAGTGGTGGTCAGTGGTGCAAAGTCTGGTAAATACAGTGGATGACAGAAGAGTTTCCAAGTCCAGCTGCCGTAGTTTGAGCAGCATTGTTTGTGCAACATGTGGTCGAGTGCTCTCTTGCAAGAGGATTGGCCTGTCTCTATTGACCAATCTCAGCTGCTTAATCGCAAGCATCCTCATCATTTTGTCCAATTGGTTGTAGACATCCACTGTAATCGATTGATCAGGTTTCAAGAAGCTGTAGTGAATAATACCAGCGCTGGACCACCAAACAAACACCATTAGCTTTTTTTGATTAATATTTGGTTTTGGACTATGTTTTGGAACTTCGTCTTTATCCAACCATTGTGCAGAATGCTTGTGATTGTCAAAAAGAATCCATTTTTCATGACATGTAACAATATAGTGTAAAAATGGTTCACCTTTATGTTGTGACAGCAAAGAAAGGCAAGCTTTGAGACGATTTCTCTTCTGACGCTCATTTAATTCATGCAGAACCCACCTATGCAGCTTCTGTCCCTTGCCATTTTATTTCAAATGGTCCAATATTGTTGCAATAGTAAGGTCAAACCTTGCTGCTAATTCACAGGTCACCCACGTGACTCATTTTCAAGATTAAAATCACCAGAATGGAACTTCTCATATCATCGATGTATGGTGTGTTCATTAGCCACACCCTTCCCAAACACTTCATTGAAATTTTGAGCTGTCTGCACTGCACTGGTTCAACGATGGAACTCATATTCAAAAATAACATGAATTTTTGACTTATCCATGGTTTCACAAAAATTGCTCTAAAAAAATGTGAAAGATAATCACAAGCCAAAATGTGCATTTGAAAGGCTGAGGATGTATCTTCACAATAAAAATAAAACAAGAAGTGCCAAAATGAAATGTCAGAGATATCAACTGTCAAATTTAGTACTTAAGGAAATCGGACATTTCATATTTAATAACCCAATATTTATTATGCTTATTCTAAATTCTTGGTTCATTTGTTCTAATACATCTCCTTCTGATGATATCTGTCACGTGGTTGTGTGGTTTTTTTTTTTTTCCTTTTGAAGTGATTGTGCTCCTCAAATGTCCCTTAGTTTGATCTGTGAACTCACATGCCCTGGGTTTTCTGTCCAATAATGAACACTGTGGAAGGGCTGAGGCCACGCCCTAGTTTGTATCACAGTAATGAACTAAAGGGTGTCTGTGTGTGTGTGTGTGTGTGTGTGTGTGTGTGTGTGTGTGTGTGTCTGTATGAGACAGAGAGAGAGAGAGAGAGAGGGAGAGAGAGAGAGGGAGGTGGGAAGGGTGTAATTGGGAAGAATAAACACTAAGACAGAGAGCCCTCAGGTCAGGTCCTCATCCCAACTCCTCAGGGAGAAGTTATATTGGGAGGAGGGTTGGGGAGCACTGCTCTGATTGTATTCCCTGAACATCAATTCAAAACAGCCCAATACAGTGTTAAATAAAAGTAGAGATAGTTGGTTGAACCCATGGATATGGAGGACCAACTGTATATATACACATATATATAATTTCCTACAAAATATATATAATTTCCTACAATATACATAATTTCCTACAAAACTGCAATTTACCAAAACTAATTGACAGGTGCTATCTGTTCGTCTCTTCAATAACCACATTTTTCACATACATACACTAAGAGAACTGCAATTAATTCAGACAGCAGGTAAAGATCCTTTGTCCAATAATTTTACTAGGATATGTTT
>NW_012148041.1:2053239-2055777 GCF_000956105.1 Propithecus coquereli
AATACTAAGAGTGCAATTGCTGGATTGTATGGTAAGCCTTTGTTTAATCTCATAAAATTGCCAAACTGTCTTCCAAAGGGTCTGCATCATTTTTCATTCCCACCAGCAATAAATGAGGGTTCCAGTCCCACATCCTTGCCAGCATTTGCTGCTCTTAGCATTTTGTATTTTAGTAATCTAATAGGTGTATAGCGGTGTCTTGTTTTAATGTGCAATTTCCTAATGACCTGTTGAGCATCTTTTCGTGTGCTTAACTGTCATCTGCGTATGTCTTCTTTGGTGAGCTTTCTGTTCAGATCTTTTGCTCATTTTTTAATTGGGCTGTTCATTTTCTTATTGTTCAGTATGAAAGAGTCCTTTACATATTTTAGATACATGCTCTTTATCAGATATGTGTTTTGCAAATATTTTCTCCAAGCCTGTGACTTGTCTTTTCATTCTCTTAACAATGGCTTTCTCAGAGCAGACGTTTTCAGTTTTAATGAAGTCCAACTTATCTATATTTTCTTTTACGGATCATGCTTTCGATGTTGTATCTAAAAACTCACCACCAAACCCAAGGTCACCTAGATTTTCTCCTATGTGACATACTCACCTGACTTGAAATGTCTGGCAGATTTTTCATTCTTTTTCACAGCATAAGGTTCTTTTAACTTCATTTCAGAAATTTACAGGCGATTCATTCCAGCTTGTCCTGTGTTAGCAGTCACATTACTAAACCCCTTATGTCTCAGGTATCAGTTTTCCTCCCTCTCGGGCGATCGTCTCCCCGAGCTAGTAAAGGCCCGTTACTTTTTCAGTTTTCTAGCATCTCTGGTCTCATAGATGATTTCTCTGACTTTTGGACAGCCGTCGCTCCATTCTTTAATCCTCGAAACACTGCCATGGCGTTCCAAAAGGAAGGAAGGCAAATGGTATGGAAGTAGCAGTCGCTGGTTTCTTGAACCAACCTTGGGAGACAAATGAGCAAACACTTTGCACACTTTGTAATTCCAGTCTGTTTGACCTCAATTTATACGCAGCGCTCGCTTGTTAACTAACAGCTTCTTTACTCTGATTTTCTTTGCAGCCCGAGCAAGGAAACTCCTAGAAGGAAAGGTTTCGGTTACAGAATTTAAACTGATAACATCTTGTGTATCAGAAAGGAAAATTTAACTGGTTTCTTCCCATTTGTCTTTTCTTTCTACATGTAAAGGACGAATGTGAGTTCCTAACAGTTCTAACAATCACACTTTTATTTCATTTGAACGCAATGTTAGCAAGAAATGTATTTGATGGACTTGTTAGGTAATCGGTTCTGTAAATGCCGACTGGTTCTGATTAAGTATGCTTTTTACAAAGCTGACCCACTAAATCATTCAAGTAATTTCTGTCTGACATGTTCAATTTAGACAAGCTAAGGCAAAGAATGTGTATGAGTTTCCTAGGGCTTCCATAACAAATTACCACAAACTGAGTGGCTTAAAATAGTAGAAATGTATTCTCTCATGGTCCTGGGGATCGGGAAGTCTGAAATCAGGCGTTAGCAGAGCTGTGCTGCTTCTGAAGGCTTTAAGGGAGGAAGAATCCTTTGCCTCTTCCTAGCTGGTGTTGCTGGCAATCCTTGGTATTTCTTGGCTCATAGCTGCGTCTTTCCAATTTCTGCCTGTTTTCACATGGATGGCTTCCCTCTGTGTGTCTGTCTTCAGATCTCCTTTGCTGTCCAGGCTCCATGGCTCACGCCTATAATCCCAGCGCTTTGGGAGGCTGAGATGGGAGGATCGCCTGATCCCAGGAGTTCAAGGCTGCAGTGTGCTATGAACATGCCCAAACAAAAACAAAGAACCCCCCCAAAATGCACAAAACTCTTTCTCCTCATAAGAACACCAGTCATTGGGTTTAAGGCCCATCCTATCTCAGTAGGACCTCATTTTAATTTGATTACAATTAAAAGGACCCTATTTTCAAATAAGGTCACAGCCACATGTATTAGGGTTTAGGACTTGAACCTACCTTTTTGGGGGAGACAATTCAACCCACAACAGGGTGATGCTATAGGCCTAGGGCAGAAAAGTCAAATTCAGAGGAGTTATGCTAAAGAGAGAATACAGAGCAAAACATGCTTCAGGAAGAACAACTGGAGGTGTATGTGGTTACAGCTTCGAAGACTGGCTGCTTCAGATAGAGGAAGTGCCAAACCAAACCTTCAGAGAAAAGCAGAGTTGAAACATGCTTGGCTTTAGCCTCAGAAAGAATAATTAGGAAAATGAAAAACCCAAATCCTCAATATTAACGTAAGGGAATTGTCGGAGAGAGTAAATAAAATGATCACCGCTGAACACCGGGGCTGGGCAATGCGAAGGCCTCATGGCTGGCCACCAGTCACGTATCAATAGTGAAGGGCAACGTACCGCCTGCACCTTAGTATTTGTTTCATTTTGTTCCTTGTTTCTGTTTTGCTTCATTATTGATTGATCAGGGAGCTGAAAAACATTTCTCATCTATATTATTGACTGGCATTTCCCTCAACTGTTTGCTCAAATCTCAAAAACTTATTGG
>NW_012148041.1:2056067-2058667 GCF_000956105.1 Propithecus coquereli
TTGGCTGTGCCGTGACGCCACACCAGGCACACGGGCAGTCCGGGGGCGAGGACGACCTCGGGGTGCCCTGAGGACTGTCTGGAAGGAAAGTGCTAACAGGCCGTCGGTGGGCCTTTTCCTCAGGAAGGCTTGAGCAAAGTTTGACCCTTCGTCGACCTTCTTACATGAGCAAGTGGAACGCTGTACACTGGAGGGCCTTGCAGCTGTCGTGTACTGATTGCTGATCTGAGGACAGTCCGGGCCCACTGTCCCCGCGTGTCGGGACTGCTTCATGTCTCACTGGTGACTGAAGACGGCAGCTGCACTAAGGACGGGAATGAGGCCCACCCGCAGATGCTGGGTGGCTGGAAAGGTATTTAGGCTGCGGTGCCCTAGCCCCCATGGCTTCCCTCGTTTAATGTGACTCACATTCATACCAACCTTTGTCACCCTGCATGACTCAATGTGCAGCGACTGGAGCCATCGCAGTCTCCCTCAGGTGTCGCAGGTGTCTGTGATGCCATCGTTGTAAAGGTGCTGCCCTCTCTGCTCGGCAACCTTTCTGAAACCGGCAATACTGAGTGCGCACGAGCACTCCGTGTCTCCTGAGTGGGACTGAGGGGGGGAAGCTAAAACCCTCTGGTCTCGCAACACGCCAACTCCCGAACGGTGCTGGAGATGACAATGGCTGGTTTTAAGTATCAAATCTTATTGACTAAATATAATATCAACAAAATATTTATCATCTCCTAAATTGACATATTTCTCAAATTCATTTATTAGTTCTAAAAGGGTTTTTTTGGTCCCTCTATACCCATTCCCACCCCACCCCTTACCCACCTACCATTTTATTGTGAAGACTTCCTAAGCTTCCTTGTGCAAATAAAAACAAATGCTATTATATATTCTTATTCTCCCCTTGATTATGCAAAATGTAGCACGTATAGTTTACCCACTGACGCATACTTCCAACCCGACCTTAGGAAAGCGTATACCAAATCACTTCTTACTACACTTTGCCAAATGCCTTTTCCTTCAAATCCTCACCGAAATACTGAGAATTATTATTTTCAGAAAAAATCAAACCCAGAAAATACGATAGGTGTCCCTTTTCATTTGTTCACGTCTTCTTTTACGTCATTCAGCAAATAGCACATTTCTTGTTAAACTCATTCCTAGAAATTTTATCGTTTTGCTCACTGTGGTAAATAAGACTCTTTTCCATTAATCTGTTGATTCCTGAATATTAATTTTGTATTCAGTCACCCGACTAAAGTCATTTATTATTTACAGTAGTTTTAAAATTGGTTCCCTTAGGTTTTCCAGTTGAACAATTATCATTTACAAATAATGATGATTTTTCCTTTTCCTTTCCAATTTTTTATACCCCTTAGTTCTCTCCCTTAAGACAACGGTCCCTCCTTCTCCTGGCTGCACTTTGCATGCTTCAGTTACCCAAGCTCAACCATGGCCTGAAAATATGAAATGGAAAACTCCAGGAGTAAACAATTCGTAAAGTTTAGATTTCATGCTGTTCTGAGTAGCATGACGAAATCCTCGCTGACCTCCATCTGCCCTGGACGTGAATTGTGCTTTGGTCCAGAGACCCACGCTGTCTTGGTTATCAGATCTCCTGGCGCAGTATCGCAGCGCTCGCATTGAAGTAACCCGCATTTTACTTAATAATGGCCCCAAAACGCAAGAGTAGTGATGCTGGCAATTTAGAGATGCCAAAGAGATGCTGTAAAATGCTTCCTTTAAGTGGAGAGATGAAAGTTCTTGACTTCATAAGAAAAGAAAAAAAATCATATGCTAAGGTTGCTAAGATCTATAGTAAGAGTGAATCTTCTATCCATGAAATTGCGAACAGTATGTTGTTATAATTGTTCTATTTTTTTATTGGTTATTGTGTTAATCTCCTACTGTGCTTAATTTATAAATTAACTGTTATCATAGGGATGTATACAGAGGAAAATACATAGTGTATATAGAGCTTGGTACTATCGACAGTTTCAGGCACCCACTGGCAGTCCTGGAGTGCACCCCTACAGACAGCAGGGACTGCTGTGATTGTTAGTTAACAGGCACAGAGGAATTACTCAGAAACGTGGCTCCATGTCCACATGAGGGTCTTCGTCACCATTCAGCAAAGTATTTAATACCCTTTCTATTTCGGGCCTTCCCTCATGACTACCTCTGAAATGAATATTCTTTCTCAGGGTTATAAAGAACATCTTTGAGGCACAGTTGAAGTCTGCAAAGAGATTTTTATTTATTTTTTTCTTTTTCTTTAGAACCAGGAAAGGTGCTATGCAGAGAGATTTTTAAAGGTGAAATTCACATAACATAAAATTAACCGTTTTAATGTGAAAAATCCAGTGGCATTTAGTACATTCACAGTGTTATGTAACCACCGCCTCTCTCCAGACACAAAACGTTTTCATCACCCCACGCCCATTAAGCTTTTACTCCCTTTCCCTCCCTACCCCTGTCCCTTGGCAACCCCAAGTTTTCTATGGATTTATCTATTCTGGATATTTCATGTAAGTGGAATCATACAATATGTGAGCTTTTGTGTCTGGCTTCATTTACTTAGCACGATACTTTTAAGATCCTTCCAC
>NW_012148041.1:2061712-2062725 GCF_000956105.1 Propithecus coquereli
TGTGGGCTCATCCTGGCATGTGTTCATTCGCTGTAGGAATGTTATTCTACATATTACTCTCTTTTTATTATAATAATTTTGCGTGGGATTGAGCTTGGTACTTTCTGTTGCTCATTTTTATGTGAAATTAGTTTCTCTGAACTTTTAGAAGGGAGTCTGGTTCGAGGGAGTTTTTCTAACTTCACAGAATTCTATTTTTGTGTAGCGTTCAAATAAATGGCAGCTTATTTTCTGGAATTTCCCGATGCTATCTCCCCCTCTTTCCAAATTTGATTTTGCCCTTATGTTTCCTCTGGTCCTGTGATACAACTCCTCAGTTTCTCCTCAGTGTAGAGGTCCTGGGAGGCCAATTTCCCGAGAATACAGCTACACTTCTCCAGCCCCCTCCGACTTTTCTGGGGATGGCCGTGCACTTGCCAGCTACTAAAGAGAGCAGAACTCCTCACAGTTTCTATGGATGTTCTCAGAATGCCCTAGCTCACTTTCCAGTAATACTTTCTGGGCTATTTGTGATTTTCCTTTTCCCAGGTCCTCCAGACACACCATTCTTCCCTCTGCTTCCTTTGACAAGAGATGCTGATGTCACTGTGCAACACGGGGCTGTTGTTTTGGCCCTACTTCCTGGTCTTTCTGGGTTTGCCACCTCGTTTTGTTGTAAGTATCATCTATGATGTTTTGGTTTCACTATCTAGTTACTCTGTTTTTATTTCAACATTAGGGGAAATTCATTGTGCCAATCTCTAGAGGTCACACATTGTGTGTGTGATTCCATTTATATAACATTCTTGAAACGACAATATTATAAAGATGAAGATCTGATTAGTGGTTGCCAGGGCTTAGGGATATTGGGCAGGGCAGTGATGAGGGAGATCACTATGGCGATGGAGTAGTTCTGTATCTTGAGAGCAATGTGGTTATATGAATCTACACGTGTGATAAAATGGTGAACACATGGTATCAATGTCAAATTCCTCGTTTTGATGTTGTACTATAATTATGTAAGATGTAACCAT
>NW_012148041.1:2062992-2063351 GCF_000956105.1 Propithecus coquereli
TATTCTGGATATTTCATGTAAGTGGAATCATACAATATGTGAGCTTTTGTGTCTGGCTTCATTTACTTAGCACGATACTTTTAAGATCCTTCCACACTGTGGCATGTATCAGTACTTCATTCTCTGTTACGGCTGAATAATGTTCCCCCTTGTGCATGTATCACAAATTGTCTGTTTATCTATCCATTGATGGACATTTGGGTTACTTCTACCTTTTGGCTATTGTAAACAGTTCTTTTATGAATATTTGTTTATAAGCATTCGAGTACCTATTTTCAATTCTTTTGAGAATATAGCTAGGAGTAGAATTGCTAAGTCGTGTGCTAATTTTATGTTTAACTTTTTGAGAAAATGACAAA
>NW_012148041.1:2064450-2067626 GCF_000956105.1 Propithecus coquereli
GACGCCACGGCACTCTAGCCCAGGCAACACAGTGAGACTCTGTCTCAAAAAAAAAAAAAAAAAAAAATAGACCTGCAAAATATGCCCAACTGATTTTTGACAAAGGAGCAAATGCAATTCAATGGAGGAAAGATAGCCTTTTCAACAAATGGTGCTGGAGTAACTGGACATCCATAGGCACCCCCCCGCCATGAACCTTGACCTAAGGCTCAAACTTTCTACATATATTAACTCAAAATAGATCACAGACTTAAATGTAAAGCATAAAAGTACAAAACTTTTAGAAAAAAATACGGGGGAAAATTTTTGAGATGTAGCACTAGGCAAAGATTTCTTAGACTTGACACCAAAAACAGGATCCACAGAAGGAAAAACTGACAAACTGGATTCTATAAAAATAAAAAACTTTTGCTGTCAAAAATTCTGTTAAGAGGATAAAAAGACAGGGTACGAACTGAAAAAAATATTTGCAAGCCACAAAGGACTAGTATCCAGAATATATAAAGAACTGTCAAAACTCAACAGTAAAAAACAATCCAATTAGAAAATGGAATAAAAGATGTTAACAGTTCACTAAAGACCATATATAGATGGCAAATGAGCACATATAAAGATGTTTAATATTATTAGCCATTAGGGAAATATAATTAAAATCACAATAAAATATTAAAACACACCTCTAGTTTTCAATAAAACTTATGAGACATGCAAATAAACAAGAAAAATGGTCTACAAATGGGGGGGTAGTTAATTGAAACTGTCACTCAGGAAGCCCAGACGTTGGACTTACTAGACAGAGACTTTAAACCAGCTATTATAAATACAGTCAAAGAACTAAAGGAAACAATACCTAAAGAACTAAAGGAGAGCATGATAATGATGTCTCACTAAGTAAAGAATATTAGTAAAGAGACAGAATTATTAAAGAAGACTAAATAGAAATTCCAGAGTTGAAAGTACAATAACTGAAGTGAAAAATTCACTAGAGAGGTTCGGCAGTAGATTCAAGCTGCCAGAAAGAAGATCAGCAAACTTGAAGACAGGCCAATTGAGATATCCCAGTCTGAGTAACAGAGAGAAAAAGGATACAGAAAAATGAATAGGGCTTCAGAGATCTGTGAAACATCATAAAGTGTACCATTACACACATAATGGAAGTCTTAGAAGCAGAGGAGAGAGAGAAAGGAACAAAAAGAATATCTGAAGAAAAAGTGATCCCAAACTCCTCAAATTTAGTGAAAAAAATTAATCTACGCATGCAAGAAGCTCGACGAACTCTAATTATGATAAATTCAAACAGATCCACACCTAGACACATCATACTTACATTGTTGAAAGCCAAGAACAAAGAGAATCTTGAAAGCAGTGAGAGAGAAGTGACTGGTCGTAGGAGGGATCCTCGGTAAGATTAACAGCTGATTTCTCACCAATGTCAATATCCTGGTTGTGATATTTTCTATAGTTTTACAAATGTTACCATTGGTAGAAACTGGTAAAGTGTACACAGAATCTCTTTCCGTCATTTCTTACAACTAACTGTATGTGAATCTACAATTATCTCAATAATTTAAACACAATTTTAAAACAGCACTTGAGTCTAAGATGAAATCCTAATAAAGGTATAAAAAATACGTAGTAATGAGCAATAATATAAAATACTATGTATCAAGACTTGAGAAATAATAGTGGTAATTCGGGGTAAACTTATAGCCTTGAATACTTATATCGGAAATCAAGAAAGCCTGAAAATTAAAGAATTAATCATCCAACTTAAGACATTAGAAAAACAATGAAATCAAAGAAAGTGGAAGGAGGAGGATAAAAGTTATTAAAGCAACTATCAAGAAAATACAATACAGAGGATCAACAAATCTAAAAGCTTATTATCTAGGAGGAGAAACTAATAAAATTGACAAATTGAGAGAGAGGAGGGGAGAAGAGAGAGGGAGAACAAAAAATAATACTATTAATTGAAAGGGGGACATAACTACAGATGGAGCAGAAATTAGAAAGGCAATGGTTTTCAAAGCTTACCTGAACAAAATTCTAGAAAAATATACCTCAAAAAGAAACAAAAATCCCATATAATCCTATGCCTATTAAAGAAATTGAAGATAGTAAAAATCTTCTAAAAATAAACAATCAGGCTGGGTATGGTGGCTCACACCTATAATCCTAGCACTCCAGGAGACTGACGCAGGAGGATTGCTTGAGGTCAGGAGTTCAAGACCAGCCTGAGCTAGAGACAGATCCCATCTCTACTAAAAATAGAACAAATTAGCCAGTGGTGGTGGCACCTGCCTGTAGTCCCAGCTGCTTGGAAGTCTGAGGCAGGAGGATAGCATGAGCCCAGGAGCTGGAGGTTGCAGTGAACTATGATGATGCCACTGCACTCTAGCCTGGGTGACAGAGTGAGACCCTGTCTCAAATAAATAAATAAATTTTAAAAAATAAAATAAAAAGAAACTGTCAAGCTTAAACAATTTATTAGTTGACTGCTATGGTCTGAATATCCCCTAAAATTCATTAAGTTCCATGTTGAAAATTTTTTTTTTTTTTTTGAGACAGAGTCTCACTCTGTTGCCCTGGCTAGAGTGAGTGCCGTGGTGTCAGACTAGCTCACAGCAACCTCAAACTCCTGGAATTAAGCGATCCTACTGCCTCAGCCTCCCGAGTAGCTGGGACTACAGGCATGCGCCACCACGCCTGGCTAATTTTTTCTATATATTTCTAGTTGTCCAATTAACTTCTTTCTAATTTTTAGAAAGAAAAATTAGAGACGGGGTCTCGCTCTTGTTCAGGCTGGTTTCAAACTCCTGAGCTCAAACAATCCACCTGGTTTTGAACTCCTGAGCTCAAACAATCCGCCCGCCTGGGCCTCCCAGAGAGCTAGGATTACAGGCGTGAGCCACCGCACCCGGCCCCGTGTTGAAATTTAATCACCAATGTGATAGTATTAACAGTTAGAGCCTTTGGGTAGTAATTAAGTCATGAGGGTATAGCCTTCATGAAGGGATAAGTGACCTTATAAAACGGACCAATGAAACTAGCTAGTCCCCTTTTGTCCTTCTGTCTCTTCTGCCATGTGATGACATGTTGTTCACCACCTCTGGAGGATACCGCAACAAGGCACCATTTTGTTTTTTTGGTTTTTTTTTTTGTTTTTTTTTTTTTTT
>NW_012148041.1:2078876-2081373 GCF_000956105.1 Propithecus coquereli
GTCTCACTCTGTTGCTCAGGCTAGAGTGCAGTAGCATCATCATAGCTCACTGCAACCTCAACTTCCTGGACTCAAGCAATCCTCCTGCCTCAGCTTCCTCAGTAGCTAGGACTACAGGTGCACACCACCATGTCCAGCTAATTTTTCTTTTTCTTTTCTTTTTTTTCTTTTCTTTGTAGAGACGGGGTCCTGCTATGTTGCTCAGGCTGGTCTCGAACTCCTAGACCTCAAACGATCCTTCCACCTTGGCCTCTGAAAGTGCTAGGATTACACACGTGAGCCGCCATGACAGCCTGAGGTATGATTTAATACAAAGAAATTCACCCTTTTTGGGTGTACAGCTCAATGAGTTTTGACAAGTGTGTAGTCACGTAACCACTACCACAATCAAGATATCAACTGCTTCCTTTACGTTCAAAATTCCCTAATGTCCCTGTGAAGTCTGATTTTTGTACCCTATACTTTTGTCTTTTACAGAATGTTATATGAATAGAATTATAAAGTATATAATCCATATGATGAAATATGACTATTTTTAAAAAAAGAATAAGGATGAGCTCCGTCTACTGATATGGAAAGATCTCCAAGATACACCAAGTGAAAAAAGCAAGGTAGCCAAGCCGTTAATGCAGTGTGCTATCTTTTTCATTAAAGGGGGGGGTGTTGAGTGCTAAAAATCTATGTTCATATTTGCTTGTGCCTAATAAAATTCTGGAAGGATACATACTAAACTAAGAACAGTGATTTCCTATAAGAGAGAACTGAGCAGATGGGGGACAAATGGAGACTTTTTGCTATATACCATTTTATATTTCTGGCTTTTGAACCATGTGAATGTATCACTTAGTGACAAAATTAAATTCAAAAAGAGGTCTCAAATGCTGGAAAATTATAGTATCAGAAGGCTGAGTAGTTGGAGTGGAAGAGTTCTAAGTTCCTTGTACAATCTCCCTCAGTATTCAAAGGGAATTGGTTCCAGAACCCCTGTAGATACCCAAATCCTTGAATGCTCAAGTCCCTTATATAAAATGACATAGGATTTGCATATAACCCAATGCACATCCTCCTGTATACTTTAAATCATCTCTAGATTACTTATACCTAATATAATGTAAATGCTATATAAGTAGTTGTCATACTGTATTCTTTTATTTATATTATTTTTTATTTAAAAATTTTTTTTCAATTAGTGGTTAGCAGAATCTGCAGATTTGGAACCGTGCATACAGAGGGTGACTGCACTGTTCAGAATACTTACAGTATTGCTTAGCCCAAGATACCATGAAGTATGTATAGTAAAACTTCCAAACCAGTTGAGGGAGGATACACGGAAAAGAGAAGAAAGAAACAATCAACTGGAAAAACCCCAAAATGAGGCAAGAAACGTGTGTGTGGGGAGGACTATAGGAAAAGTGGACACAAAGGAAGCATAGAGCAAGAGGATGGAAAGAAGGCCTAGGATATCATAATTACAATAAAGCTAATGAGCTAAAAGTGCCAGTTAGGACAGAGATGCTTAAATTCAATTTAAAATAAAAACAAAATCCAATAATAGACTGTTTATAATAGGCTCACCTAAAACATAAGGCCCCAGAGAAGATGAAAGTAAAAAGATAGAAAAGACTAACTCAAATACTAACAAAAGACAGCTGAGGTAGTTATATATAGATCATAGAAAATGGATTTTAAGACAAAAACATTATTAGGGAGGAAGAAATTTGTTATATAATTTAAAAACTGTGCCAAGGAGCAGCTATAAGTACACAAAACTTGGAAAAAATATAGAAGATCTGAAGAACACAATTAATTGTTTGTCACACAATATAACACAATAGAACCCTGAACCTAAAAATTAGGGAATATTCAATCTTCTCAAGCATATGTGGAAAATTTACAAAAATTAAATACTAATTCATAAAGCAAGTCTCAGCTAATTTCTAAGAATTGATATAATATTGATAACATTCTCTGACAATACTGGAATTAAATTAGATGCTAATAACAAAGAAATAAAGAAAAAACTCTCCATGTATTTAGAAATTTAAAAACACACTTCTAAAGATGTCAGTTCTCCCCAAACTGATATACAGGTTTAATCAAATTTCTACCCAAATTCCAGCAAGGTTTTAGGTAGAATAGACAAAATTATTCTAAAATGTATATGAAAAGACAAAGGAACTAGAATAGCCAAAATAATTTTGAAAAAAGAATAAAGTAGAAGAACCAGTCTATTCAATTTCAAGGATTTTTATAGAGCTACACTAATCATGACTGTGTGGTACTGGCAGAGGGATAAACACATAGATCCAAAGAACAGGACAGAGAACTCAAAAATAGACCTGCAAGTCCGGGCGCGGTGGCTCACGCCTGTAATCCTAGCACTTTGGGAGGCTGAGGCAGGTGGATTGTTTGAGCTCAGGAGTTCGAGACCAGCCTGAGCAAGAGCGAGACCCTGTCTCTACTAAAAATAGAAAGAAATTAATCGGACAACTAAAAA
>NW_012148041.1:2081423-2082388 GCF_000956105.1 Propithecus coquereli
CTTAAAAACATTAGGCTATATGGAAGAAGCCAGTCACAAAAGACCACATATTGTATGATTTAATTTACATGAAATGTCCAGAATAGGCAGATCTAGACACAGAAAATAGACTAGAGATTGCTTAGAATGGGGGATGGGCTTAGGGAGAGGGAGAGGGAGTAGGGAGTGAGTTCTAATGGGTATCAGGCTTCTTTCTAAAATTCTAAAATTAGATAGACATGATTATTGCACAACTCTGTGAATATTCTAAAAATTACTGAATTGTACACTTTAAATGGGTGAAAATTGTGGTATACCTCAATTTACCTCAATAAATGTAAGTTATCTCAATAAAGTTGGTTTAAAAATTAGAAATATTGACCTTACCAAGTATTCGTGAAGATGTAGAAAAATTAGAACCCTCATACATTGTTGGTAGGAATGCAAAATGGTACAACCACTTTGGAAAACAATTTGATAGTTTTTAAAAAGTTAAACACAAGCCTGTCATGTGATCTAGCCACTCCACTCCTAGGAATTTAACCAAGAGAAAGGGAATATATGTCCATAAAGACTTGCTCTTGAATGTTCATAACAGCTTTATTTGTAACGGTCAAAAAATGAAAACAATCCAAATGTCCATCCACAGATGAATGCATAAACAAACTGTGGCATAACATATACCACATTACTACTAAGCAAAGAAAAGGAATGAACTATTGATATTCACCACAACTGGATAAATCTCAGAATAATTATGCTCAGTAAAATAAGCCAGACAAAACAATACATACTGTGTCATTCCCTTTGCGTACCATTGGCCCCCTAGGAGAGGATGCAGGGGAACGAGAGAAAGGAATTATAAAGAAACCTGAGCAAAATTTTGGAGGTGATGGATATGTTCATTATCTTGATCATGGTGATGGTTTCATTGGTATATATAATATATATGTCAAAACTTGTGAATTGTATACTTTAAACATGTG
>NW_012148041.1:2083440-2086287 GCF_000956105.1 Propithecus coquereli
TGAACCACTGCGCCTGGCCAATGTTCAATTTTCTTTTAGAAAAATATTCTGTTTTCTTTGTGCTAGGACTTGGGTGGAAGGGATTGTCATTTCAATTACCCACCTGTGTTAGCCTCAATACTCACTTTTACTTTCATTACCCATTAAAGCAGTCTCTCCTCCCTTATCTGGTGAAGCTGTCTCTCCCTTGCTTGAAAACACATCTATTCCCTTTCCTTGCAAGAGAAATCCAATCCTCTAAAACTAAAGGCAGATCTCAGCAAGCTCTGAGAGAGAGAAGTTCAAGTCAAATCTAGGAGAAGGCTTACACACAAAAATAAATATAAGGATTTTGCTCATTTATAGCAGAACTGGATTCTGTGTCTGCCCACCAAATGAGGAGGAATGTAATTTTAGTTTGGGACTGAATTTACTGATGTGGGAGTCCTTATGATTTTGGACTCATTACGCTAGCAGCTGGGAATAGTTCTAACAGTTTGCTCAGCTGGTTAACCAAAACCCATAGCCACCCTGGTCTTCATTTAACAATGGATCATGCTAAGTTGAGGTGCCAGAAGTTTCTTGAAAAAAGGCAGAAGAAATATCAAGACTTGGGAAGACAGAGACATTAGAAGGATTTATCCTGTGTAAACTCCACCCCCATTATGTGCATACAGTTTTGAGCCTGGAAGATATTCCCTTCACCGAAGGCTTAAGACATCATGGTGAGGGGTGCCACCATCTTTGAAAAGCACTTTAATGGCTCTTCTTTGGAGGCTACTGATGCTGCTGGAACGTAGAAATGAGGCGGAATGTCTAAATTTAATGGGATTGGGAGCTTCCGGGGTGGCAGAGGCCATAGAGTAGGAGTTAACTGTCAGAAACAAAGAGGTGTGGTCACCAAAACAGTCAGTAGAGATCTTCGAGGTCTTTACTTTGAGTCTATAGTGGTCATGGTGGTTGACTTTCCAACGTCTATTCCACTCCAAATGATCCACTCCAAGCCAGTCATGGTACTCTTATTCTTTCTGCCAGTGATTGATTTAGGGCTGGACATGTCATCAATTCTGGCCAAGAAAATATGCAGGGAATTCTCCTGGAGGCTTCTAGGAAATGTTTTCTTAATTCTAAAACAAACCATCCACACCCACACAGGAGGGAGGAACAGGAGGGAACCTCTCTTCTTCCTTTGGACTTTGTTGTGTGTGGATATGTGACACACAGAATTACTGTGGTCACTTTGTGACTTTGAGGGAAGCCAGCCTGAGAGCAAAGCCACCAAACAGAAGGATGGAAAATAGAGCAAGAGAAAGACCCTCTTTGATGACAGTACTGATCACCTGATCATAACGAATCTACAGTCCTACCTCTAGACTTCCAGTCATGTGATATTGTAGCTTTTTGTATCACTTAAGACAGTTTGAGTTGGGATTTTTCTTGCAGCAAAAAGCATCCTGATGAGTGCCTTAGATGGAAGAAGGTGGGCAATGCATTCAAGTCATGCTTGTGAAGCGCAGAGGGAGCTCCTTCACTTGCCTTTACTACCTAGTGGATCCAATGACGTTCCACGAATCGGTGGCAATGGTGAATGCGATGCGCAGTCTGTGTTATGCCTCAATGGGAATCATAGCAGGGGCCCCTAGAGCAAAGCCATGGCCTTAGGAGAAGTTATTTTCATTCTGAAAAATTGCTCTAGCCTTGCTTCTGGGTTCTGGGGGAGCCCAAATGCTAGTATCAAAGCTGCCCACTGTGAGTTATGTGAGCTACTTAGCCATCAGATTGGGCATTCCAAGCAACACTTTATCGTCAGCTACAGGAAGTGTAAATACAGGATCAGGCTCTAGCCATTTCCGAAGACACAGTAAGCTGAGTATGAGTAACACATACTCCACCACGCCTAGTCCAGCAGCTTGCCTTACGGAACAGTAGATTGCCCTATTGAAGATCCACTTGTACCTCCAACTGGACCAACACCTCATGAGGCCGGGGTGCTGGCATGAAGGATGTATTATATGTTCTGAATCATGAACCAATATATGTGTATGCGTTGCTTCTCCTGTAATTAGAATATATAGGTATGGAAACATTGGGGTGGAAGTGGGAGAGTCTCTTTCATGATTAAATCCAATGACTCACTCATCAAATTATTGCTTCTCATCTCTATGACTTGTGGGGCTCTGCTGACTTGGGGATCCAAGAGATTATTGCTTCTATAAGTAAGGCAAAACAATGTTTCCACTGCTGGTCATTTCGGGCTCTTATACCACATATGTTCAGGCAAAAAATGAAGTCATGGTGTTGACTGGAATGACTGATCCTGAATAATCTTGACCATCAGAGGGAAAGAAGGTTGCTGCTTCAAAGTGGGGGTGTGGAAATCTTAACAACTCAGCTCTGTTGTTCTGGATCTGGTCTTATACTACTGCCTCCAATGGAAAAAGTTAATGGAAGACTACTGTATCCCTTTAGTCCTCAGAATTACCAAGGATCTAGATCCCTCATGAAGGTAAGCTTGATAAGTAACTCAAACTCGCTGAGTTTCTGTGTGAAGGAAAAGGGAACATAGCACAGTTGCGGAGAAGTGAAAGTCATACATACCAACTATAGCCTTGTAAGCAATTACGGAAAAGGGACTGTCACCTCTATCCATGTTTTTTCCCTTGGAGGGTGTATGTTTATGCATTTTAATGAATTTTAAAAATTCTCTTCCCCAAATTCCACTATTTATATTTGGTGTATAATCACAGTTAACTATACAATTTCTTTTTTTAAAAAAAAAAATCAGGTTTATTGAGGAATAATCTTGTTATTTTTTATTTTATTTTTTAGAGATGGGGTCTTGCTCTATCTCCCAGACTGGAGTGCAGT
>NW_012148041.1:2098757-2099414 GCF_000956105.1 Propithecus coquereli
CAGGCTGGTCTCAAACTCCTGACCTTGAGCAATCCACCCGCCTCGGCCTCCCAGAGTGCTAGGATTACAGGCGTGAGCCACCGCGCCCGGCCTAACAAGGCACCATTTTGAAAGCACAGACTGCATCCTCAGCAGACATTGAACCTGCTGGCACCTTGATTTTGGACTTCCCAGTCCCCAGAACTCTGAGAAAATAAATTCCTGTTCTTTATCAATTATCCAGGTTCAAATATTTTGTTATAGCAGCAGGAACAGACAAAGACAAGAGTTCTACCTACTTTTTAAGAAACGGTTCATTCCAATCTTATACAAATTCTTCCAGAAAATAAATAGTAAAAGAGAAAATATTCCCAACTCATTCTGTGAGGTCAATAAAATTTGATTCTCAAAGCAATCAAATAATAGTCAATCTCACTCACTTCAGAGCCTATATGCAAAAATATAAAATTATCCCCTCACAATAGCAACTAATAAAATAAAGTATCTAGGAATATATTTAACTAAGGAGGTAAAAGACCTCTACCGGGAGAACTATGAAACATCGAGGAAGGAAATAGCCGAGGACGTAAACAGGTGGAAAACCATACTCGTGGGTGGGCAGAATCAACATCGTTAAGATGTCTATACTACCCAAAGTGATCTACAGATTCAATGCAA
>NW_012148041.1:2100920-2161241 GCF_000956105.1 Propithecus coquereli
AAACTATTAGCAAACCAAATCAGTGATGCATAAAAAAAGGTAAGAAATCATGACAAAGTCAGGCTAATCTTTGGGATGCAAGATTTTTTTTTTTAAGAGACAGACTCTCATTTAGTTGCCCAGGCTAGTCTTGAACTCCTGGCCTTAAGCAATCCTCCCATCTTAGCCTCCCAAAGTGCTAGGATTATTGGTGTGAGCCACTGTGCCCAGCCAAGAATGGTTTAATATTAGAGAGCCAATTCTTCACATTAATAGATTAAAGGAGTGTTTGATATAGGAAAAAACAAACTCAGTTTCTCCTACAATTCTGTAGCAGACACCAGCTAAGTGTCTTCTAATTCAATTTGATTCTGACACTATCTATCTAGAGATAGCATCAGACACCACAGGTTGGGAGCTCAGTCCCACGAGACTTCCCCCCACTTCAGATGACAGTCACAAGCACAGGTTGTGCTTGTGTTGTGCAGCCTGAACTAATTAACTAGCTATAAATCTGAGGTTCCCATGACCCACTCCTTGGATTCAATTAATTTGCTAGAGTGACTCACAGAACTCAAGGAAATACTTGACTTACATTTACCCATTTATCATAAAGGATATTACAAAGAATACAGGTAAGAGCTAGATGGAAGAGATGCATAGAGTAAGATATGGGAGAAAGGATGCGGAGCTTACATGCTCTCTCTGGGCCTGTCAACCTCCAGGAATCTCCATGCGTCCAGCTATCTGGAAACTCCTCAAACTCACTCTTTTTGGATTTTTATGGAAGCTTGATTGCATAGGCACGATTGATTCAATCATTGGCCATTGGCGAGTGATGTAACCTTCAGCTTCTCTCCCCCACTTGGAGGTTGGGAGGTGAGGCTGAATGTTCCAACTCTCTAATCATGTCTTGGTCTTTCTTGTGACCAGCCCCCATTCCAAAGCTACCTATTGGCTGTCAGCCACCAATCATCTCATTAGCATACAAAGGACCCTCTTATAACTCCAGAGATTCCAAGGGTTTTAGGGGTTGTATGTTAGGAAGAAGGAATGAAGACCAAATATATATTTCATAATATCACATGGAGAAAATAAATTATCATCTTTATAGATGCAGAGAAAGCATTTGATAAAATTCAGCACCCATGATGATAAAGCAATTAAAAACAGAAATTCTTTTCCTTAATCTGTTAAAGGGTATTAACATACCTTTACAATAAATATTATTCTTAAAAGGGAAATGCTAGCAGCATTTCCTTTAAATAAGTAACAAGATAAGAACGTTTACTATAACTGTTTCTATCCAACATTATGCTAAAAGTCAGTAAAAAAAAAAAAGTGACACTATATACACCCCACTGTACCCCCAGGCTGGCCCCTGCACACCCAGGCACCAGGACTGCCCACCCAGTGACTCAGGTGCCAGGCAATCCTACCCAAGAACTCCAACAGCAAGACGACTGGTAGACCCCAATAGCTGGCTTGCCCAGAACATCTGGGCAAGTTTTCTGGTGAAGGGCTTTCCATATTGGAGCTGGTATGTAAAGACTGGAAGAGATACCTGCTTCTTCAAATGCACAGACATCAACATAAGGCCACAGGAATCAAGGATAATCAGGAAAACATGACACCATCAAAGGAACAAAATAAAGCACCAGTGACTGATGCTCAATAAATGGAGATCAATGAACTACCTGACAAAGAATTCAAAATAATCATTTTAAAGAACCTCAGTGAACTACAAGAGAACCGAGATAACTAAGCAAAATCAGGAAAACAGTACATGAACAAAACGAGAAGTTCAACAAAGAGATAGAAACCATAAAATAGAACAAAACAAATTCTGGAGCTGAAGAATACAATGATTGAACTGAAAAACTCCACAGAGATCTTCAATAGTAGATTCAATCAATCAGAAGAAAGAATCAGTGAGTTCAAAGACAGGACATTTGAAATGACCACAGGAACAAAATTAAAAAAGAATAAAAAAGAGCGAAAAAGCCTGAGGGACTTGTAGGACACCATCTAGTGAACCAATCAATGTATGCATTATGGTATTTCTAGGAGAAGAGAAAGATAAAGGGACAGAAAACTTATTTAAAGAAATAATGACAATTAGCCAGGCATGGTGGTACACATGTGCCTATGGTCCCAGCTACTGGGGAGGCTGAGGCAAAAGAATTGCTTGAGCCCAGGAGTTTGAGGTTGCAGTGAGCTATGATGATGCTACTGCACTCTAGCCCAGGTAATAGAGTGAGACCCTGTCTCTAAATAAATAAATAAATAAAAATAAAAGAAAAGAAAAATAGGAAAGAAATAATCACAGAAAACTTCCTAAGTTCCAAATATAAAGAGGAAAATGAACATCCAGATTCATGAATCCCAAAGAACCCCAAATAGTTAAACACAGTGTGATTTTTACCGAGACATATTATAATCAAATTCTCAAAAGTCAAAAACAAAGAAAAATTTGAAAGGAGCAAAAAGAGAAAGAAAAAAAAAAAGGGACTTGTCACATATAAAAGAGCTACCATAAGACTATAAGTGGATTTCTCAGCAGAAATTTTGCAGGCCAGGAGAGACTAGGATGAAGATATTCAAAATTCTGAAAGAAAACCAAAACCTGTCAATCAAGAATACTATACTCAGCAAATGTGTCCTTCAGAAATGAAGAAGATACAAAGACTTTCCCAGACAAACAAAAGTTGAGGGAGTTCATCACCATCAGAACTACAAGAAATGCTAAGGGAAGTTCTTCAAGCTGAAACAAAAGGATATGTATACTGAAGAGATATCTGCATTTCCATATTTATTGCTGCACTATTTACAATAGCTGAGATATGGAATAAAATGAAGAATCCATCAACAGATAAATGGATAAAGAAAATGTGACACACACACACAGAATGGAATGCTATTCAGCCTTAAAACGAAGGAAAGCCTAGCTGGGTGTGGTGTTGCATGCCTATAGTCCCAGCTACTCAGGAGGCTAAGGCAGGAGGATTGCTTGAGCCCAAGAGTTTGAGTCCAGTCTGGGCAACATAGCGAGACCCTAAAAAAGAAAAAGAATGAATGAATGAAAGAAATAAGGAAATCCTGTCATTTGTGACAAAATGGATGAACCTTGCAGGTTCTCAGTTCCCCTGCTTTCTTTGTTTTGATTGAGAAACACGGAGTGCCTTGACCACTCTATGACCCAGCCAGCTGAATGTTTTCCCCTATACGCTCTAACCCTAGCTGGGGCCTTGAACATTCCCAGGCACTGATAAACGTCTTTAGGTTGTTGTCCAAAACACTGAAAGATCAAACATGTTGCTAAACATGTAGAAAGTAGCCCTGGCCCTGAGCCAAACTCCTTACCCCATATAAACTCCATAATCCAACTCTCTTATGGTGGACATACCTAGGTAAAACATCTCTTCTTGCTGCCCATCAAAAGAACTGCTGAAGCATTCTGTATGTAAGTTCCCCTAATAAATGCTTTGTACTGATCACTTGGGTGTTTACAGCATTTCTGTGGAATCCCAGCTGGCTCCATCTTAGGGTGGTTTGTGCAGTCCCTTGCAAGAACTTCCCTGCTGCCACATTTGGAGCAACTTCAGCAGTGGGTTCAAATGGATGGAACAAATGTGGAGAATATTATGCTAAGTGAAATAAGCCAGGGGTAAGCTTGCGGTAATCATTTCACTCTGTACACGTATATCAAAACATCACATTATACACTCTAAATGTATACAATTTTTATTTATCAGTTATATCTATTTTTCTTTTTTAGAAATGGGGTCTTGCTATATTGCCCAGGCTGGGGTGCAGTGGCTATTCACGAGCCCGATCCCACTACTGATTAGCACAGGAGTTTTGACCTGCTCCATTTCTGACCTGGGCTGGTTCACTCCTCCTTAGGCAACCTGGTGGTGCCCCCTCCCAGGAGGTCACCATATTGAAGCCAAACTTAGTGCAGACACCCGATCAGCATAGCACACGACAGTCCGGAACTCCTGAGCTCAAGCGATCCTCTTGCCTCAGCCTTCCAAGTAGCTGGGACTAGGGGTACACACCACCAGGCTTGGCTAATTTTTTTACTTCTTGTGGGGACAGGGTCTCACTATGTTGCCCAGGCTGGTCTTAAACTCCTGGCCTCAAGTAATTCTCCTGCTTCAGCCTCCCAAAGCGCTGGGATTATAGGTGTGAGCCACCACGCCTGTCCACAGTATCGTTGTATAACTTTTAGTTAAATCCCTATTCTATTTTTTCATTATTACAATTATATAAATGTTTATGAATGAGCCACAGAGCACCATAATTATATTTCTTTTTCAAGTGATTTGTTGACTTCCCTGGAATTAACAATTGCCTGTTTGAAAATTTTTATTTTCTATGTACATATTATTAAATCAATATCCAAACTCTCCATCAGTATTGAAAAACCCCCTCTCATATGGCCAAATGTATCTGGTAATCTATCCATTCCAATTGTTTCTGGAGTCCTCTGTCCTCCCACTCTATGGTTTCACTCCAGGCTGCCACACAACTCTCTTCCCGGAACTTCCCTTCACCATAATCCTGGGAATATCTTTTGCTTCTTTCTTGCACCGAATCCCATTTCCCAGATCCCATGACTCTTACTTTCCTTGTTTTTTTCTCCCTCGTTTTTGTATAAAATGTTATCCAGTTACTTCCTGAGAAAGTATAGGTCTCAGATGTCTGAAACTCTTTTATTACTCTCATACTTGATCAATATTTTGGCTGGGCATAGACTTCTATATTGGAAACAACGTCTCTCAGCATTTGAGGGGGTTGTGCTATTGTCTTGCAGCTTTTTGCTATCATTCTGATTCCTAATCCTTTGTATCTGATCTGTTTTTTCTCTCCAGAAGCTTTTAGGATTCTCTGTTTTCCTATCACTAGTGTTCTTGGTTCAGGTCGTTTTGCATTCATCGTACCAGAGCACTGGGGGGGCCTTTCACTCTGGAAACTCACTACCACCCTTCTAGGAGAAATTCTCATCTCTCTTTCTAGAACTACTATATATGAGACGTTAAGCTTCCTGAATTCATCCTTAAATTCTCTTGTTTCTTCTCTTTTCTGTCCTATGTTCCATCTTCTTTCCTCTCTGGGAGAGTTCTTCAACTTCACCTTTTAACTCTTCCATTATAGATTTTTTGAATTTTTCATATTTTTAATTTTCAAGACTTTGTTCTTTTCTGACTCCTTTCCCTTCCTTCCTTCCTTCCTTCCCCTCTCTCTCTCTAACGGTATCATCTTCCTATTTCATGAATGCTACTCTTTGAGGCTATTAGAGATTTTTCTTTGTTTAAGACTTTTTTGGTTCTCTATATTGCCTGTTTTCACTCCTCATATATCTGTTGGTCCTTGATTGTCTATTCAATGTTAGCAGGTAATTTTTTTAAAGCTGTTTAATAATCTATGTGTGTTGGGGAAGGGCTGAGGAATGCTTGATATCTGGTGGGCTTCAGTATGAAGCAAAATGTGACAAAGTGGATTTCTTTTTTTTTTTTTTTTTTTGAGACAGAGTCTTGCTCTGTTGCGCAGGCTAGTGTGCAGCTGCATCATCATAGCTCACTGCAACCTCAGGCTCCTGGGCTCAGGAGATCTTCCTGCCTCAGCCTCCTGAGTAGCAGGGACTACAGATGTATGCTACCACACCCAGCTGATTTTTAAAATTTTTTAGTAGAGACGGGGTTTTGCTATGCTGCTCAGGCTAGTCTCTAATTCCTGGCCTCAAGCAATCCTCAAGCCTCCCAAAGTGCTAGGATTACAGGTGTGAGCCATCATGCCCAGTGAAATTGGATTTTTTTATTGAAGATGTTCCCTCATCAGTATTCATAAATAGGTCTTTTCTCCATCTTCAGAGAGAAATCCTGGTATTCTCTAATATCCTCTAATCCACTGCTTCTCAAACTTTAATATGTAAATAAATTACCCAGGGAGAGCTTGTTAAAATGCAGATTCTGGTTGGGGAGGTCTGGGGTGGGGCTTGAGATTCCGCATTTTTAACCAGCTCCCAGGGATGTCAGTGCTGCTGGTTCTTGGACAACAATCTGAGCAGCCAAGTTCTAATATAAACCTGACTTCCAATGTTATGTAACGTGATTGGGGAAAAGGGCCAGCCCATTAGGGATTTTGATCCATGAAAACATTTTTTTTCAACTCTCCACTTAAAGGATGGACTAGAAATGTTGTCGTCGGATTTTCTCTCAGTCCACGGAGACCATCAGATCCCAGCAATTTGTATCAGCTTTCCCATCCCTCCTTATCAGCTTGGGAAGGGAAATGTGGTAGTGTTGGGTGGGGTGAGGGGGGAAGCAGATATCTTACTATTCAGTATGCGGAGTTTCACTTAAATTTCCATTTTCAGTATAGCACTTTGTCTGTGCTCTCATTGGTGCCTGGTGTCCCCAAGTCCAGAACCTCTTTAGTTCAACTTCCTGAGATGGTAGATTTCATCTGCTGTTGTATTTCCTCATTCTCTTTGTTCTTGTGGATTTTATTATCGTGTGGATTTTTTATCCTTTACTAACACCTAAGTGAAGTTTGGGGAGGAAGCAAGGGACAAGTTCATGTGTTCAAGCCACATATTTTTATCATCTAGTGTTAAATTTTCCCAGGAAATGTCCCATTCATTGTGGACTACTCTTTCTACAGTGTAGAATGTGGATTATAAATTGAGTTTAAATTTGCCATCATTTCCATTGTTTTCTATTTGTTCCATCTTTACTGTATTTCTTTTTCTTTCCTTGTCTTCTTTTTAGATTGGTTGAATTTTTTTATTATTCCTTTTTTCCTACCTACTAGTTTGTGAGTTGTATCCTCATTTTTTCATTGTTTTACTGACTAGTCTAAAATTTGCAACAGGTATTCTTTATCAACTTAATCATGCCAAAAATTTATGTAAAATAAAAGACAGCTATTCTGTATAGTTTGACGAGTTTAACAAGAGTTTTTTCTTCCCTGAGGGAGGGGGTACGCTGTTCTCGGAGGTACTACAATACCAGGTCAATTTGAGGAGTGGATGGAGCAAGCTCCCATTCCATCTCCCTGTTCCAAAAATCTATTTAATATATTATCCTCAGATAAAGAATGCATCAGATACTAAACTGATAAGAAAAGATACTACACTTGATCTTAGCCAAAAGGCTGAAAAGTGATGTTTGATGAGTTTTGGCAATGTGTACACCTATGTTTCTCCACCACAATCAACTTACAGAAAGTTTCTATCACTCCCCAAAGTTCCCTCACGTCGCTGTATGGTCTATCCTCCCTCCACCTCTAGGCAACCACCAATCTGCTTTCTGTCGCTATAGATTAATTTGCCTTTTCAAGAATTCCATATAAATGGAAACATAAGTTTTGTTACGATAGGTATTTTTGACTGATCAAAGGCTAATATAAACCCTTTAACTTTGCCCTTTTCTCAGACAATGCAAAGATCTTAAAACAATTTAATCCTGGAATTCTTTAATAGATATTGCTCCTCAACTTTAACATGCACATAAATCATCTAAGGAAATCTTGTTAAAATGCACGTTCTGGTTTGGCATGTGCTGTTATTTTTGCGTATTTTCTTTCCATGTAGTAAAATTATATGAAGAAGATGGCTACTTGTAGAGTTGGTTCTTCTGCTAAAATATGGAAGTAAGTTACATTTTATGGTGCCCTGCGTTCACTCATGGTTTAGAGTTTACGATGTAATAGAAATGCTAATTAAAGGTTGAAATGATAAGACATTAAATCAGGTTGAACAATTTATACTTACTATACTTTGTACTTACTATATTTACTATTTGCTTTCAGGCTTGTGGCTTAGCATTCCACTGAGTATACGGTAAAAAGTTCTAGCTAGAATTCAAGTCCCAAAGAGGATAACGTAAACCATATTAGATGGATAATTTAAACCATCCTGTAGCATAATCTCCTGACTAGATCTTAAAGCATGCAACTATTCAAGTCATTTCCCTGTTCTAAAAATCATCAGGGACCACTGCCCCTTCACATCCAGTTCCCTACCCAATAGCCTCCATGCTCTGACTTTATTTTACCTTTCCGATCTTCTCTCACATCTCCCATTTTTGAGTCAAAGGAGGTAACCCACTGTTCCCTGAATTAATCTTATGTTGTTCCACCTGTTAAAGAAAAGACAGCAGGCCCAAACTGGAGTCACTCACGCTAAGGTTCCACATTACCAAACTGAAAGTTATTGTTTACTTGTACAGTCTGACCTTCTGAGAAATCAAGAGTGAGACGATAGCCAGATCCCAATAAGCCAACGAGATTTCATTCACATCCCTGTAAGGACAGTTATCTTGAAACGCTATTTGTTCATTGTCCCTGATTTCCTCTGGTTTTTTTTGCCTATAAAACTCACCCTCATCTAGCTCATTGGAGCTCCTTTTTATTTTGCAGCCTGCATGCTGCCCAGTTCATAAATTGCTGATAAAAGCCTTTATTAGATCTTTGGAACTCAATTTGGAAATTTTGTTCTTTGATACATATTTCTCTTTGCTTACGCTGGTGGCTACCATCTTTCTAGCTGACACCCTACCTGAGCTTCACGGTGGAGCTCAAAGGGCACTTTCTTCATAGAGCTTTCCTTCTTCTCCAAAGAGACAAGCTCCCTCTCTCCTCCAAACTTTGCCACTTTGCATTTCTCTTGAGGTGCTTATATTCTGTGTCACGTTCTAGTCATTAATAGACTTGCCTTATTCTGTGATTACATTGTTAAGTGCCTTCAAGTCTGAAAGCATTCTCTTTTCACCTTTGCGGCCTTTATAGTGGTAAAATAGAACTTAACCAGCAGCTCACAAATCATTATTGTATAAATAATATATTTTAGTGTGACCAAAAGAAACTCCACAGAATTGGAGCTGATCTCATCATTTCCACAATCCTCAGGTCCCCGGTCCTGACAAGAGCTCCTGAGCAACCCTTTGCCACCTCTTAATTTGCAATGATTATACCAGCATTGTGAAAACCTTCCAAGTTGGAACTCAGATTCATCTCCAATCTTCTCCTTTGTTCTTATGTCCCATCAGTCACCAAAGCATTTCTTTGTCTCCTGATTTCTGACTTGACCTTTGCTTTCCTCCTTTCTCTACAACTCTTCCATCATTCTGGTTAATGTCTTTTTATTTTCATAATGCCTAATCACAAATAGTAAATTATTACTGTTTTACCAGATCTCCTGCTCTACTTTATCCAATACATAATGGGGATAACAATAATACTTATTTCAGAGTTAATAAATTGATAAATGAGATATGGTATGCATATTGGACCTATTTTGTATATGCACATACTGTCTCTTTGGAGAATCACCTCCCACCCATTTCCTCTGGTTCTAGGAGTGGATACATGACCAGATCTCACCAGAGTAGCATGTCCCTCTGGCCACAGCTATTGGTTCAGGATGGCTGAGAGACTGCAAGATACAGGGTCCCGATGACATAATTTGAGTCCCTTGATTTGATCTTAACCTACAGCCAGATACACCCCTGGACTTTCTGCTTATCAGAGTTGATTTCCTGTACTGAACTAATCTGAATTGGTTTTCTGTTAAGTGCAACAAAGATCTTTGATAAACAGCATGTAAAACACTAACCACAGTACCTTGTACATTAAGTGTTAGGCATTATTTTTATTATCCCTGTCCCCTTGCCATACCTCCTGTCCAATTCTTTCTTATTGTCTGTCCATACGAACTAGCTAAGATACTTTCATTATTATTCCCTGCATATTGTCCCTTTGTCTGGGCTGCCCTGTCACCAACCCAATGATGTCATTCCACACTCTTTTCACCAATTCACATCCATCACTATTTAGAACCTGGCTAAAGAGGCCTCCCATTCTCTGAGAAGCCTTCTTTGAATAATGGTGACTCCACACTGTTCACTAGCTTATCTAATTTCTCCTGTATGTGTTTTCTAATTATTTCTAGCTTTCTTCTTTATAGCTCACTACTCAAAGCAAGGAAAAATATATTCTATCTTTACATATAATTACTAGTCCCTTTGTAGGTTGAGAGTTAGCCATTATTTTCCAAAGAAAATACAGCATTGGACATACTCTAAGTGGTCAATAAATATTTGCTTTAGGAATAAATGAGTGGAATTAAACTTAGAGGGTGTGGTATTCCATTTAAGACCTGTTGTTAACCTAACTAAACTTTTTCCATTTTCTAAGAAAACTTTATATTCCTAAAACCATTTTCATTACAACATAAAAGTAGCACAATGGTTCTGACCTCCAACACTCCTCCCAACTGTGGTTTCAGAATTCTCTAAGCCAAGCATCTAAGGAAGGACTATTCTATTTAAAATAATTTAGCAATCAGTCAAGGTCTATTTTTTTTATCATCATACGTATTTTATTAATCCAGTAGATACTACATCTGACCCTTCAGAAGTTTCTTGGCTTGGTAAACTAACAATAATAGTGAAGTGTTAACAAAGGTATCCTGATATGCTAAAAAAAAGTGTGCGCGGAGGGTGGAATGGAGACTTTTTGTTTTCGTTTCCTTTCTTGGTTTTAAATGGCAAAACATTCTCCTATTCCAAACAAGTTAGTTTCTACTTAGAGATGGATGATTTTAAAAAACAACTGTTTGGAATCAAAGGTCCATGCTCCTGTTTGTTGAATTTATTGCTGTATGGTTTAATGGAAAGGCCAGGGGCTGGTGAATTTAAACTCTTTAAAATAGCTAAAGATTAAAGTGAATTAAATGTAGTGCCTCTGGCATTTTTGATACATGTTCCAAATTTGTTTTTAACGACATAATTGTTCCATGTTACATTTAAGATTACATCATAGGGAACTGGTTATGTGTGCAGTTACACTAATGGAAACCAATTCCAAATGTCAAAATTAAAGTGAGGACAACTGTAATATTACCATTAAAAAGTGGAAGCTGAAAAAGGAAGAGAAATACTAGGTTGAATAAGATCTTAATATGAAAGCTCTGAATAGAAAAACCTGAAAAAAATCACATGCATTAGGTTGAATTAATGCATTTTCAACAGCATTTAAATCCTTATTTTACTTACAAGTGGAGACCAGTGCATTTTTCTCAAGGTATTTCTTCACTCATTTTAGTGGAAAAAGATAGCTCCCAATCACACGAATGGGAATTGTGGTAAATAAAATTTGAGAACATCCATGAAGTAATAAGTTACTAGTCATATGTATAAATGGTTATTTTATTTCTTGTTTTAAAAGAACAAAAAATTCAGTATTCTTGGTTCTGTTCGTCTTCAGATTTTATTTTTTCTTAACTAAAAGTACTGTAATTGCAATTCCCTTGTCTCTGGGGCTTTCTCTTTCAAATTAATCATCTTTTCTTTCACACCTTCCCTCCAAATGATTATTCCCCTTAGCTTTAGAACACTTGACATTAATTCGTACTATTTCATCTTCACAGCTTTCAAAACATTGCCCTGCCCTTGCTTAGCGCCATAAGCCACTCCCCTTTCTTTTAAAAAATTGGTTAACAGAAGTATTTTTGCACTACTTCTTTGCCAGAGATGCTACCATCTACTGGGAAAACGTCTAAACAAATTAGCCTCCTTACTTTAATCAAACTTTTAAATTTAAAACTCTATATAATTTAAATTCCTTAGAATAACAAACATCTATACGTCAAAAAGTAGCAATACGTTCGGTTTAAACGTTTGGAATACTTGGATCCTAAGACTTTATCCTTCATCCTCCTGACTCCTGAGTCCATGTCCTTGCTCATCAGAACCAACTAAGAAATTGTGTCTCGCCAGCTACACCACCAGCACTGTCAGAGGAAACACTTTCAAAACATGTCATTCATCTTCATATTTAAAGGCAGCTTATCCATACATCCTTTATAGAATCATTAAATATTGGCGCTTAAGACTTCAGTCTTATGAGGTAAGCTTTCCATTTTATAGGCAAAAGAGAATGGCAAAGGAGCCCTTTTCTTAAATTTATTTTTTTAATCAAAAGCCAGTTTGGTTACATCTGAAAGTCTGAAGTTGCCATTTGTCAAGCATCTTTTAAAAAGCCACCTACTGCAATAAATCAATCGACTTGTAGCCAAATCAGGTTTAAGGAGAAAGCGTTTTCCATGCCTCGAGTGAAAGACGAGTTATCAGATGTACTAAGGCAGACTGTAGAACTTTTATGTTTACTCTTCTTAAACAGGAAAGGATGACATCTAACGAAAAGTCAGGTCTGTTTCTTGAAAAGGATGTCTTGTGCAGAACAAGACGCTCACCTGTACACAACAAAGGCAGGTCTTTCCAGGCTGTCCTCACTGGGGGAGGGGATGGATATCGCTAGACCTTTGTCCTCGGGACCTGGGTACGAGGGGTGGGGGGCCACTTTCTGGAAGCATTGTAGGCACCTGCACCTAAGAAACTACAGACCGCTTTTGACCTCACGACTGCCCTAGCTTAACCTTTGGAGTGGCCCTACAGCTCAGGGAGGGGGCTTGCTGGCCCAAACCGTAGCCACCTCCCCACAGAGACAGGGGGAGGGGATGAGTGACCACTCTAGAGAGTCAGGGACCCCTGTGTCCCCTAACTAGACCCAAACCACCCCAGCTCTCTCATAGGACTCGCCCCGGGGCGGGAAGGGCCGTGGTGAGCCGGGGCACCGCGGGCGCAGAGCGGGTCTCCCTTCGGCGCCCCCGCCGCGCCCGCACCGCCACCGTGAGGCCGAGCCGGGGACGGTGCCCCGTGGCGGCGGCGGCGGCTCCGCGCTTCTCTCCGCACCGCCCCGGCCGCCGCCGCGCCGGGCACGGGCGGGGGGATTTTTTTCCCGTTTCCCCCCTCTTTCGCGCTCTCTCTTCTGTTCAGCGGGAGAGCCCGCGGAGCCAGGGAGGGAGCGAGGGAAGGGGTGGAGGTGGCGGAGGGGAGGCCGGAGGGGCGGATCCTGCCTGGGGGCTGATCCCTCCCTCCCCTCGGCCGGCTCCGTGGCGGCAGCGGCAGCGGCGGCGGCTCCATTCCCCCTCCTCCCCCGGGAGCGGCGGCGGCGGCCGGGCCGGGGCCCCAGCACGGGCCGGGAGGGGGCACGGCGGAGGCCGCGGAGGCCAGCGCGGGAGGAGACCGCGCTCTGCTCCCCGGGCCGCGCCGACCTGCTCGGCGGCCAGCCCGCCCGCGCCCAGGGGCCCCGAACGGTGGGGCCGGGCCGGCGGCTGAGGTAATGGGGGCGGCAGCGGGGCCGGACAGAGCGGGGGCGGGGGCAGCGGGGCCTACGGGGACCACGGACTGCACGGGGGGGCAACTGGAGAAGCGGGGAGCTTCTCGAGTGGGGCAGGGGCCGTGCGAAAGCTCTCCCCTGGAGCGGGGGCGGCGGCATTGAAGGAGAAGGCGGGTGAGGGGGGAGCTGAAAAGCGAGGACCCCCTCCCGCAGGCGCCATCTTGTCTCCCCCCGGCCCTGGAAGCCGAGCCGCCAAGCCCCGCCCCCGCCGCGCTTTCCAATTGGCCAGAGCCTACGAGAGTTCCGCCCCCTAAGCGTCCCTTCACCCCCTTTCTTCCCCTGACGGGCAGGTGATGCGGCCAATGGGCCTTCGCCTTTTGCCCCGTTCGTTCGCTGGCGCTCGCTTTCTCTGTCTGAGGGTCGGATTCCGCGTCAGTCTGTCTCCGGTGCGCTTGCCCCCTCCCCTCTGAAGACATGTTATTTCCCTCCTTTCTTCTCCGTGGGGTCGAGATTCTTCTGGAAGAGGTGCTCCCTTAAAGGGACTGGAGCGCTGGCTGGGGTCTTCCCTTGTCTCATGAGTATCTTGTGTGGGGTGCAGGGGCTCCACTCTAATTGCAGAAACTCCTCATTCTTCGGGGACCTGGGTGAGGTGGGCGAGTGGGGGCTCGGGGTGCTGAGAGCGTCTCTGCGGTGGGGGGCGGTGCTGGAGTTATCTTGAAGGTGTATTACGTGGGAAGTGCTGTGTAGGTTGGGAAACTCCCGCCAAAATTTCGTTATCGACTGCAAGCTCCTTGTGGGCGAAACTCCTTTTATTTTCCTCAGCAGCAGCCCCTCGACGCTAGGGTTTCTCTCCGGCGTCCAGAGGCTTGTCTAGAGGCTTGAGTAGGATAGAAGACATTTCTAGAGATGCTTGCTGCTTGGTGGAGAGATACCTGAGCTGCAGAGAAGGTAGCGGGTGGGGAGGAAGAAAACTGGCTTTAATGAAAGGAGGGGCCACACCTCTTTAAACGGTTTAAAGTTGATATTGAGGTGGGTATCCTCACCTTTCCTAGGGCCTCCTTGCCTTTGGAGGGGTGGGCTATAAAGCAGGTCTTTTGGCTCCTGCTGCCCCCAGGGACTTGGCATTTGTTCGGAATTTGGTGGCCAAGGGCCTCTGGGACCCAGAGGCTGCTGTGATGATTCTGTTTCCTTTGGCTCCAAGTAGGGTGTGTTACTGCCTGGCTGGCACTGTTCCTCAGCCACGCTGGGGTTTTTTTGTTTGTTTGTTTCAGTCACATTTTGGGATTGGAAGGCCCTTTAAAGAAGAATGTTAATAATATCTTATTAATAAATAGCAACCCTTAAGAGGTAGATTACCCTCGTTTTACTGATGGAGTGTGGCGGCACAGAGAGATTGTGACTTTCTCCAGGTCACGTAGGGCCAAGGTAAGAACCTAGATTGCCCCAGAGCCTCTTTTTGTACCAGACCATGGCATCTCTTTGGTGTTCTTACCTCCCAGTGTGATGAGTAGAACAGATCAGAAGATCTGGGTTTAGATTGTAGCTTTATCACTTAACTAGCTTTTGGTTGAATGACATCTTTCTGAGCTTCTCTTCATCCCTAAAATGGAAATAATAGTATCTATACTATCTCCCAAGGTAGTTGTGAAAAATGTTAACATTTAAGTAAGAGGGCTTTGTAGTTTGTGAAAGTGCTAAATTATCATCACCATCTCTACTTTATAGGGAAGGATAGTGGAGCCTGCAACCAAGGTGACAAATTCTGTTTTCCTCCTTGAAATCTTCTCCCTGAATCTTCCAAATACTTGGAAAGGTATTTCCAAGTCTGCCTATACCATGGGACACCATATCCCCAAAGTCTTTCCTAGTGGTGATGGCCTCAGTAACTGCCTACTGTAGCTCCTTATGAGCTTGTCATAGTTCCCTTCATCCAGAGAGTGATGTGGGAAGCTAGAGCTTTCTCTTTGCTGTACGAGGATAGACTAGATGTAAGTAATTTGGGAGAGAAGGACTTTTGACATAACAGAATACACTGAGAGTTTACCTCAGATACTGCCCTGATCACTTGGCCTTGAGTTCAAGGAGGGTCCCAGATAGGCCACTTAAAACTTCAGAGATCTCTTGGAGCCCTCACAGAGCTTCCAGCGTTTCTGCTTGGAAATATACTAGCCAGTATATCTTGGATGCTGTCTTTTGCAGAGAGTACCCTGTGTACTGTAGTTTAAAGTTCTTAGACCACATGTGATAATGTGATATGCATTTTGGTTGCTTTCTCTTCTTTAACCACAAGCAGGGTCAAGGAATAGGGTTTCTGTTCATGGTAGGGTAGGTTGGGAGAGGGCTATAGACCTGTGAATTTTTGATCCTCTGATAGAGCACAGTGTTCATGTACAGAGCTTGAAAATGGTCGCTGTTCTTGTTTTCTTTTCTGAAGCCTTAACCACCTGCTCCTTTTCCATAGTTAGTGGTCCTACAGCCTATGTACATCATTAAAACGTTAGATCTTTCCCCACGTCACATTGTAATGATCTGTTTACTTCTCTGTCCTTTCAGACGGAGGTCCTTGAAAGCAGGGATCATGAGTTGTTTGATTTCTCCTTTCATTCAACTAATACTTTTTTTTTTCTTTTTTGAGACAGAGTGTCGCTCTGTTGCCCTGGGTAGAGTACAGTGGCTTCATCATAGCTCACTGCAACCTCAATCTCCTGGGCTGAAACGATCCTCTTGCTTCAGCCTCCTGAGTAGCTGGGACTACAGGTGCGCCATGACACCCAACTAATTTTTCTATTTTTTTTCTTTATTTAGTAGAGACAGGGTCTTGCTCTTGCTCAGGCTGGTCTCCAGCCTCCCACCTTGGCCTCCCGGGGTGCTACAATTGTAGGTGTGAGCCACCACACCCAGCCCAACTAATACTTATTGAATGCTTGCTTTAGAAGCTAAGCACTGCTCCAGGCACTGAAGATAAAGCAGTGAACAAGACAGGCAAAAATCCCTCCCCTCATGGAACTTACATTCTAGTGGAAGGAAGCAAACAATAAGCATAAAAAGTAGGTAAATTATATAGCATGGTAGAGGATGGTGAGTATTAAAGGGAAAAATAAAGCAGAATGAAAGGTAGATTGCTGGTAGAGGAGAAGGATTCGGAATTTTAGATAGAGTGGTCAGAGAAGGACTCACTGGGAAGTGATATTCATTTGAAGAAGTAAAATACCTGAAGGAAGTGAAGGAGCAAGCCATGTGGATGCCTGAGGGTTTGGTCATTCAGACAGAGGGTACAGCAGGTCCTCTTGATGGCCATTTGATCAGATGGAAGTGTGAATGGGGGCATGAATGGGTGAACATCCAACTTACAGTCTCTTGGCCTTCTTTCCTTAGGCCAGTCCCCTTGGTACCAGGTGCCATGAGGAAACCTCGTCGGAAGTTGCGGCAGAATGCCGAGGGCCGGCGTTCCCCATCTCCTTACAGTCTTAAGTGCTCACCCACCCGGGAGACCCTGACATATGCCCAGGCCCAACGGATTGTCGAGGTAGACATTGATGGACGCTTGCATCGTATCAGCATATATGACCCACTCAAGATCATTACTGAGGATGAGCTGACCGCCCAAGATATCACCGAATGCAATAGTAACAAGGAAAACAGTGAGCAGCCTCAGTTCCCTGGAAAGTCTAAGAAACCCTCATCCAAGGGCAAAAAGAAAGAGTCCTGTTCCAAGCATGCATCCGGCACCTCCTTCCACCTCCCACAGCCCAGCTTCCGCGTGGTAGACTCAGGCAGCCAGCCTGAAGCACCCCCACTGCCTGGTGCCTACTACCGATACATCGAGAAGCCACCTGAAGACCTGGATGCAGAGGTAGAGTATGACATGGATGAGGAGGACCTTGCTTGGCTAGACATGGTGAATGAGAAGCGGCGAATAGATGGGCACAGTTTGGTGTCAGCAGATACCTTTGAGCTGCTGGTGGACCGGCTTGAGAAGGAGTCATACTTGGAGAGTCGCAGCAATGGGGCTCAACAATCTCTCATTGATGAAGACGCCTTCTGCTGTGTGTGTCTAGATGATGAATGCCACAACAGCAATGTCATTCTCTTCTGTGACATCTGCAACCTGGCAGTACACCAGGAGTGCTATGGCGTTCCCTACATCCCTGAGGGCCAGTGGCTATGCCGCTGCTGCCTGCAGTCTCCCTCCCGGCCTGTGGATTGTGCCCTCTGTCCCAATAAGGGTGGCGCCTTCAAACAGACCAGTGATGGGCATTGGGCCCACGTGGTGTGTGCCATCTGGATCCCTGAAGTCTGCTTTGCTAACACCGTGTTTCTGGAACCTATCGAGGGCATCGACAACATCCCACCTGCTCGCTGGAAACTAACATGCTATATCTGTAAGCAGAAGGGGCTAGGTGCAGCCATCCAATGCCATAAGGTGAACTGCTACACAGCCTTCCATGTGACGTGTGCCCAGCGGGCTGGGCTCTTCATGAAGATTGAGCCCATGCGTGAAACCAGCCTCAATGGCACCATCTTCACAGTGCGCAAGACTGCGTACTGTGAGGCCCATTCGCCTCCAAGTGCTGCCACTGCTAGGAGGAAGGGTGACTCCCCTAGAAGCCTCAGTGAGACTGGAGATGAGGAAGGGCTGAAGGAGGGTGGTGGGGAGGAGGAAGAAGAGGAAGAAGTGGAGGAGGAAGAGCAGGAAGGCCAAGGTGGGGTGGGCAGCCCCCTAAAGGGAGTGCCCAAGAAGAGCAAGATGAGTTTGAAGCAAAAGATTAAGAAGGAGCCAGAGGAAGCGGGCCGAGACACACCCTCCACTGTCCCCCTGGTTACTGTCCCACAGATACCCTCCTACAGGTGAGCCTGCCCAGAAGGGCTCCTTAGGGATTCATGGTTTCTTTTTGGGCTGGTGTTGGCCCTGGGCCAGGCCTTCCCCAAACATGTTTCATGGACATCTGTTCTCTTCTGTGCCCCCAAATTTAAACTTCTCCTTTGAACCCTGTGCTCACCTGGCCTGGTTTGTGGTTTTGAAAGTGCCCTCAAAGTAATGTATTTCCTTGGTTCAAAGTGAAATAAGACACTTAAGTTGCGTAGAAACTCAGGTGACAGGATATCTAACACAGCATTTTTCAATTTGGACAGGATAATTCTTCATTGTTAGATCTGTCCCATGCATTTTTAGAGGCTTAGTATCCCTGGTCTTATTATGCCAGTTGCTTCCCCTTCCCTATTGCCTTGTTTTTGTGACAACCTCAAACAGTCCCCATGCATGCTTTCAAAAACCCCTGGAGGGTGGGGTAGAACTATTCCCAATGAAGAACCACTGTTTCAAGGGGTCATTTTGTGCATCTACTATCCAGCAAACTCTCTCCTAGGTATGGTGGGGACTTTGTATGAGAAGGTGGTGGTGGTAGGAGAACCAGCTATTTCTCCTCTTAAGCAGGTTGGATGTAGGGAAAAGAGGATTACTCAGTTCAGCTGTGTAATTAAGCCACCTGGGCCTCCATTAAGTATGTAGAGAGACCATTGTACCTGTTTTAAACCATCAGAGAGGGAGCTGGAGCTCTGGAGCTGTTGGAGGGATGGGAGCTTGGCAGAGAAGCAAGAGATAGGGAACGTTTTCCAGCAGAGGCTCATCCCAAGGGTGATATTCATTAAAAAGTATACAGTGTTAGAGCAGGAAGGAATCTTGGAGATTGTTCATCTAATGTAGTCCTTGCACCTTCTCCTACACCCCCAGATGAAGAAATCGCAGGCACAGGAGGTAAAGTTGTTTACTCGTTTATTCATTTAATGAGATATTTATTGAGCACTTGCTATATGCCATGTCCTGTTCTAAGGCATGGGACCAAAACCCTGGACCACAAACTGGGGCTCATGATGCCTCGAGGTTGTGCTCCTGCTGTCCATCTCTCTTGATGAGAAGGGTAGGGAGAATGGAGTACTGGAGGGTAGTGGGGAATGAATTGTGTGAGGGGACAACCAGACTTGCCAGGCTGGGAAGTCCTAAGAGTGAGATTCGGAGGGGAGGCCCTTGTTGCCAACCATGGCCCAAGTTAGAATTTCAGCCACTTTGAATATGTCTTCTAGTCACAAAGCTGTTGTAGGCTACCCTCTTTCCTAAGGTGAGTCAGTGGATGCTTAGTCCCCATCTGTAGGGTGGTTATGCCCTGGGGTGGTTGTGTGTTCTTCTAAATGCCTCTAGCAGGGGCCAGCATAACATGCTGGCTAAGAACTGGACAGACCTGCACCTGTGTGAGCTTTGGCAAGTTGCTTAATTGCTCTAAGCCTTATAGTTTGTTTATTGGTAAATGAACCCACCACATAGAGTTGTGATGAGAAATACATGAGATAATATAAGTAAAGCACTTAGCACAGTGTCTGGCAGATAGTAAGTGCTCAATAAATAGTGGCTGCTGCTGCTGCTATTTTATTATTATTTTCCTTACCTGCACAAATGCTGTTGGGACCCTCCATGGCCAAGAGGTTGTAGAGGGATGGTGCTGCCTACATCTGGGCAGGTGTGCTTGGCATGGCCATTGGTGGGGGGTCTGTCCTTTGGGGAGAGGCTTAGGCCTTGATTTTATAAGCTTGGCTTTGGGGCAGGAATGTCTGACTGTGGAGAGGAGCAAGGCCTAGGAGAGCAGTGTCCTGCCCAACGTGCCCACCCTTCTTAAGTTTCACCTTCTTTGTTTAGCCATGCTTATTATCTTCCTTTCAGTGGAGTGGGATGGAGAGAAAAAGCAGAGGAAATACCACAGGAGCACTGAGGCTCTGCTTACCCTGTGCATAACCAATTTGGTGTAGCAGAGAGATGTCGTGGATTCAGATCCTACCCAGATCTACTATCTTATTAGCTGCATTAGTTACTTGGACAATTTATTTAGCCTTTGTTCCTAAACTGTCTTTCCATCTTTTGTAGATGGAAATGATGTTACCCACCTTACAGTATGGGTGTTAGTTCCTTTCCTATACCTCCCCACCCCCAGATGTTATTGGCTTAACCCTAAGATTTCCCTTTTGAGTAATTTAGCCAGCTAAGTTTTCAGATTCTCCATCCTCTTACACCTTTAGAGCCATTTTTTTTTTCATTTGGTTCAAAATTAGACAATATTTTGGGCTGCTGAGATTTTTTTAATGGAAGAGGTCAGACAACTCTTAGGGGTTGCATTTGGGCTCAGAAAGCGGTAACCTGATACACTCCTACTGGTTTTCTTTCCAGCTTGGTTGTGGGCTACTCCCCGGTCGGGTGGGACCCTCAGCTACAGGAGGCTGAGGCCAATAGTGGCCATATTGCTCATAGCTTATTCAAGTTCCTGTTACCTTTTGCTGCTTTTATCAAGAGGAAGGTGGGGGTGTTGAGACACCGGCTTGTTTCTCAGTCCATACCTGGAACAAAGAAGTCCGGGACTATAGGAAACAGGGTTTCTGGGAGAAGGTTCTTTTGGAGGATCAAGACTGTAAGGTAGGAGGTAGAAAAGCAAGTGAAATACCTCGAGCTGAATCTGAGCTGCTTAACTTTGCTGACCTTTTCAAGCCTTTTTCCGAGGTGAGGTATTTGGCCACTTTATTCTGTCTTCTTTTATAAGGTTCAAAAGTAAACCAGGGTCTGGATAGGATGCATGGGCTATAATCTAGGCTGCCCACTGACCCTGTCTTTCACTTCCCTGTGCCTCTACTTAAGGTTGAACAAGATCTGTAGTGGTCTCTCCTTTCAGAGGAAAAACCAGTTCATGCAGCGGCTTCACAACTATTGGCTGTTGAAACGGCAGGCACGGAATGGTGTCCCCCTTATCCGGCGCCTGCACTCCCACCTGCAGTCCCAAAGAAATGCTGAGCAGGTAGGTGCAATGGTGATTTCAGACTGGTGGAGGGAGGCGAGAGTGAAGGAGAAGGAGCAATTGTTGGCGCAGTGCTGGCACCCCTCCCTTAGCTCTCCATGGAGCCTTTGCCTATAGGGGATCATCTGTCTAGGTGGTCTATCTATCCCAGGAACAACCTCCAGTACTACGGAGATCTTCAGACGAGACAGCAGCCCCTCCTGGATGGGAGAAGCTTGGCTTTGGAGCAATTTCTAGGGGAGAGTGGAGAGCAGGCCCAACTTTCCATGCATATATTTGGGGAAAATCTCTAGATGTGGCAGAAAGCCAGAAGAGGTAGGATAAATGAGAGCCACGTGGCCACGTTGTATGAGTTAGGAAAAGGTGCCCTTTCTTCAAGACACTATACTGCCATCTGTCAAAAAATGTTTCATAGTAAATACACAGATTTGTGATCTAAGTTGTAGCACACAGCCTGTCCAATTGTGGTGGCTGTTAGCCATTAGCAACTAGAGTTGCTGCATGTTTAATGTTTCTGCTCCTTATTTCCCTTACATTTTTAACATCTATGGTTCTCTCTCCCTCTTTACCTGCTCCATTACTTCTGCTTTTAAATATTCCCACACTGCTGCTCCAGAGATGAAGCAAGGCTTTGTGTGACTAGTACCTTCTGCATTCTATCTGATCTCACATTTGCCTTTTGTAGCTAAACTCCTGAAGTGCAAGCCTGTATCCAGCCTCCCTTCAACTTTTTGGTCTACCTGCTCCTCCGAAGCCTCTCCTAAAAGCAGCCTCTTCCCAGCAAGTCTTTCCTCAAATTCTCACCTAATTGACCATGAGACTGCATTTGACACCACAGATCACCTTGTCCAAGAGCTTCTCTGTGACACCATTTCCCACCTCTTTCAACCCTCGGGCTGCACCCTGTGCTGATCCCTCTTCTTGCTCTTTAATGGTAACATTACCAGTGGCTCTTCTGCATACTTACTTGCTTGGAGAACATGTCCAGTCTCATAATTGAAAATAACTGTGTGGCAGTAGCTCCGGATTTTTCTTCTTGTCCTCATCCTTTTATTTCTACTGTCAGTCACTCTGGGATGCTTCCATGTGGGTGTTGTTACTTGTAACTCAAAATTGGAAACTGAATTAATTATTTTCCTTCCTCTCTGTAAACTTATTTCCCTGTTATTGTCATGGAACCCTCCTGATGTCATATCAAGAGTTCCCCATCTTGGAGTTACTTTTGACTCTTTCCCATAACTGGCCACAGGTTACCATCCTTTAAGCTGTTTAGGGGGGGTTATCAATATGTGGCCCTTTATCTCCATTCTGTAGCCATCCTGTTCATCCATTCCCCCTTAATCTCAGCAATGGCTTTCTAGATGGTTTCCAGCCTCTAATTCTTTCTTTGCTCTACAACTGGTAGTATCTCCTTACATACCATTTTGCGTTCTGTCACTTCCCTTTCTGAAATATACTCCCCTCTCCAGGCAGGCCAAGTCCAGACTCTTTTGCCTGGCATTTGAGGCTTCGTGTCAGCTGGTCCTGGATCTTCTTTGGCTTTTGTGGCTTCCTAGCTTCTCTGCTCTGGCCAGCTCATTTTGCTCACCAAGCAGGGAATCACTAATTCTGTCTCCACATTTTTGCCCCTCTGGTCCCTTCAGTTCCAGAAGAGGTCTTCCTTACTGCTTTGCCCATTCACGTCCATCATTGTATGTGAAACCCTAGTCAGACTGCTTGCCCCAGGAAGCCTTCCCTAACCTAACCCCACCTACTCAGGTCCCCTATTTTGTATTCTCTCAGTATTTGTATTATTAGTTTTTGTTGTCTTTATGTTAATATGCCCTGTGCTTCAAATCCTGGGTCTCTTCCTTCCCCTAGCTACAACTGTAATCTCTTCTAGGGTAGGAATCACATTTTTTGTTGTTGTTTTACCAAAGTATGTTCAAACTTATAGTAAGAACTTCACTTTGTTTTCTAGCCAAGTGAAACATCTAAGGTGAAATTCTTTCCACCCCTGAGGTGTATATTAGTTTTCTTGTTCCAGCCCTGAGGGCTATAGCTGCTCTCTGGTGTCCCTGGGGATAAGGGAAAGCAGTCTCAGATCCCACTCCAGCACTGCTGCAATGAAGAAACGTTGTTATAAGGCAGGGAAGCCTGGGAGGTAGGCACTGGATGGAGAGGGCTAGAAGGCTTCTTGAGACTGTGGTTCAAGGAAGGGGACAGGACTCTTACCTGCTGAAGCTCCATGAGGCTTGAACAGGGAGAGGAGTTTGGGCAGGAAGGAGGCTCCCAGCCCCTCCTTCTCTTTCCTGCTGCAGCGAGAGCAGGACGAGAAGACGAGTGCAGTAAAGGAAGAGCTGAAATATTGGCAGAAGCTCCGGCACGATTTGGAGCGGGCACGGCTGCTGATTGAGCTGATTCGGAAGAGAGAGAAGCTCAAGCGGGAGCAGGTAAGGAGGAGCTCCTGGCCCCAGGCCCTAGTTCAAGATCCTTTTCTCCCACTGTTAGTCTGGCATTGGGAGACCTGGGAGCCCCTACCTGATGCCAGCTTTCTTTCCCCCCTTCCTGCCCCAGCACTGTGGGCTTCAAGGTCTGTCTACTCCGTATTGGTTGTAATGCTACTGATGGTTTCTGTGTTTTGGGGTTCAGGTCCTGGTGGCCTCTAGTATAAGCTTAATATATACCTGGGCCCTTCCTTGGAGTTTCCGATTAAGGAAGTCTCAGTGGAGCCTGGCCTTGAGGATTTTGAAAAGCTTCTCAGGCCATTCTAGTGGACATCACCAGTTGAGAACCTCTGACCTGGGAGCTTCTGAGGGTTCTCACTTGGCCCTTAAACGCTTGTGGTCTTGAATCATTTAAATTTTCCACCTCTGTTCAAGGAGAGTCTAAGCCTCTAAGCATGGAAATGTTGAGGTAGGTAGTATAGCATGGTGGTTAAGGAACATGAGTTATGGCACCAGACTGCTTGGGCTTAAATCTTTGTTCTGGTATTTACTACCTGTGTGACATTAAGCAAGTTGCTTAATCTCTTAATACCTCGGTTTCCTCACCTGTAATATGGGTGTAATAAGAGAGCCTACATCATAAGGTTGTTGTGGGGATTAGAGAGTTAGTATATATAAAGAGCTTAGAATAGTGCTTAGCACATAGTAGGTGTCAGCTGCTGTCATTACTATGGTTATTGATACTCTGTGCTTCCCTGAAGTCTCTACTGCAGCATTCTGCACGTGGCAGAGAGCAAGTACTAGTTGAATGCATGATAAATGAAAACTATTCTTTCTGGTCTAGGAATAGCAGCTGTTACTCACATGCTTCAGAGGCCTGGGTTAAAGATGTTCATTTTTCTCTTTCTCCAAACTCTGCAACACTCTTCCATCCTGGCATAAACCCTTCTTGAGCAGCCCAATAACTGGAGTTTCCACCTCAAAGCCTGGGCAGCTTTTGCCATTATTTCATGTGAGTGGCCATGGAAGACATCTCAGAACCTTCTCTGCAGGTTCAAACTGTCTGTGCCATCCCAGGGTTGCTCTCACAGCTGAGTTTCTCTTCCGACCTCTGGTTCAGAGAAATGAGAAGAGAGGAGGAGGCCTTGCCCTGGGGGAGGCAGGCAGGCCTGTTTTGAGGTAGCCAAGAGGCAGGAACTTCCCACAGTCTAATTCATGGCTTCCCAACCTTTTCACATTAGGGCACATGTAGAAAATAACATCTGTACGGCATGCTACTGGAAGTATATGAGGCTGCTTGCCACTTGGGCGGTGAGCCTGGAGGCCTTGGTTACCCCAGCTGGTTCAGATGCTCTAAGGGTTGGTGGGATCAGTATCTCAGCACACTAGATGGAAAACTTTGGTCCCAGACACATTTTACATCATCAATATGCTTCTTAGACTAAGTCAGACCTGGGTTCAAATTCTACCTGTTGTTTTCTAGCCAGGTGACCTTAGACTAGTGACTCTTTTATCATACTCTCTTTAAACCTCAGATTCCATATTTGTAAAACAGGGATAATAATTTCTCCTTAAGGGTTATTGTGATGATAAATTGAGGTAATATGAGTAGAGAGGCAGTGTTGCATAACGGTCAAGAACACTCACTGTAGAACCAGACTTCTGGGACTCGATCCCAACTCTGTCCTTTATTAGCTATGTGACTGTAGGCTATTCAGTCTTTGCCTTGGTTTCCTCTTTGTAAAATACCTCATCTGTATCCACCTCATATACTTACCTTTGTTATATAAAATGTTTAGAACATTGCCTGGCACTTAGTAAGGACTATAAAAGTGTTAATTATTATAATTGTAATAATAATTATTATTAACAGTAAGTTTTGTTATAGTGTTTGATTCATAGGAAATGTTCAGAAAATGGTAGCTGTTGATATCATTATTCCTAGGCTGAGGGTTGGGGGATAGCTTCTCATATACTGGTCAGCTTAATAGCCTGTGAAAATTTGGTGTACATGATTGGTGAAAGTCAAGTTATCAAGAAAAAGTTTCAGTGCCTCTTTGCAGGGGATATCCTGATCTCTCCCCACCTCCCACACAGGTCAAGGTCCAGCAGGCTGCCATGGAGCTGGAGCTGATGCCATTCAATGTTCTGCTGAGGACAACACTGGACCTGCTGCAGGAGAAGGATCCCGCACACATCTTCTCTGAACCAGTCAACCTAAGTGAGGCAAGTTCCCCTTACTTCCCAAGCAATAAACCCTCCCTGAACTGGAACAGGGTCTGAGTAGGCCAGGAGGGGGTTGGGCCACCAGGTATGCAAAACTGGAGGTTAGGAGTTGGGTCTGGCAAGGCTGGTAGACTTGCCCATGATGAGGAGTCAGCAGGCCAGGGTGGGCCAGGCTCTGGGGCTCTCAATGAGCCCAGCGTGGCCAAATCAGAAAATGGGGAGGCCAAGAGTGCCGGTGAAGGGTGTGCCTGTTTGGCTAGTAAATGGTTGTTGTAATTGTACAGGTTTTATATGTTTAGGTTCCAGATTACCTGGAATTCATATCCAAGCCAATGGATTTTTCTACTATGAGGCGGAAGCTGGAATCCCACCTGTATCGCACCTTGGAGGAGTTTGAGGAGGACTTTAACCTTATAGTTACCAACTGCATGAAGTATAATGCTAAAGACACAATTTTCCACCGAGCAGCTGTCCGCCTTCGGGACCTGGGAGGGGCCATCCTACGGCATGCCCGGCGGCAGGCAGAGAACATTGGCTATGACCCCGAGAGGGGCACCCACCTTCCTGAGTCACCCAAGTTGGAGGACTTTTACCGCTTCTCCTGGGAAGATGGTGAGAAGCCTGGATGGGCGGGGCGGAGAGGGGCCAGGAGGAGGCACAGGAACAGAGCCCACAGCACCAGCATCAGGGTGGGCCTTGGGCTATAGGATAGATTCCTGGAGCAAAGCTGGGGGTAGGCATAGACTAGGGTATACCTGCTTGTGGCTGGAATAGTTCCAAGGGTTAAAGTTTAATGCACTGAGCACTTCTTGAGTGGTAGAAAGGGGAATCAGGTGCTAGCAGTTTGTTTGAAAAGGTAAAGCCTCACCTGGGGTCTTCCTCTCCTGGATCCCTTCTGTATGGCATTGGAGCATAGGGCAGGGAGAGTGCAGTGTTGGTGTGTGTCTGGCTAATTCCGAAGGGTGCAGGTGGAGAACCAGAAGAATGGAATTGCCTCTGAGCCCCCGTACTCTGCCTGTCCCTGTTCTCTGCTTCTCAATGGCAGCAGCCAAAACAGTCACTCAGTCCGGGGGATTGCCAAGGTGCCTCGTGCCTGCTCCATGGAGCCCATAATCATGACTGTGAACTGCTTCCTGCAGATGTTTCCCAGATTCTGACCTTGTCCCCGTGGCTGCCTTCCGGGCAGTGGTGTTGCAGGGCCAAGGCCCCACAGTGATGCTGTTGGAAGCCGCTGGCCCAGGCATTCCAGGAGAGTATTTTGCATCCGAAGGATTTGGCCCTTTCCCCTTGCCCTGGGTTGGGCAGGTCCTTCAGCCCCTTCTGTCCTCCCTTCTCCCTGGCAGTGGACAACATCCTCATCCCAGAGAACCGGGCCCATTTGTCCCCAGAGGTGCAGCTGAAGGAGCTGCTGGAGAAACTGGACCTGGTGAGCGCCATGCGGTCCAGCGGGGCCCGCACCCGCCGTGTCCGCCTGCTACGCCGGGAGATCAACGCCCTTCGACAGAAGTTGGCGCAGCCACCACCACTACAGCTACCATCACTGAACAAGCCAGTGTCCAATGGGGAGCTGCCAGCAGGGCCCCGGGGGGATGCGGCTGTGCTGGAGCAGACCTTGCAGGAGGAGCCAGAAGATGATGTGGACAGAGGTGAGAGATAGTCACGGGCAAACGGGGTTTCGGGGGTGGGGACAGGGCTAAGCTGAAATCTCATTGTGGGAGTGTCCTTCCCTGAGTTTAGTTCTGACCCTTGCAGGGCAAGCAGAAGCCCTTGGAAGGGCCACACTTCCATGTATACTCAGGGATGGTATTCAAAATATTTAATAATCGGTTGAGACCAGAATTTATCTGTCACAGTAGATGCTGGCTTTTGTATTGGAGTGGGCTCCCGATGTGGATATTTAGTTGCTGGATTGTGAGGAGGTTCAGGGAAGTTTCAGGTGCAGGATCCCAGCAGCTGTATACTAGCCAGTTAAGAAGTATGTCAGTATCTTGCACCTGGTATGGCTGTGTTGTACATACCAGTTAAATATCAGCTTACCTTATACTATCACGTAGAGGGGCTCTTAGAGCGGGTTAGGTGGTGGTTTGGGGCGATAATAGAGAAAGAAAGAGAACCCGGGCTCTTGAGCTACCTCATGGGTTTGACCCCAGCTGGCTGAGTCTACAGGCCTATTCAAGCAGAGAAGTCAGATTATAAAAGACAGCTGGGGAAGTGATTCTAAGAAACCCAAGAGCCTTATAAGCTGAGCTGCTTCTCATTCCTCCCTTTCATCGGGGACAGAATTGTCTTCCTCATACCTCTCTTGGATCTGAGCCTGCAGCCTGGGAGGGCCCATTACCCACTCAGTCCAAAAGGTTGGGTGTTATCTTCAGTGAGTAGGGGCCCAAATTACAGGGAATGGCCCATTTTATTTTAGGTTGGCAGAGAATGGGGACATGTCTGAGAGATCACATTGGCATTACAGGGTTCTGTGTCCAATGTGACTCTTCCTGATTCCCCTTGTGGTGGCCAGCATGCCACTTACATCCCTACTCCTGGGCTATGGCAGCATAGTCGTGCCCAGTGGACCAACCAGCTGCAACAGCATTACTAGAGGATTAAAAAAAAAAAATTCCCAGCCTTACTTCCCAGAGATTCAGGTAGGGAGGTCTGGGCTGTGGCTTAGAAGTCTCAATTTTTAAGTTTCAGGGTGGTAGGTGAGCAGACATGTTTGGGAACCACTGATTTAATTTACTTGGTCTCAGTTTTCTGCATCTATAAACTTATTCTTTTTACCTGCTGTACTTGCTTTCACTTGGGTGATGTGAAACAAAATAGATTGACAGGTGAGAAAATGCTTGAGGCCAGGGAGAATTATAGACCCCTGGTCTCCCAAACTGAGACTTAACCTAATTATTGATTGGCTTTCTTGCGTGTAGAGCAACGATTTGCAGCCAACCCTTACTTCATTAGATTCACCTGGTAAGCTTTTTTTTTTTTTTTTTTTTTTTTTAATGCCCCATCTTTGGTTTCAGTTGGTCTGGGATGGGGCCTTGGCATTGGAATTTTTAAGTAACTTCCTAGGTGATACATAGGCAGGTTTGCAAAGTACTAGTATAGGTAAAACTTATTCCTCCTTTCTTTTTGCCTCAGGTCTAAGACCTGGAGTGCATCTCAAGCCTTATAATAGCCCGTGCTTTTGGTCCTTGGTTATCAGTGTCAGTATCTGACTTGTAGGGGCAGACTTTTTCTAAAATGTTCAAGCAGGTTCTCTTTTTTTCTAACAGATGACTCCAAACTGCCTCCTCCACCAACCCTGGAGCCCACTGGGCCTGCACCTTCCTTGTCTGAGCAAGAATCCCCCCCGGATCCCCCCACTCTGAAACCCATCAATGATAGCAAACCTCCAAGCCGGTTACTAAAGCCCAGAAAGGTGGAAGAAGATGAGCTCTTGGAAAAATCACCTCTGCAGCTAGGGAGTGAGCCCTTGCAACATCTGCTTGGTGACAATGGCATTAATAGACTATCCCTCACAGCCCCAGACACCCCTGCTGGTGCCCCACTTAGTGGTGTGGGCCGCCGTACATCAGTCCTCTTCAAGAAGGCCAAGAATGGGGTTAAGCCACAGAGGAGCCCAGACAGGTCCCTGGAGAATGGTGAGGACCATGGTTTGGCAGGCTCTCCTGCCTCTTCAGCCAGCATCGAGGATGAGCACCACTCCCGGAAGCGGCCAAGGAGCAGGAGCTGTAGTGAGAGTGAAGGGGAGAGGTCCCCCCAGCAGGAGGAAGAGACAGGTGCCTGTGACTTCTCTTGCTACTTCTCACCTGCTTTCCTGCTTTGCCTTGCCAGCCAGCACCTTCCCCAGTTGGCCATCTCCCTAATGGCCTCTGTAGATGCCAATAGTGGCGTTCAACACATGGCTCACTGTTGGGCCTGGCGCATGAGTAGTGATCTGGGGAAACAGGCTTTGAGCAAGTATTTTTAGAGGGCCAGATTGTGTCTGGGACTGTCTTTGGCCCTGAGGGGGATGTGAAGTTGTATAAGGTAAAGTGATTCCTACCTTCAATTCAGTTCATTCATCAAATATTTGTGTCAGCCACTATTCTAAGCACTTGGGCAGGGGGGAGAAAAATCAATGAACAAGACAATAAAAAAATCTTTCTTGTAGGGGAGATGGACTAAAAGCAAATAAGTAAATTATATGTTGGATAATTTACAAGATATAATTTTTCTTTGGAGAAAACCTCAGTAGGGAAAGGGGATAGAGAATGTTGAGGTGGTATTAGGGTGGCCAGGGAGGTCTTCTGAGGAGGTGACATTTGAGTTAAGATCTGAAGGAGCTGAAGGCATGGGCTATTTGTATATCTAGGGGAAGATCATTCTAAAAAGATACACTAGTAAGTGCACAGGCCCTGGAGGTGGGAACATGCCTGCATGTCTGAGGAACAGTGAGGGAATCAGTGTGGCTGCAGCAGAAGCGGGTGGAGGTGGTCCCAGAGGGAGGTAATGGGGGCCGAATCACTGACGAGTTCTTAATACATGTCCCGCATGAGTTGGTTAGCAGACGGGGAGGCGGGTAGTAAGTCAGACTCACTTTTGGCTCTGAAAGAGTTCACAGTCCAGTGGGGAAGTGAAGTGGTCTTCCAAGATGCAGAGAAATCACAGTGCTGAACAGTATGTGGTTATATGTCAGGCGAAAGGTAGCACTGCTAGAGATATCGGGGTATTTGAGCTCAAGGAGTTGGGAGGCTTCCTGAGGAGGCTGGCCCTGAGGGATGAGGGCAGAATGGAAAGGCGTAGATGGGGACGGGCTCGTGCCTGGGTGTGTGGGAATGAGGAGGACGGAGTCTGTGAGGGACAGGTTGAAGAGGGGCTTCCCAGAGCATCTGGAACCAAGACTGTATGTGTGAGGTGGGCATGGACGCGGAGGGCCTTGAATGCCAGGCAGAGTAGTTAGGTCTTAGTGGGACAGGGAAGGCTGGCTTGCTTGGCAGGGAGGAGCTGCTCTTGGCTTTTGCTTCTTGTGTCTGTCATGTCTTTTTATGTGGTGGCTCTAGACTGTATGGCCAGTACTTGCGTTTCTCTGCTTTTTTCTCTTGCTGCCTAACGTTTTGTTTCAACAATACCTTCCCATCCCACCTGGCCCAAGCTTTCCTATGTTAGGACAGTAGGTTGGTATATAGAGACAAGAGCTTGAAGCCTAGAGTTAGGCATCCCTGAATGCAAATCCCCAGACTTCTTCCCAGCTGTGTAACCTGGGGAAAATGAATTAACCTCTCTGAGCCTGTTCCCTTCTAATACAGGGCTTCTGATATTTACCTTACAGGGCTCTCAGCATTGAAAATAGCCTATATAAAGCACTTGGCATATAGCAGTAGGTGGTAGCAGTTATTATTGCCAACCTCTCAGCCGTACCAGGCTTGGCCGTACAGCACTGAGAACAGTGGGCGCTAAAAGTGAAAGATTCTCCTATCAGGAATTAACTCTGGACATCAGGCCCATCGAGCCTGAGAAAGGCAGCTACTTGGGGATTACTGCTAGAATCTGGTCCTTCCCGACCATCTTAGCTGCCTGGCACCCAGGAATACTTCTACACAACCCTAGTTGACTCTCACAAAAACAGGTATTGATCCTTAATAGACGAGGCACCTGAGGCACAGCTGGCTTCAGTGATTTAAATTGAGGTCATGATGTTAGAGGCAGAGCCAGGTCAGAATATAGACATCTTGGCTCAGACACCTGCTCTTACAGGTACAACTTGCCTCAACAGTTCTGGTCAAGGCGGCTTTTACTTACAGCTCTCAAATCAGGCGTCTGGCCCATCTCTGTACCCCTCTTGGCTCAGCTGTCAGAGCTGTAGAACTCTGGAGTGTGGTTAGAAATTGGATAAATAGGCCAGGCATGGTGGCTCACTCCTGCAATCCCAGCACTCTGGGAGGCCGAAACAGGAGGATTGCTTGAGGTCAGGAGTTCGAGACCAGCCTGAGCAAGAGCTGGACCCTGTCTCTACCAAAAATAGAAAAAATTAGCTGAGTGTGGTGGTGCACAGCTGCAGTCCCAGCTACTCGGGAGGCTGAGGCAGGAGGATTGCTTAAGCTCAGGTGTTTGAGGTTGCTGTGAGCTGTGATGATGCCATTGCACCCTACCCTGAGGGATGAATCTCAAAAAAAGAAAGAAAGAAATTGGATAGATAGGAGAGTGGTAGCCTTCACAGCAAGATCATATGCCTGGGCTGACCAGTCTTCATTTGTCTCTGAAGGACTCCTTGCTGTAGACTGACCTCTCATTCATACTAAACAGCATCCTCCATAAGTAAAAAGGTATTATCTGGCTGGGCATGGTAGCTCACAGCTGTAATCCCAGCACTTTGGGAAGCCGAGGTAGAAGGATCACTTGAGGCCAGGATTTTAAGAACAGCCTGGGCTGTGAGACCCTGTCTCCACAAAAAATTTTAAAAATTAGGTGGGTGTGGTGATGAGTGCCTATAGTCCTAGCTACTAAGGAGGCTGAGGTGAGAGAATCTCCTGACCCTAGGGGTTCGAGGCTGCAGTGAGCTATGACCACACCACTGCACTCAAGCCTGAGTGACAGAGTTGAGATCCTGTCTCTAAAAAAGGAAAAAAAGAGAGAGAGAAGGTATTAACCTTCACAAAAAGAGACCAAGAAACCTCAAAGAAGAGGAAAAGGAACCTTCTTCTCAGGGTTCTGACCCCCCATTCCAGGAAGGTCTGGGCTGCTTTAGTTCTGCTGAAGAGAGCCCCCATCCTCAACTCTGACTAGCCCTGCTAGATGTCTCAGGGTGTGGTTGACAAAGAGCCCTTATCCTTCCCCAGCTTCTCCTGACACCATCCCCAAAAAATGAAGGTAGCTGTTGCCAACTGTGTGATGGATAAGGGTGTGTGTGTTTATCTGAAGAGGCAAGGTGGGTGGGCTCCTCGAGAGGCAGAGAAGACTCCCTGATAATTGAGGTCTGAAATTAGAAACAGGTCCAGGGACTTGTGAGCCAGCCAGGGAGGGAAGTCTTAGTATGTCCCTTTGTAGCCAAATGAGAGTAGCAGAGTGATCTGTGTGTGCTGTTTTCCTTAAAGTAAGAGCCAAAGGATGAGAGGGAAAACAGCATCTATTCCTTGCCTCAGCTAACAATGTTTCCCCCTAAACCTTTGTCTTTATCAGGTTCTCTCTACCATGCAAGACTTCTCACAGGAGAAGGAACAGCCATCCTCTCTATTCCCCCTCACTGAGCTCCCCCCGAGGCAGCTGCCTCATGCTGCAGCATGTGTCAGGGGAAAGGGGGCTTCCGTGCTCAGGCTCACTCTTGTGTGTCCTTGGCAGGCATGACCAACGGCTTTGGAAAACACACTGAAAGCGGGTCTGACTCCGAATGTAGTTTGGGTCTCAGTGGTGGACTGGCATTTGAATCTTGCAGGTAAGAACACTTGTCCCCAGAGCTTTGTCAGCCCCTCTGCCCCCTTTTATTCTCTGTTCGGTGAGAGAATGAACCTTCTCCTGCTTATCTCAGTTTCTTCCCTCACCTCTGCTGTTTCCTGAGACCTCTGGTCTGTGATTTTGGGAGCTCCTAGGAAATGAGGTGACCCTGGACTCTCAGGTCTGATCTAAGAGAAGAGGAGTGGTGCTGATGCTTACGGGGTTTGTGGGGCTGAATTTGTGCTCTGGAGGGTGGGGAGAGCTGAATCTCCTGTTGCCCACTGAAATTAACATTTGAGCCAGTGACCCCCTGTCACCCTCACACTGCCCACACGTACTTACATAATCCAGCTTGTTACAGACATGGGTTTGCCCTTTGCCTTTTGGGGCATTGTAGCAATGGCCTCTTTAGAGGTGTGGTGTGGAAATAAGAAACGAACAGGTAGGAAATTTGGAATTACTTTTATTTAGTCAAGGGTCCCAGCTCTTTTACCATCCTTGAGCTGAAAAGGGATGGATTTCTTTTGCCTTAAGGGAGGACTTCTGAGACTAGAATCTCAAAGTTTCTTCCAAATCCAGTTTATTGAGCCACTCCTCTATGTTTTGGGTTCTATAAGACACCAAGGACAGTGGGACTCTTGAAAATGAGAAACCCTCAGTGCCACAGGGGAAAAATGACTTGTCCTTTTGAAGTCTGAAGTTATGGCCCCATCACATGGCTGCTGAATGGATCCTAGATTTGGAGTAGGGAAGGAAAGGTCCCAGGGCACCACCAAAAGACTGCATGTCTGTGCTTGAAGTGCTTCCAAGGCATATTGGGTGTGTGCGCTGTTAGGTACTCATTCTACCTGGGCTGCTGGGCTTCTGGTGGGGCTCTGGAGGCCCCCAGCCACCCCTCAGCCCTGAACTGGTTCCCTGCTGTGATTTCTTTGGGATGTCCCCACAAAACCTCAAAGTTGCCCTAGCTTTCTCCCTCCCTATTGTAGCCTCCAGAGACAAAGGGGAGTAGATGGGGGAAAACACAGTTACCAGGCATAGGGAAGAGACAGATTTCAAAATCTTACAAGATGCTTCTAGCCCGGTTCCAGGTGGGGAGTTCCTGACTCTCTTCAAAGATAAGGTGTGTGGAAGCCCAATTTACTGCGGTTGGGGTAGGAGTGGGGTCATCAAACTGTCTCTGACTGTCTAGCCCTTGACTAAAGGTGGAAGGTGTGTTGGTCTCTCCCTCTGTGAGGGGCACTCTTCCCAGCTATGAGCCACGAGAAGCAAGCCAGCAAGTCTGTGGTTTGCCTTTCTGCAGAATTCCAGTCCGATGCCGTTGATATCTCTAGGGCCCTCGCTCGATGCAGGAACTGTGCCCTTGGAAAGAACTCATCACTAACCCGTCCCCCACGCCTCCTTCCCTACCTGCACCTTGGTTTATCTTTTCTGATGATTTTCTGAACAGACGGGCTGTACCCTCTTTCTAGAGGTCACTCATTCAGCTATTGATAATTGGACACGTACTGTATGCCAGGCACTGTTGTAAGCACTAAAGTTCAGTTCTCATGGAGCTTATTTTCTAGAAGGGGAGATGGATGTTAAACCAGTAAACAAGATAATTATAGATTGGGTTGTCTGCTTAGGCCTGGGTGACTTGGAGAGAGGGCTGAAATGCAGGCCGCGATTGAGTCAGTTGTGCTTGTTTCTATATATCAGGAACACACAGACCTAGTTTTGGTGTTACATCCTATTTTATTGAGCTCATCCTTGTCAGAGCTCATCATTCCATAGTACAACTTTAGTAGTTTGTAATACTCTGAGTAAGACATTAAAATTTACTGCCCCTCATAAGATAATAACTGCAACTGCCATTTATTGAGTACGTGGTATATGCTGTACTGAGTATTTTATGGTTATTCATTCATTAATCCTCACGAAAACACATGGGGGACACAAGTCTCAGAGAGGTTAAATAACTTGTTCAAGGTCATAGAACTAATGAAAAGAGCTGGGTTTTGAACCCAGGTAGTGTGGCTCCAGAGTTCAATCTCTTAACCACTTTGCTGTGCTCTCTTCTGTTGGATTTGATGATGTCTACCCAGACTCATGATGTGAACTTTGAGAGGCTTTCCTAACAAAATTACTAGCACCTTACATTTGTATAAGGCTGCAGAGTCTCTAATCCTGTTGACAGATTTTTATTGGGTGAGTGGGAACTGAATCCTAAAGGTGAACTGGGTATTTTTTGTTTTTTTCCAAACAGGTCCTAATTTTGACTAGCAAGGAAAAACTCCCAACCTAAGTACTGGTTACTAAAGCAATATGATTCTTTAGGTTTTGGTTAAGCAAAGTTTTCTTAGTATAAGGTCATGATAAAGTCAGTTCTGATTGAGTAAAACAGGAGTACCCTACTCTCCAGCCAGTCCTACCCCCGGTTGCTATTATCTCACCATGGGTTTCTTATGCATTTCTACTTTTTTGCAGATTGTTGACCTATCTTTTAAGTACTTTATTAGTTGAAAAAAAGTACATAGCAGTATTATTTTTAAAAGTTTGGATAGAAAAAAGCCCTAGCCACATCATTTTTGCCCAAAGACTCACAATTGTGGTTATACGTTAGAATTACACAGGGAGCTCTTTAAAAATACTGATGCCTGGGTGGGCCTCAGTTATACCATTGCTCTGGTATTGCTATTCTCATTTTCACTTATTACTTTCTAGTCTTTTTCTTTGTCTAATATATGTTTTACCTCTTTGCAGTAGCCATGTTAAAAAAAATTGGTCCACTTTTTAGTTAAAAAAAATTCATTTCTCTCTAAGAAAAGCTTCACACATAAACCATTGTGAGAAGTGGAATTTTTTTTTCCAATTTAAAAATGTCTTTTCTAATTAAGGAAGTGTGACATGTCCATTTTAGAAAATTTAGGAAAGAGGCAGATTTTTGTATCCCAAATATAAATTGGTTTCTGAAGAGGAAGCATTGTGAATCACTGGGTAAAGAATTCTGGGCTGGTGTGAGATGGCCCCTCCTCGTGGCAAGGCTGCTTAGACTCTGGAAGGATTGACAGGTGACGGGGAGAACCTTTCCTTTGGAGGAAGTCTGAGTTCCCTGAGCAGGGGAGCAGGCATCTCCATCCAGGTTCAGTCCTTCCATGTGGATGCAATGGTTCCTCAAAGCCTTGTGGGAACTTTTCAGTCAAAAGTGTGTCATGGGTCAGTGTGAGTTTTTAAGAGAAGCTAGAAACCATCCTTCCCGAAGGGTTTTTACAGCTCCACTCCTGTCACAGATGGGAGAGGGGAGTGGACGTGTTAGTCATTGAAGTTGCTCATTTCACCCCTCTGCCTGCTCTGTATGCAGTGGTATGACGCCCCCCAAACGCAGCCGTGGGAAGCCAGCCCTGTCTCGAGTGCCCTTCCTGGAAGGTGTGAATGGAGACTCTGACTACAGTGGCTCAGGTAGGAGAAAGTGTTCGGGCCGAGCTGGGCTGGGGGCAGGGGCAGGCCTTCTGAGGAGCCAGCTCTTCAGGTTGCTGCACTGCTGGGGCTGAGAACCTGGCAGCCAGTCTCTGAGCTCCCCTGAACCCTCAGGCCTAGGCAGGGAGATGGCCCTCACTCCCAGCTCATTCATGCTCTTTATTTGTTTATTTTTTAAATTCATCTTATACTTGAATAGGTAGTACATGCCCATGGTAATAAAAATTAAAAAGGTACAAAAGGGTATATAATGAAAGCCATCACTCCCCTCCCTTGAACATCCACTGTTAGCAATTTCTTTTATCTTTCCGAGGTAATCCATATATACATATATATACAAACCAAAATTTGTGTGTATATTTAAGAGAGTGAGTAGAGAAGCCTAATATACACATGTTCCTCTAAACCATTCCTTTTTTCCAGTTAATTTATCTTGGAGATCTTTCTGTGCTTCTTATTGGCTGCCTAGTATACCACTGTATAGGAGTGCCATCATGTGCTTAGCCAGCCCTCGAAAGATGGACATTTAGATTGTTTTCACTTACTTGTTATCATAATCAGTGTTGCAGTAAGCAACCTTGTGCATAGATCATTTCATATCCATGGAGAGTATATCTACAGAAGTGGGATTGCTGAAGTGAAGGAAGTGTGCATTTGGAATTTTGATGGATACTGCCTGTCTGCGCTCCTTATCAGTGATGGCCTATATCACTGAATCTCACACATAACCCTGTAGTTTTATGGGTCTTGTCTCCTTGGACCAAGAGAGTAAAGGGAAGGGCAGGGCCAAGAAGAGAGGCTGGGGGTGGTGCTCTGGTGGAGCAGGTATAGAGCAGGCTGTTTTCTGAGCCTGCCAGACAATCCTGTCCAACCCTATAGTAGAGGGATGTGCACTCTCTGGATGCCTTGTCTTCGAAGTTTCCATCTAACACACAGGCTGCAGGGCTTCTCTTCCCCTCTTTCCTTTTCCCAACTGCTTTATTCTCCCTTAGCATCAGTTTCTTTCTCGTGTATGTGTTGACGATGCATGCCTGTGTGTTTCATTACTTTCTGTGACTGTTAAAACCCAGAAGACAGGGCTCATGTTTAGATGAATTTGTACAGCATCCAGCACAAAAACAGGAGTATATTGGCACTCTTTGTGCTTCTAGTGGTGACGTTTTATACTTACTTTAAAAACCACATACTTAATAAAATGATGCCAAAGGAAATTTAAGAAAGAAATTGACCTCCCATAGTTCTATCATCATAACACGATTGTCTTCATTTCTCTGTGTTGCCTTCTGTTTATTTTAGGCACATTTTTAGCAAAATGCTAATCCAAAACACATGCACTTTTTGTATTCTACTTTTTTCAATGTTATGTCATACTTTTTTCATATTGACATATAATCTTTATATATCTCATATTATTGGAACTATGTACCTAAGAATCAATGTATTATAATTTACATAACCATTCTGTTGTTAGACATTTGCGTTGTTTCCAACTTTTAACATTATATGTAATGTAGTGAACCGATATTTTTGTCCAAAATCCTTTGATTCATTTTCAAAGTTATTTTTCCTAGAGTAAATTCCCAAGGAAGGAATTTACTGGAGCAAGTGGTTCGTACTGTTTTTAATGGCTCTTGAGACATCCTGCCAAATTATGTTCCAAAAGGATTGGACTGGTCTGCAGTTTCATCGGCAGCGTATGATTGCAGCAGTTTCCCCTCAGCCTACCTCTTTAGTATTGGAGTTTATCTTTTTATAGTTATTGCTATTGCCTCAATAAGTACAAAACAGTACCTCATTATTATTTTAGTACATTTTTAAAAAACTGTAAGTGAGGGTGGTAATGTTTCTTTAGAAATATAATTTCCTCTCTATTAGATTTGGACTTTTTTCCTCGGTTGAGTGTGGTTACCTCCTCATTACAGTTTATGGATGTGGGGAGGGAAAGAGGTTCCTCTGTGTGTTCAGAAGCATCTGTGGAGCACCCATGCACCTGTGCTAACGCATTGGGCACAGAACAAAGTAAGATGAAGAGATGGGCCTGCCCTGGGGGACACCCAGTATGAGGTTCTGACGGAAGTAGGCATGTGAAGAACTTGCAGACCTGTGTGGCTCTGCTGAGTGCTGTGCATCCAGGTGACCTGGATGGCCAGGTGTGGCCCTGTCAGAAAAGAACTCCTTTAGCAAGTGGTTTTACTAGGATGTCCTTCCCAAGCATCTTTTTGCATGAAGCCTCCATCATGAGGACTCCCCAGTCTTGGAGGCCCAGAGAGCAGAACGTGACATTGCCCGAGCTGATTTATGGCCCTTCTCCCTGAGGCCCTGGGGATGAAGCAGGACATTTTTCCAGGGAAAGCCATCTTAGGTTTCTTGTTCAGAGGTCGGTAAACTATGGCTTGCTGCCTGTTTTTGTATGGCCCCTGAGCCAAGAATACTTTTTACATTATTAAATGATTAAAAAGAAAATCAAAAGAAGAATGGTATTTTATAACATGTGAAAATTACATGAAATTCAAGTTTCAGTATCCAAAAATAAAGTTTTATTGGGACACAGCCATGCTCATTCATTTATAGATTGGCTGCTTTCATGCCACAGTAGTAGAGTTGAGTAGTTGTAACAGAGACCTCGTGGCCCACAAAACCTAAAATGTTTATTTACTATTTGGCTCTTTACAGAACTAGTTTGCTGACCTCTGATCCAGTCTAAGAACTTCTGAGGAAAGGGCAGGGAAAAGGAAGGGTGGAGGGGATGTTGCTGACTAATTCTTGGGCTGCCCCAGTCAACTGGAAGCCATAGGCAAGCCTTCTGGGCATCATTCCAAGTCCCCTTCGGGCACTGTCTCCTCCCCTCCCCCACCCCCAGGCAGAAGCCTCCTGATGCCCTTTGAAGACCGCGGAGACCTGGAGCCCCTGGAGCTGGTGTGGGCCAAGTGCCGAGGCTACCCTTCCTACCCTGCCTTGGTGAGTCTGCCCCAGACGCCACCCTCCTGCCTACACCCTTCCCTGGGCGGTTCTGGCCCCTGCCTTGCCTTGGGGGCTTATCTGATTGGATTAAGCCAGCAGAGTGCGGTGGGAGTCAGGGTGCCTTTAGCTGCAGAAGGGAGGGGGGCTTTTTTTTACCCCGGCCTGAGTGAGTCAACCAGTAAGGCTCCCAGCTTGGGGCACTTAAAAAAGGCTAAAACTATGCAGACTGAGACTAGGGTTCTTAGGGCTTTAATAGCATTTATTTATTTCCTTATGCATAAAAGTAACATGTGCCTATGGTAGAGAGCTTTAAAAGCTATTAATAATGCTTACATGTTTATTAAACATTTGTCATGCTGAGTCATTGAAATACTGAGGGAAGGTATGGTCATTCCATTTTGTGGTAAAGAAAACTGAGGATCTGTTGTTACCCGCGGTCATCCAGCTAATAAGTAACAGGGTTGGAATTCGAGCCCAGGGCTCAAAATGTGTGATGTCAAAGCCTGTGTTCTGAGCCACTGAGTTCAAGATCATCCACAGTCCTGTCTATTCAGGGATAACTTGGTGTATATCCACTCAGCCTTTTTTTTTCAAATTCATAAATATGCATATATGTGAGACCATACTGTTTTTAACCTCCCTTTCACATAGCAGTATACCACGAACATGCATGTCTTACGCCATTAAACATTCTCCATCACCATCACTTGATCGTATTGTCTTCAGTTGTATGCATGTCCCATGTTTTAACCATTCCCTGGCTGGCCATTTAAATTGTTTTGAATTTTTCACTATGATAAACAGTTGGCAATAAACATCATTGTAGCTGTACCTTTGTGCACATCCATGATTATTTCTTTACAGTGAATTCTTAGGATTGCCTTCTTGGGGCAAAGTCTATACAGAATTCTGATACAAGTTGCTGGAAAGTTAGTTTCAGTTTATATTCCCACTAGCGGTAGCTAAAATTTCCATTTCTTCCACAGTAGCAATAGTTAAAAATTCCATTTTTACCACCTTGATTGTTATTTCTTAGAGCTCTTTCTTGGTTGGGGAGGTAATGTCCACCTGGCTCTGGAAGATTCCACTAATACTAAACCTTTGGGGCATGTAAGAATCATCAGGGGTAATTTTTTAAACAATACAGATACTGAATCAGCTCCACCCCAGCACTACCAAATTAGACTCTCTGAGGCCAGACCCAGGCATGAATATTTTTTGAAAGAGTTCCTGGAGGATCTGTAGCCAGGCTTCTTATGTACATACAGGGCTCTTACCCGCATATAGGGAGGGCTCTGGGCTTCTCTCAGTCCTTTCATATCTGACAGCAGCCTCCTAGGATAAAGAGGGCAGGGATTCTGATCCTGTTTGGATGGATAAGGAAACTGTAGCTCAAAGAAGTTATACCATCTGCTGGAGCCACATTGGAACCCATGCTGCCTACCTAATTCCCTCCTTAGCAAAGGCAAGTGCGATCGAGCAGCTGAAGAGCTTGGGCCTGGGACTGCCTTACTTCACAGGGCTCTGCTCTGCCAGTGGTGAAGCTATAGGGCCCCAGCTTAGTCATCAAAGAAGTGGTTAAGCTGTGTAGGTTTGGTTTTTTTCCCAAACCTCAAAATGCAAAAAAGCCAATCTAAAACTAGTCTTTTTTTTTTCAATTATCTTTTTAATCATACATTTTCTCCTATGATTAAACAAATTCAGCCACCACCTGAACACAACCTTTATTTTTATTTTGGTGTATGTTCTCCCAGTCTTTTTCCTATGCATACTTCAATATGTGTTTGCATCCATAGTAAATATACAATTTTTAATCTTTTGGGGGGCTCTTTTAAACAAATGTTTTTGCCTTTGTTTTTATAAAATTAATGTACCACATTATAAGAGTTTTGGAAAAATAGAGAAACCCTCATCATTCTAACATGTCGACTCCAAGTATTTTCTATCCTTCTTTCTGTTTATTCACATATTACTGTTGTAATAATAGTGTATGTACACATTAATTTTTTTTTTTTTTTTTGAGACAGAGTCTCACTCTGTTGCCCGGGCTAGAGTGCTGTGGCATCAGCGTAGCTCACAGCAGCCTCACACTCCTGGGCTCAAGCGATCCTCCTGCCTCAGCCTCCCGAGTAGCTGGGACTACAGGCATGCACCACCATGCCTGGCTAATTTATATATATATATTTTTAGTTGTCCAGCTAATTTCTTTCTATTTTTAGTAGAGACGGGGTCTCTCTCTTGCTCAGGCTGGTCTTGAACTCCTGAGCTCAAACGATCCTCCCACCTCGGCCTCCTAGAGTGCTAGGATTACAGGCGTGAGCCACCGCGCCTGGCCCAGCCTGGCCCACATTAATTATTAATAGATAATATGTTAGATTTTATCACAAGCTTTATTGCCATGTTGTTTTACATCTGCAGAGCATTCATTGAGTGAATGGACCATTATTTATTATTTTGGGACACAAAAGCTCTCCTCAAATGGCAGACTTACCCACCTTGCTTTTGCCTCAGGGGGAAATTGTTCACAATCCACCCTCTGCAAGCACCCTGGGTTCCAAGGCAGGAACCAGCATGCCTTACTCAGGAGGAAACAGAGTAGCGCACTGTTTCATGTGGTAATCAAGGAAGCGTAGAAGGGATTGCGTGGTGGTTCTCATTAGGACCTTTAGCTTCAGTCACAGGAGGGACAGACAAGCTGGGAGATAGAGTTTTGATCAAATTATACACCTGGCGAGGTGGGGTAGAGGGGGTTCATCCTTAGAGTAAACTCCTAACCAGAACACCTGCTTATCTTGAAAGGGATGTTGGCAGAAACCCAAAGGTAAATAATGAGAGCAGTTTATTATGAAGAGCCCGCTGGGACAGGGTATAGGAATTAGGATTGCTCTGTCTCTGGAGAAGGCTGCTTCCTCAGTAAGTTTCCAAGTCTGTCTGGCCTGTGTGCACAGCAATGCTAGCAACTGCCCTGGAAGCAGGAGCTGTGTAGGAGGCAGTGGGTAGCAGAGCCCCAAGCCTTGTCCATGCATCTGGTTTTAGTCCCAGCATGGCTTCAAGCAGCTACATCCTTCCATGTTTGGTGTTTTTCTGTGTCTGCTAATGCCTGTCAGCAGACTTCTCAGCATCAGCAAAGGATTGAAATGAGATGATGTGTGAATAATTAGGAGCTTTAGAAACTTTGAAAGTACTGCACAGACCTGGAGAGTTATTGTTGTGTTGGTGCTGCCAGGCATTTTGCTGAGCACCTGCTCTGAGCTAGGCAGGGTAGGGCTGGATGCCAGAAACAAACCTGAACAAGACAGGCCTAGCCTTGCCCTGTGGAGCTTGCCGCCTCAAGGATTATGCTTTCTGTGGCCCTTGTTTCCAACCACATCATTCCCCCTTCTCCACTGACCCTCCAAGCTCAGTTTTCTAGCTATACACGGCCTCCTCTCTGATCTTACCATGGAGTGTCAAAAATGTATCTGGTCCACACGCCAGGAAGGATTGTAGTCAGACAGGATGATGGTGGGTAACCAGGAGCCCTGTTAGATAGAACCCAAGGGACAGCCCTCCTGCTGAGACAGCACTGCCTTCATAGCCATGGTGCCTAGGGAAATTGACAGGAAAAACATGGCCTCCACTCTTCTCTCCTAAGGAACACTGGGAGGAAGGGGTTTGCCTATCTGGCCTGGATGTCAAAGATATCCCACTCAGGCCTGACACTCCCCACATGGGCTTCTCACTGCTTTTTCAGCTCTGGGGCCTGATAGTTCATGGAGCAAGTTCCCTCTTCAGAAGGACTGGTTGGGCAGGGCCAGAAGATTAGGACAATGAACTGGGGAAACAGAGTCAAGATTTCCATTTTGGGTTGCTGGGGGTCACGGAAGAGGTCAGCCCCTCCATCACTTGGTTGTGAGCAAGGCCGAGCCTCTGCATGACTTTGGTATGGGGTGCTTCAGCAGTTGGTCCTGCGGCAGGCGGCCCAGCTCACCCTGTCCTCCCCCACTTAGTGCCGGGGTCTTTCATTCTGCCTCCAGATCATCGACCCCAAGATGCCCCGGGAGGGCCTCTTGCACAATGGCGTTCCCATCCCTGTCCCCCCGGTGGACGTGCTGAAGCTGGGAGAGCAGAAACAGGCAGAGGCTGGAGAGAAGCTCTTCCTTGTCCTCTTCTTTGACAACAAGCGTACCTGGTGAGTGGGTGCTGCTGATGGTGAGTGGGTGCCCACCCCAGGGTGCTGCTGCCGGGGTGGGAGAGGCATGCTGAGAGGCTGTGCCAGTGCTGTGCTCATGAGGCACAGAGGGGCCATGAACTCAGTTACCCTGGGCTCCACCCGTGAAGGGGAGGCATGACGTGCCAGCAGCTGGCCTGCACTTGCCATGTTAATAGTAACTGAGGGCTGTTGCAGATCACATTCCCTGGGAAACACTCTGAGATGGAGATTTGTATCGGGAGGCTTACTGGGGAGAGCTGTGGGGGTGAAGGGTGCAGCATTGGGCAGGGGAGAAAGTTAAACTGCAGTGCATTTGCAGCAGAGGCCTCAGTTCATTCTCTGGGGAGATGTGGAGCTGGGTGGCTTGAAGACATGTCGGGAATTGGGGCTGTGCCTTTGTACCCCTAGCCAACTAGTCATTGAATGCCACTGCCCCTGGGGAGGGCTGTGACCTTGGGCCAGGCAGCTTCCTTGGTGTAGGGTGATTCCTCGAGAGGGGCTCAGCTGAGAGCCTGTTGGCTGCCGACACTCCAGTAGCTGTGGGGAAGCCTGTCTCAGTCCTGCGGGCGGTTCTGGCTTTACGACACCTTAAGGTTTCTCTTAGCACCAGCAGGTGAGTGCTTTCACCTCTGTTTCTATATAGAAAGAGGAAGTAGAACTAGCTGGTAAAAATAATGATAATAATAGCTGCCATTTGTTGAGTGCTTACTCCACATACTTATGTCAATGGCTTTACATATATGATCTCATCTAATGCTGTTTAAACTTTCATTAATCCCCTCACAATCCATTTTGCAGGTGAGGAAGCTGAGGCTCAGAAAGCCAAGACCCTATCGCCAGAACTGGGATACAAACCGAGATCTGGCTCTGGAGGCTATGCTCTTAGCCACATGTTAGATTCACCTGGGGAGCTTTAGAAACACACAAGGTGCAGGCCCCACCAGAGATCAGTTCACCAATTCCTGACATCAGCTCTGCTTCCAAGCCATAGCTCCCTAATTGCCCAAGGCAACTCGAGGCTCAGAGCCCTCCCAGGTGGCTCGGTTGGTCCCAGAGGGCAGCAGATGGGCTTCTCTTGGCTGAGGGGCCCTGACAACCCTCCAAGCCAAGTGAGAGTCCAGGGAAGGACCTAGCTGCAGAGGTCACATTCCGTTCCTCCAGCCCTGCACACCCTGCTTGCTGCCCTGACCTGCCAGGTTCTGTGTTGCCTCATGCATGGGGTGTCCCCTCCCCCTGGCCTCGCTGGTCCTAGGGAAGTGAGCCCAGAGGAGTCCCCTGTGGGACCTACCATGGCCCAGCCTCTTACTGTGCTTGCATTTCAGGCAGTGGCTTCCGAGGGACAAAGTCCTGCCCCTGGGTGTGGAAGACACCGTGGACAAGCTCAAGATGCTGGAAGGCCGCAAGACCAGCATCCGCAAGTCAGTGCAGGTGGCCTACGACCGTGCGATGATCCACCTGAGCCGAGTCCGGGGGCCCCACTCCTTTGTCACTTCTAGCTACCTGTGAGGGTGAGGCCCGGCCTATGTCTACTTGCCCTGCCTCCATCCCATGGGGCACAGAGAAGCCTCTTCTGCCCCAGCCAGATGTGTGGCCGGTAGCTTCCCCTTCTCATGGCAGGCCAGGGACTGGGCTGTGTCCCCACTAAGGGCAAGGTCCCAGTTGTGACCAATTGCATGGTTCCCCCGGAGGGCCTGCTGTGTGCCAAAAACTCCCCACCCAGGGTCCCTCAGGGGATATTCCACTGAAGAACCAGTTAGAAATAGAAACAGCTACGGGGCTTGGGCCTAACCAAGGAGATGGATGCGGCCCAGAAGGCAAGTCCTGGGCTCCTTCTTGAAGGGCCGTCTGGCCCCCTTCATCCCACTCCCACTAACTACACCTCAGGGCGGGTGAGGTTCTGACACTGATCCCAGAGATGCTGTGGATACGCCAGGGTCCCGAGGGGAATCTCCTCAAGCTCACCCTCTCTCCCCCTCGTCACCCATTCTCACACCTCTTCCTTGTCCCACCTTCGGCACCCATGCCCAGTCTAGCTTTCTCTTTCCCACGTTCCTTTTCTTACTTTTTCTCTTGTGCCAAACTGACAGAAACCATCACCAAACTGGTCTTTTTCTTTAATGTCTCATTCTCCTTGAGGCCAGCTGCTATGCCAGGTGGGTGTCTCCGCCAGGCTCCTCAGGGCCCAGACAGAGGCCAGCCCACCACACGGCGACCCCTCTCCCAGGACACCCCCCACACACCTTTTCACTTCTGCTGCCAACACAGCTGAGGCCCGGCTTTGTGAATACGCCCCCTGGATTGAGGCAGGGCCCCTCCTGCCCTCTCGCTGTGTAGCCACGAGGCGGGCCGAGGCTGGGGGGTGGGCTTCGAATCAGACCAGGCTGGCTGTGGGAGTGTCCATCTGTCCACCTGGATGTTGAGGGTGGTTGGGGTGGAGCCGTGCCCTTCAGCTGGGTCTGCCTCCTTCCCCCTCCTATCCTCTCCTCGTGGGCTTGTCTGCACCTGCAGTCTGCAGTCTCTCTCTCTACCACCTGTGTGGCACCTGCTGCCACGCATCTCCCTGGCCTGTGCTCTGTCCTGCCCCGCCTCTGCTGCTCCCACTTCCCCACTCCAGGGAATGCAGCAATTTTATTGCAAATCCTCCGTCTCCTTCCCTCTTTCTCCTTAACCCCTCCCCACCTTCATCTTCACCTTCACAAAAATGGAAGGGAAAAAAACTGTGAATGGGGAATGCTGACTGACAAACCAACACAGCTTTCAGAGGCTTCAATGTCTGTTCTCTAGACGTTTCTTTTCACCTCCTAAGCACCAAAGTCGCAGGGCCAGGTTGCAGGCCACTGATTGCCATGTTGATTTTTAACCTGATGTTCTTTTTAATTGTTTCAAATTTTTCGTAGGGGAGTTTTGGACAAAACAAAGTCACTGGGGAGATCACTGCCATTTTTACACACTCAACTTTTTAAAACTACAACCAACTAACCACCACAACTTCTTATACATTTGGGACACGAGCCAGAGTTTAAAAGGGAACCAACAAACACTATAACATAAAGGATGGGGTTTTGGATTTTGTACAACAATAAAAACACAATACAGCATATGGCTAGAGAAGGACACAGTGTACATAATTGTAAGATACTGTTCTAAATTATTCAGACCTATAGTTTCCATTATTGGAGCCCTCCATTGTGTGGCCACACGGTGTGGTTTATTTAAAGGAGCCGATGCTTCCCTCTCCCCAGGTAGTTGGTCAGCTGTGGACTCTGTGAGCTTTGTCTAAACCTGTGTCGTAAGATCTTGAGGCTTTCTCCCTCTCTTTCTATGTCTACCTAGCTCTTTCTCCCCCTGCCCAACACTTTCTCTTCTTAATCTCTCTCCTCATTTTTCGATCTCTTTGAATCTTTCAGTCTCTCTCTGAGTCTCATTTTTTACAATGCTCTTTTAGAACGGGAAATGGCTCAGATCCTGCTGTGGCATGGGGCCTGCGTGTCTCTGTCGCGTCTGCTGTGAAGCACATGATGCTCTATTTATTGTAGAAAGTGACTTTATTTGCTTTCTAGAATCGTTTATAACAGATGGTATAAGAGAGGTAATAAACAGAGAAAAATCTATGCTTGTAAAGAATACAAAAGTTAATTTTACCTACTATAATATGACTGTCTGAAACTTATTTTCTCTCTGAGAAATAAATGTTCTAATGGGCAGCTGCTGTGCTGTTTGGTGTAATCCGCAGGGGCCGCCTCTCCCCTCCTCATTCCCACAGCCCACCTCCTCCTCCTCGAAAGGCCGAGGGCCGTTGAGAATGGGGTTGCCTGGCTGCTGCACACTGCCAGCGGGAGAGGGCTCTGCCAGTTTGTCTCTTGGACCTCTGGGGGAGGGGGGGCAAAGGTGGGCTCTGTTTTTGCTTCCCTCCCAGCTGGCGCTGCCGCCTCTTGAGGCTGTAGAAGGTCCAGCCTGCCCTCCCGTGCCTCACCTTCCCTGTGGCCGCGTTCCTTTAGGAGCATCTGCTTCTCATTCAGTGGGAGAAGTGGCCCTTTGGACATCTCTGGCACCTATCTGCCAGGCTTGCCGAATGTGAGACTCTAGGATGCTCGTGCCCTGTTGCCATTGCTGCTGCTCCCGTGCTATAGATGGGTTGCGGGGACACACAGGGAGTGGGGGCATAGCCTCGCTCTCCTGAGATCTGGAAGGGACCCTCAGCCTACCTGGTCTTCATTTTACAGACAAGGCAACAGACCGGTAAGATTGACTTGACCAAGGTAAGCCAGCTAAGAAATGGTGGCAGAGTCCTGGGACCAGGATCTGGCCAAGGCTTTCCTTGTGGGCTCCACAGCATTTCAAGACTGCACTGGCCTGTTCTGTACTGTGTTCCCATCTCTGTGGCTGTGGCTCCAACATTTCTTTCTAGAAAGAGACATTTCAAAGAGCAGAAGCGGAGGGAGAGTTCCCAGAGACAAACTGGTTGCTGGGCCTAGAATAGCTTTTCCCCTGTCCCTCCCCTATCCCATTCTCCTCTCCGGTCCCACCTGGTTCCTGTGCTTGTATCAGTGTTGTGGCTGAGGACAGAGGGGTCTCCTGATCATCTCCACAGGACCTTCGATATTCTTGCCATTGAAATCACTAAGGTGTAAAAGTTCTCAGTTTGGTATAACACTGACAAAGTACAGCTCTGTGTTGGCAATCCTCGTATCATGTGTTGGGGGTGCAAAGGTACACAGCCCTGATCTCAAGACACTCGCAGCCTGATTTATAAGATACATCTCAAGACAACTGAATGAGGCAATGTGAGGGTCCCAGACATATGGAGGAGTTTTGGGGAGACATCATGTTTAGTTGGGGAATAACAAAAAGCTTTGTGAAGAAAGAAGCAATTTAAGCCTTGAAAAATGGGGTTTAAAAATCTTTGTTTATGGGGGCCGGGCGTGGTGGTTCACGCCTGTAATCCTAGCACTCTGGGAGGCCGAGGCGGGCGGATCGTTTGAGCTCAGGAGTTTGAGACCAGCATGAGCAAGAGCGAGACCCCGTCTCTACTAAAAATACAAAGAAATTAGCCAAACAACTAAAAATAGAAAAAATTAGCCGGGCATGGTGGTGCGTGCCTGTAGTCCCAGCTACTCGGGAGGCTGAGGCAAGAGGATCGCTTGAGCCCAGGAGTTTGAGGTTGCTGTGAGCTAGGCTGACGCCACAGTACTCTAGCCCAGGCAAGAGAGTGAGACTGTCTCAAAAAAAAAAAAATCTTCGTTTATGAATTATATTTTGAATTACAAAGGCAATTCTAAATAATTTAGAGTGAAATTATGAGCTCATTCTATAAAACATTTGGGAAATAAAGTAAAGGAAAAATGCCCAGAGATGGGTATGATTTTATCAGGTGGGGCTAACAAGGAGGCAAAGTCATGGCCCAGGGAGGTGTTGTGCATATTCCAAAGCCAGTGACTAACCCACAGCCCATTTGACGGGGAGCCACTGAGGTGGTGAGGCAGTGGGTTGGGCTTAAAAGCCCTGTCACTGGCTGTGTGACCTTGAGGCTCCCTGAGATTGACGTAATAGAGGACCCTGAAGCCAGGGCAAGGTATTTGTACGTGGCAGCAGCCATTGAAGGGTATGATCGGGAGAGAGACTTGAATGGAGCTTGGTAACTAATTAAACATCAAAGTCAAAAAGCAGGAGTGTTAACACAAGGTTGCCTGGCGGCTGGAGGGATCAACTGTGGGTTTTGCGGGGAGAAGGAGAGGTAGTTTTTGATGAGTTTGTGTTGCTTACAGGACATCTGAGAAAAACCTCCAGCAGGCCGGTGGGAGTTGGGCTTGCAAGAGAAAGGTGGGAGCAGATGACAGAAATGTGGGGGCACTGGAGCCCACCTGGGCAGTTAGAAGAATGGCCAAGGAGGGAGAGGAGGGCGAAGGACAGCCCTGAGGAAAGCCTCTTTCGTTTAGAGTCCAGGGTCGGGGGAGAGGTGGAGACAGGGGTTTCGGAGGGGTCTGGCCTCCAGGGAGAGCCTCTCTCGGAACGTGGAGCCCTCAGGATCATGGGCCCAACAGCTCGTCCCGCGGTCAGACGTGCATCGTAAAGCAGGAAAAGGGTAGTGGGCCAGAACCCAGAACCCGCACTTTCTGCTCTCCACAGACCTACACATTCAGAGCCCTCAAGGTGAGCAGAGGTGTCCTTAATGAATTTCATCGATGCTGTGATTAAAATGCAAGGGCTCAAGACTGAAATATGTTGCAGCGTGTGTGGTGGAAACACGGACCCCTGACCTGGCCAGTCTCTGAGCTTCAACTTTGAGAGAAGTGGGGTTGGTGGTACGACTGGCTCCGGGAGCGGGCGCTGATGGAGAGATGGAGTGTGGGGGCCTTGGCTGCAGGCGCCCCGCAGTATCTGTCGGACAATGAGTGTGTCATCTCTGGTCCTGCCAGCTGCACCAGTCTGGCCTCTACTAGAGCTGGGACAAGGGAAGGAGGTCTTTGGAGGAGGGAAATGGTTTCTCTAAAAGTTGGGGCAGAAGTTTCTAACTCGCTGTGTGGTGGGGAAGAAGGGCCAGGGAGGCGTGTGTCTGCTAGGCCAGAGCTGGCGGGGAGCTCTTACCCAACCTTGACGCTTGGGGTGCCTTTCTGTTTGCCCTTTCCCTTCAAGGGTAGCAGAGGGTCGTCGAGGTGGGGAGAAAAGAAATATATATGTATTAGTATTCTCTACAACTTTAATTTTCTTAAGAGGGCTTGGGCTCACAGGCTACATGGAATAGAAAAAGCTTATTATCCCCCACATTTCATAAGGGTTGTCATATTATTTTCCAAGAACATTGTGTGTCCTTCGCTTGGCACCTGTAAGACTGGGTGGAAGTGGCTGGCTTCAGTTTAACTCCTGAAGTGGTGTCTGAATCCCCTCCTCTTCCTTCCTGCTTTGTATTGGCCCTTTTAGGGGAAATAGAGGCCACATTGGAGTTGCAATGTTGATGGTTCCTGATGGGCAGGGGCCGAGGGGAGGGGCTCTTCCCTCCAGCTTCACAGTCCAGAAAGACCCCTGAAGGAGATTTTATCTAAGTTGGTCATGAAAGGTTATAAGATTTGTTCTTTGCTATCTAATTTGGGAAATTTAAAAAAAATACAAAGGAGAAAGTAAGAACTACCCTTATTCTAACCACCCAGAAATACCCATTTCCACCATTTTAATGTAGTTCCTTGTAGTCTCTTGTTTTTTCTAGGTAGGCATGTATTTCAGTTTGTTGTACTGGGTAGCTGAGGAGTCAGGGCTCTGAGAGGCTGTGAACTGGTGGACGTCACTGCAGGAGTTCGTGGTAGGACCGGCACCAAGTCCCCACACCTCCTCGGCCTGAGTCTGGCTCCTCCTCGTTTGCTGTGACATCCGTGAACCAGCCAGGCCAGGCCTTGCGTGTTACTGGCAGTCTCCACAGCGTTTGGAATGAGCAGCTTTGCTGTTGGAGCACATTTCCATAGAAGTGAGTCCTAGACCGAATTCTGCCCCACACGCAAGCATCTGTGAGCAAGGAGGCCACCAAACGGCCATACAGTTCATCTCTAGCTCGAGAAGCTCCCACGCGGCCCTCAGGTACAGCACCAGGAATGGAAAGCCACTCCAGGTGGACTCGACACTCTTCTGAGGGTGAGACCCATCAGCCGAGTGGCAGGTGAGGAGCAGGAGGAACGTGGCTCGAAACTTTCAACATTTTGTATTTTTTACATATAACTCTGCGTACACTTGTGAAGTACGTAGTTTGTGTACATACAAACTAAGGTACACTAACCTTAAGTTTAATCTCTGTGAAGGTTTACACGTGTCTCCATCCACGAAACCACTGCCCAGATCAAAATACAAAATGTTTCCAGTGCCCCGGGAGGTTCCTCACGGCCCGTCCCAGCCAGTGCCCTGCCCAGGTAACCGTGTCCAGCCTTCGATTGCATAGATCAGTGTTGCCCGTCCTTGAACGTCACATAAATGGAGACCTGCAGCTTGTGCTCTTCTGCGTCTGGCTTTCGTTCAACGTTATGTCTCCGAGCTCCGTGCTGTTCTGCATGCAGCTGTAGTTCGCTTCTTGGAATTGCCGAGCAGTGTTGTACAAATACACCACAGTCCACAGCCGTTCTCCTGCTCGCGGGCACTGGGTTGTTTCCGGTTTGGGGCCGTCACGAATGATACTGCCGTGAACTTTCTCGTACTTGTCATTTCGTGGACAGAAGTACTCGTTTCTCTTCCGTATATCCCCAGGAGTGGAATTGCTAGGTCATGGGGCAGGTAAACGTTTAGCTGTAGTAGATTCTGCCGCTGTTCCATCGACTGTCCAGTGTGTGCTCCCACAGCCCGTGTGAGTGCGGTGGCCCCACGTGCACGCCGGCACGCAGCACGTCCGCCCACGGCATCGGCTCCAGACCCGCTCGCTCCGCCGCGCTCCATCGTGCAGGAAGGCTTCTCTCTTCCTTCACACTCCCTTGCTCTGGAGGGAGAGCCATGAACTGCCAAGGTGCTTTTCAACTGGGGAACCTCCGATGACGGAGGGAACGGGAGGGCAAGCTGCCCTGAGAGGCCAGGGCATGTGCACACCTGCCGTGCAGCCTGGTCTTCTCTTAGCACCCACCTCTGTATCCCTACATGGGCTCTGTGGGAAACAAGGTCAACTGGGCAGTCCTTCTTAGTTCAGAGTAACACAACCATCCCCTTCATCCTCCTCATCCCCTCCTCTGCACCCCTGCCCACTGGGCCCCGAGGGACCCACTTTGGAATACAAACACCAGCCTTCGTCCTCAGGTATCACAGTTACAAGCAGAGCGGAAGGCACCCCCTGCACCTGTGTCCAACCCTTCCTTGCCCACTGGCTGGTGCCTGAAATTCCATTAGCACTTCTTGCTTTTAGCCCTCGAGACCGCGACCCTTAGGACACACCAGTGACGTGGTGAGAGTGAGCCTGCTTCCCTGAGTGGCTGATACCCAGTGTGCACGAAGGGAGTGTGAGCAGGCTTTGATGAGGCAACATGGAAGGACACTGGGTCCTCGAGCGGAGGATTAAAAGAGGGATGAGAGGGCCTATGTGCTGTTGGCTGACCTTGGCCCCGCAGACACATTTAAGAGTCACGGAGGAGGAAGGCTCAGAAGACTCTGAAACAACTTCAAAGAAACCAATCAGATCACAAGGGGGTGCAGGTCGGAGATGAGAGGGCAGGGGCAGGAAAAGAGGCCCAAGGGAGACTCGTTTGAAAGCAGAGCTCTGGAAACTGAAGGTTGCAGAGCCAGGGTGGCCGGGGCAACTGTTGGAAGCTTGCGCTGTGCCAGGTGCAAGAGCATGACCTGGGTCTGGTCCGGAGCTGTCGGGGAGGAGCAGGCTTTCCCGGGCCGGCCGGGGGCTCCTGGCTCCACTTGTGCCTCTGCGCACACCGAGGTTGGAGCAGCCAGAGCCCGGCCAGTCCTCCTCTTCCTGCTCCTGTCCCTCCCAGGGCTAGGACTTGGTTCCTGCCTTCAACCTCTCCCTTCTCTGTCCCCCTCTCTCTCTTTAAATTTTATGATTTTTAATTTCAATTGGTTTATGTCACTCAAATCCAGGAAAGCCTTCCTCCTTGTCCCCAGCCTCCTGGTTCCCCTTGTCAGAGGCAACCAACATTGCCAGTTGCACATGGAACTTTCCAGAAGCACTTTAATGTAAGCGTAGGAATACGCACGCATATCCCCTTTTTTATACAAATGACAGCACGCTGCTCACACTCTTCTAGGCCTCATTTTTAAAACTTTTTAAATTACATATTGAATAGATACAAAAATAGATGTTACAGAATACATACAAATTTTAAAAACACCTACAATACGATAGACTACCACGGGTACCTACAAACCTATTCTAGACAAAAAAGCCGGCTTTTTAAATCTCTATGTGCCCTCCCCGACACCCCCTTCCCCCAAACACTACCCTGAATTTTATGCTTATCACACCCTTTTTGTTCTTTATAGTCCTCCCACTTGTTTATAATATAATAACATTTATTATAAATACAATAAAGATAATAAATATATAGCGTGCATAAATGAATATCGTCTATAATAAATATAAAATAATATAATAAATCTTACATACTTCTTCACTTTTTTGAATTTTGAATACCATAGTCTTCTATCTATAATGTGAGTATAAGTAGGTTTTTACACAGGAACCTCCTGAGGTTTTATGTTTAGATGAAAATGGAAGATGGTGTTTGCGCCTCTCTAGCCCTAAGTCTGCCTGTTTTCAGCAAATTCCCTTAATTCCCCAGTGCCCCAGGCTCAGAACCATACCCCGCCGGTCCTCGGACAGACTACCGTTTATCCCACCCCTAAGATACCGTGTGCTGATATGCATGGCAGTAGTCAGTTCATTTTCACTCTTATGTAAAATTGCATGGCAATACCAATTTGTCATTGGACTATAAAGACAGTTGGGTTGCTTTTAATTTTTGGCTTCTAGGAAGAACGTGGGGGTGAATGTTCTTAACTGAGTCTTCTGCGTGTGTGTGGCAGGGAGGTGGTTTGGGTAAGATACCCTCCCCTCTAGGGCATTTGTAGGGCCCTTGGGAATGTATGTCGTCAACCTCAGTAGATTGTGCCAAACTGTTTTCCAAAGTGGTTATAACAATTCAGGCACCTACCAGCAAGTTGAGAGTTTCCCTTGCTCCACTTCCTCACCAACACCTGGAATATCAGTTTTTCAATATTCCAGACCGATCCGTGTGAAATTGTAACTCATTATAGTTTTCATTTTCATTTCCCTGGTTACGCATGTTGCGCCTTTTACTTAAAATACATCTCAGCAATTATTCCACATCAAGGCAGTGAGGACTTCCTCCTCTTTTCTTGGCTGGGGAGTGCTCCATCATATGAAACCTCCTGGTGGATTTACCCGGTTCCTTTCCGATAGTCCATTCTGCAATGAGTAACTGTGTGTGTGGATAGTAAGGAGCATCTGCACGTGGGCTGGGTATACATAGGTTTTTACACAGGCCCTCCTGAGGTTTCATGTTTAGATGAAAATGGAAGACGGTGTTTGTGCCTCTCTGGTCCCATGTCTGCCTGATTTCAGCAAATTCCCTTAATTCTCCAGTGCCCCAGAGTCAGAACCATACATGTTCAGTCCTCCGACGGGCTACCCTGCCCTGTTTGCGTTGCACCGTCTTTTCTCCCCGATTATGATGTTCATCTGCACCCCCTTCCCAATAACCCTGCCCTGAACCAACCTGTCGGCCCCTCCACCCCGACTCCCGCCCCCACATAGACTCCTCAGGGATGGTCTCTACCCTGGCGTCTCTTTCTTACGAACGTCCCCATCTCAAGAATTCGAGTTAGTATTCACTGAGGGACTGCCTTCGGCCTGGCCCTGAAGGAGAGGAAAAGAAACTGACCAGCACCCTGGAGAATGTACAGTCTCAAAGGCGGGAGGGCAGCACAGACACAGAAACAACCAGGTAAAGGTAGGACGGGTCCCAGCCCACCACCTACTTGCTGTGCCACCTTGGCAATCCTCTGCCGCCCCTGAGCCGCAGCTTCTTCCTCTGTGAAAAGGGACCCTAACACTTATTTCTCTGAGGTTTGGGGAGGACGAGGGCCGGTGTTAACAAACCACTCACATCCCTGCACTTGCTGGTGAAAGATTTCATTGTTGTAAGGATAATTCTAATTCAAGGAAGCCTGAAGGTGCCATGACAGATGCAAAACCAGGGTCCCAGAGCACCTGGAGGATCGACAGGGATGCCCAAATTGGAAGGCTTCCATGGGGAGAAAATGTTTGAGCTGCTTCTGTCAAAACAGGCATCATTTAGGCAAGCGGAAAGATGTGCATGAATGTATGGCAGCCGGGGTGGAAATTCTTGACGGAGAGATCCACAAAATACGAAGAGCGGAGGGTGAAGGTGGAGAGGTTTGGACGTGCTTTGGAACCAGGAACTGGGGAGAGACATGGGGCATAAAGGGTGTGGGACCTAGAGCCCAAGACATGGCTAGAGCTCCACCTTAGACAACTCGGTGGGCAAACCGTGGTCCGCGGGTGGGCCCAGGACCCTGTACTGTACCAGCAACTCAGATACACACTTGTGTTTGAGAATTGCTGTTTTCTTCTGAGTAAGGAGGTGCGGCCCAGGGTGAATGGATTGGGGGTTCAGTAGAGCAGGACCTCATTACCGGAGAGCCCAAGCAGCTAATCTTGGGGGCACTGCTTTGGGAGAGGGCATGGAAATGGTACTGCATTTGCCACTTCCCTCCCTCCACTCTGCTTTGACCTGGTATGCTGCAGGCACAGGGACTGCCGTAGGCCAGGTGTCTGGGCGTTCATGTGAAAGGTGAGGATGCATTGCCAGTGCCTTCCGGGAAGTTTGGAGGCTGGTCTGGCGAATGGAAAGCCAGGGCTGGGCAAACAGCTACAGCGACCATCTCCAGCTAAATGCTTTAAACGCATTAGTCTCAGTCTCCCCACAGTCCAGGTAGATTGGAGGCATTACGTAATGATCACGCCCCTTTCCTGTGCACATTGAGCCACTGAGAGGTTGGGTAGCTTGGGCAAGGTCACACGGCTGGGCAGTGGTAGAGCTGGGGTACGCAGGCTACCTGATTCTAGAGCCCACACAGAGTTTCTCTGTCCTTCCCTCTTCCACCTCCTCCTCCTCCTCCTCCTCTCTCTCTCTCTCTTTCTGACATTGCATTTACAGGGTCCCCAAATCAAAGGATACGAAAGGATATACAGTGATAGTCCTCTTCCTACCCCTATTTCCCAGTTTTCCTTCCTAGAGACAACTAAGGGTACTGGTTTCTTATAACTACTTTTAGAATATTCTACATATATATAAATAAGATATTCTTCCCCGCTATTTTGGACAAAAAAATGGTGGCATGCTATATGTACTGTTTTGCACCTAGTTTTTTTTTCTTCACTTAGTGTTTCTTGGCAGTCTTTCCATGTCAGTTCACAAAGAGCTTTTCCTTATTCTTCTGTATCCCTGCGTATTCAACTCGTCCCCTGTTTGGCGGATGTTCAGGGGTTTCGGACCTTGTGCAGTTACAAACCAGTCCATGTGAACAGCCTCGACCTCGAGTCACTGTGCACGAGCAGGTACCTCTGCCAGATAACACTCTAGAAGGGAACATGCGGTGCCGTTCGTTATATTCTCCTCAAATCTGCTCATAGCCTCCTTTCTCCTGTAATCTGATGCCTCAAGCATGTTCCTCTGACAGCACTTTCTTCCACAGACGCTGGCTATCTGGGTCCCAGTCCTGCCTCCTGGGCACTGCTCCACGGAGGGGCAGGTGGCCTCCCCCGCGCCCAGCGTAGTAGGTGGGCAGTCAGCACAAGTGAGCTGCGTATACTCTTTTGGTGAGTTACCACTTACCTTCAGGGGACATTTCCTTATTTGTCCTCAAAACAGCCTCGTGGGGGCCTGGCAGGACGATCATCCCTACTTCACAGGTGGGCAAGCTGAGGCTCAGGGACTTCCTAGTTTGCCCTTGGCCATACTTGCCCTCAGCCTCACAGTCAGGAGGGAGCCCAGGGCTCCTGGCTCCTGGCACTGTCTCACCCCACCCCGAGCCACACTGCCTCCCAGCGGTTGTGCAAATGCAATTAGCCAAGGAAGGACTGGCCCTTCAACTTTGTTACCCGACACCCAGAAATACTAATGGCACAAGGCCACTGAAGCCTGTTTTTGTTTGTTTGCCAAAAAAACATTAGAAAGACTAGAATACCTAGCCAACATGTTTTGAGTCCTCGTAACACTGCAGACAACCCTCTGTGCACACATGAGCTTGCCGGCTTCCCAGCGACAGGGGGGTAGGTGCTGCTGCTCCCTGCGCGCGGATGAGGTCGGCCGAGCAGCAGGGAGCAGAGCAGGAGTCACGCCCAGGCAGGTGCCACGTTCCTAGCTCCTCTGCGCCATTGCCTCCCTCGACGGCATTCAGTGTAAGACACTGATGCGTCTTCCCGTCGGTGCCGTTTCCAGCCTCTGTTGAAGTGGTGGCTGTCTACTTGGCACGATTTCAGAGATGACAGGGGGGTCCTTCGCTTATAAAACGCTAGATACCCCCAACAGCCCAGGGTAGTCGCGACGGCACAGTCAGAGCTCCCTCCCTTTGGCTCCCAGCTTTGATCCCCATTGAAATCGGATCCTCCCGGGCGTTTCTCAATCTTCAAACGCTCGGCCTGCTTTTCATGACGTAACCAGCTCTTTCCCTTCAGTAGTTCTAACTGTGAAAACAAAAGGAGTTTCTCCCAAATGTGAAGTCAAGTTTTACTCTCACATGTGTCTTTACATGTGAGTCTGGCGCCAGCACCGACGCGGGGCCAGCCGTGCCACACCCACTGCCATCACCGCTTTCTGCGTTTCCTGAGGATTTCGGCCGCCACCTCACCGTCCTCTCTCCAACTCCCCCGGCCTCGACGCGATGCCTGGTGGTTTCACCCTCCGCTTACCCAACTGGCCGATGGTGCCCCGGCCTCCTAGTTCTTTGAACCCCTCGCCCCCAGCGATCTCGTCTTCCCTGGTGTGGCCACTCAGTCCCACCGTCAAGGCGGATCCCTCCAGAGATGCCACCGTCAAACAAACCTCTTTCCATGCTCGTCCGAAGGTAGCGAGTTGTCTCGATGGATCGCTTACGGTGAACAGATTAGACTCCTGGTTCTACTCTTTCCTCCCTTCTCACTACTGCGCTTGTCTTAAAAAGAAGAAAAGAGAAGCAAACAACAAACAAACAACCCTCTTTCCAGCTCACTCCTTCAAGGCTCCACCCCCACGGGGCCCCAGAGCACACTGACCTCACCACCCGGTCACAGCCCATTCCAATCCTCACCGCCCCTTCCCAGCCTAAATTCCAGGGTTATTTCAGCCCCTGTCTTGTCTACACTCTCCCTACACCCCTCAAGCTTGCTGGCTTGCTCGTGGCGAAAATCCCCGACCCAGTAAAATCCAGCTCTCTGCCAACTCTGCCTGCTCTACTGTCTGCTTTGCTTGCTTATTTTTCACCTCTCTCTGCCTGCACTGGAGCGTAAGCCCCTCAAGGACAGGGACTATGTCCCTCTCCACAGCTCCGTCCTAGCACCCAGAAGAGTGCCTGGTGTGCAGCAGGTGCACATTTGTCGAATGTGTGTATTTGGTGAACGAATTTCCTTCTGGGTGTGGAGAAGGATCTGAGAGCAAGTTTCCAGTAGCATATGGAAAGAAAGTGGAGGGTGGGAATCTCTCTGTGTCCAAGGGGCCAGAGGAAGGCTGGGGAGGTGAGGAGGAGGAGGACAAGCCCAGGGGCTCCTCCAGTTTGCCCAAAGAGAGCACTTCCATTCCTTCCTCATTAGCTCTTTTTGGTCTGGGAGAAGATCTTGGAAGAGGTCTTCATTCCCGAACCCTAATTACAGGATTCTGAACCTTCACTGAACGGTTGCTTCCTGCAGTCTTGGTTACTCAAGGCTTCCGAGCAGACGTTTGGACACCAGTGATTACCCTGATATCTAAAGCCTGGAATGACCTACCTGATCACCTCTTTCAACCCTGAATTGTACAAGCAGGAATTGGGGCCCAGAGAACAGAAGGACACGTGGAACTGGTGGCAGAGCCAGGACCGGAGCCCTCTCTGCTGCCTGCCGTCCCACGCACATCTGCTCTGCCCCTCTCTCTGCTGCCACGTGTGGTCATTTGCCCGATTGTCCTCACCCTTCAGAGAAGCAGAGAAGATGTTTAGCCTACCCCGCCCTGAGCAGTCAGCCAAGAAACGCTGTGGAGATCGAAGGCTCCGACGAGGCTCCGGCAAACCCGTAGGACTTGCTTCCCCAGTGCGCTGCCCGGCTCTGGGGGCCCTGCACGCCACACCTCATCTAATGCTCCAGCAACCCCGAGAGGCAGGCGCTGTGATCATCACCTCCATCGTGTCGACACCCAAGGCGGTTACGTAACCACACACACCACTAGGAAGCGACAGAGCCTGAATTCCAACCCTGTTTGACTCAAGAGCTCCTGCTTATAAGCTTCACTCTCCAGGCGTCTCAAAGCCCTCACCGACGCGGCTTGTCGGTTTAAGCAAACTTTTCCCCCAAAAGGTTTGAGTCTTGTCGAGAACTAGATGCTCTGACTCAGGACGCACGAGGTGCGGGCAGGTGGGCACTGCTGTGCCTTGGGCGCTGGCTCACACCTGCCCGGGGAAGCCCAGGGCAAGGAGCAGAGGCAAGGGGGCAGGAGCTAACGCTTACTGAGCCCGTTTCTCGCCAGGAGCTTCTGCCCATCACCTCTGCTTAGTTTCCGCCAAGGGCCTGGGTCATGGGGTCCCACAGCCAGCAGGTGGAAGAGGTGGGATTCGAACCCACACACTCTCCACTCCATCAAGAGCCTTCCCAAAGCTGTGTTATATGAGATGCGATTAAACACTACAAATAAGGCATTTCTGGGGTTTAAATCCCAGCGGAGGCTCTGACCATTATGTTCTTTCTCTTATTACTTGAAAACTGGAAAACATTATGCAGACTAGAGTTTCCATTCAGGTGGGTAAAAGAGTTTGCAGCAGCGTATCAGCAAGTTTTGACTCCAAAAAGGGAAACAACCTGTTCTAATTTGCCAAACCTTATGTCAAATACAATTCTTTTTTAAATCGAAGCATTCACAGGACCCCAAGTTTGGCATTTTTTTTTAAAGATCAGTGAACTAATACGAGGTTTCTAAAC
>NW_012148041.1:2161961-2167752 GCF_000956105.1 Propithecus coquereli
TGGCTTCTGGGAAGGCTTTTGTTCCCTGCTAAAATGACAGTCACAAGAGGAGAGCCCCTTGCAGCCCTTCTGCTTCTTCTGACTTTAAACATGAATACTGTATGTTATTTGGAGCTGTGGCAGCAGTCTTGTGACCATGAGGCATAATCACAAGAAGGAAAGCCCCAAAAGCTGAGAAAATTGTAGTGGAAGGCTAGAAAGAGCCTGGGTCCTGGATACAGCTGCTGAGTAGAGAAACCAACCCAGCAGCTACTGGCTGTTTGACTTTTCATCACGTGAAAATACAAACCATATTTGTTTAAGCCAATGTCAGTTAAGCTTCTTGTTCCTAATAGCTGAGTTCATCCTATCTCATACATCATTCAACAAACATTTATTAAGTTTCTGCTAGTGCTAGGTACCATTCTAGGTATTAGGTTTACAAGAAGGGATAAGACTTCTTTAAGGGTTTACAGTCTATTCAAGGAGGGAGCCAGGTTGTTTTTGTTTTAATGCAATAAAAATATAAGAGGTGGTACAATGGAAGTCTTTGTAGATTAGTGTGAGGGTGTAAAGCAGGGGGTGGACTATTTCTTCTAGGCTGTAAAGGCTTTCAGAGCAGACACTTTGTTTGCTCACCAATGCATCTCTAGGACCCAGACTAGCATACAGTATATGCTCAATAAATATTTGTTGAATGTAGTAACTGTTCCTGCTGCTCACCCTGCACAAAGGATGGTTTCTTTTCTGTGCCTTTTGAAGTTAGGTGTGGCTATGCGGCTTGCCCTAGCCAGTGGGATGTGAGCAGTTCCTCGTCAATACGTACATGTCAGTTGCAGGTGGAAGCATTTAATGGTTAGTGCAGATCTCTGTGTTCTCCCCTCCCCCCCGAGCCATGGCCAGTGAAGGTTCAGTTGACACCATGGCCACATAAATAAACTTTTGTTATTCCAAGCCACTGGTAGTGGAAGGTTGTTTGTGACTGCAACATAACCTGGCTGAATCTGACTAATGCAATGAACCAAGAACGAATGATGGTAGTATTTGGAATGAGGTAAAGGGGTGGGCAGGCACAACCACGGTGGACAACTTCGAGGCAGACACTGCTGGTTCCCTGCCCTAATGCCCTAGTGGAAACAGCCCCTCCCCTTCTCTCCTTCCTCCTGGCCGAGCCTACAGCCCACTGCCGGGACTGAAAATGCCAAATGACGCTTCCCAGCCTCCCCTGCAGCCAAGGTGTGGACGTGTGGCCCTATCCTAGCCAGCGGGTCCTGCAGAAAAGTCTTCCGCAGGGCTTTCTCGAAAGGATTTTTCCCCCAAATAAAAAGAATTGCCCTTCCTCATGGTGTAAGCCACTCCACGTGGAGTTTTCTGCAGCTTGCAGCAAGCAGCAGCCTGACCGACAGCGCTGACGGTCGGCGAGGCGGTGGTCCCCGTGAGAGAGAGCACAGCCTTACTGAAGGGACAGAGAGGCAGGGACAGAACTGAGGAGAGCCGGAGAGCAGAATGGATAGGGCATGGTGAGCCAGTGGGTTCCGGGGTTGGGCTGTGTGCACTGCGGAACAAAAGAGGTGAAAAAAAAAAAACAAACCCCCCCAGTGAGCGCTGTCAGGGAGGGCAGTAGAAGAGACAGGTACTTAAGGAAAACACCAGCTCCACCCCCAGGAGCAAGTGTGCTGTGGGATCTGCGAGAAGGGAAGCGGGGCAAGGAGCCAGGCGAGGCCGCGGAGAAGCCGGGACTCGGACGGCTGGGCCTGGGCTTGGGCGCGCAGGCGAGACGATCGTCCAGGCAGGCCCTTCGTGGTATGTCGTGGGCCAAGTGTTATAGTAGTAAAGTACAAGCAGTCTTTGCCTTCCAATTTAACTTCGTTTCAGCCACGTTCACCCGCTGGATGGAAAGGCGGTAGAGGGATAATCCGGTTCAATACCAAATACACTTCAACACCGACATCACTTAAAATACGCTACTCAGCATATCACTAGGTGGCTACACTGCAGGCCACTGAACTATTCCCTTTCTCTCAGACCGTGTGGGTTTCCAGCGCTCAAGTGCCTGCAATAACGCTGTGCTGAGCTTCTTTGTCTAAACGCTCCATGCCGTAGGGTGTTTCTTTAGGACACATTGCCAGAAATGGGGTAACGAAGTCAAACAAGCATCGAAAGCAGCGAGGCTCGCCTAGGACACAGCTGGTACGATTCCTGATAAAGAGCCAAATTGTCTCCCAGAAAGGTCCTATCGCTGCACATGAGAATGTCATCGAACAGGCCGGGCGCGGTGGCTCACGCCTGCAATCCTAGCTCTCTGGGAGGCCGAGGCGGGCGGATTGTTTGAGCTCAGGAGTTCGAAACCAGCCTGAGCAAGAGCGAGACCCCGTCTCTACTAAAAATGGAAAGAAATTAATCGGACAACTAAAACTATATAGAAAAAATTAGCCGGGCATGGTGGCGCATGCCTGTAGTCCCAGCTACCCGGGAGGCTGAGGCAGAAGGATCGCTTGAGCCCAGGAGTTTGAGGTTGCTGTGAGCGAGGCCGACGCCATGGCACTCACTCTAGCCCGGGCAAAAGAGTGAGACTCTGTCTCAAAAAAAAAAAAAAAAAGATGCTAGAGAATGTCATCGAACGTTTCACACGTAAGACTGGGTCACCCGGCCCAGGGCAGGCAGCGTGCTGTGGCTGCGTCCACCCTTCGAGCTCGGCCCTCAGACTGTCCTCGTCTTAGGTTCCTGCAGTCAGGTGGCTGCTCCCATGCTCAGGTCGCACGGTCTGAATACGGACGGGGCTTAAGTTGTCCAAACCGTTAGCTGAGCTAGAGAGCAATGTGTTTCTTCACCCTTTTAAAAAACAAAATCACAAACCTTTATTCAATGGCTAAACAAAACAACCATTAAATAACCAAATAAATGGTCCAACATCATGAATTGTTTTAAAAAATAAACTCTTAGCTCTAAATAATACTTCTTGAGAAACAGTGCTTCTGTTGTTTTCTCACTAGACCTGAATTCTTTTCGATCACAGCCTACTTTCATCCTGGTCTGGTCCCCGAATTGATTAGAACGGGCCGTTCTAGTTGGATTGGCGTTAGAAAGCCCTTGCCCACTGCTGGGAGGACCGGCCTGGCCTTCCCGGTCAGGAATCTGTGATCCTGACCACTGGGTCTACTTAACTCTGAGCCTTGGATTCAGGCCCGCACAGGGGCTGAGACCTCTCTGGGCAATCGGGGAGCAGGCAGAAGGGGCTGGCCGTGTGAACTGGACTGTCACTTCTCTCCTCCTGAGGCACAGGATAGCCCTGGGCGTTGAGAGAGGAGCACAGTCCCAGCAGAGACTACAAAATGATATTTAAAGGGATGACGGGCCTTACCTCCCAGTTTAATTGGACGTCAAATGTCTTGATCATTGAAAACCATGACCTGGCGCCTGAACGATGAGTTGCAACCTCATTCCCAACTATGGGACCAATCAACTCAATATAATGTGTCACTTCTCTGAAGCGTATTTCTTCTTCTATAAACATGTTTTAAAAATCTGTATTGCTGTGGAAATCAAATGAGATGATTCTATGGAAGTCTCTGAAAGCAGGTTAAGACATTATTATTAGTTTTTTCATTAATTATAACGTGGCTAACATCTATATTGCAGTTTATAGTTTATAGGAGTTCTTCCCAAACTCATGTACATATGAATCACTTGGGTAAGATGCAGGTCTAGATTCAGCAGGTCTGCGGATGGGCTGAGACGCAGTGCTGCTGTTCACACACTACACCTTGAGTAACGAGGGTTGACAGCAACTTGCAAACATGAAAATTCCCAATATTGATAGTAGACTCCTAGCAGACCTCAAGTCATCAATTCAGACAGTTATCTGTGTATCTCACTTGTTATATGGTCAAAATAGCCTGTGGCCTTTAATATCCTACAGGCGATCTATTTGAATGATGAAGATTTAGAAGGCAGAAACTAGGGTCTACACAAGATTTTCCTAAGTGTAAGATGTGGTCGCATATATTTGATGAACCTTGGCTTAAACAAATTAAGCCAAGTTCTTTACTTCAGAGTGTTATCACTTACGATGCCATAGAGAAGTTTTAAAACATTCCCCTCATGTCTCTGGGTTTTGACAATGAGTCTGAAATAAACAGACATTAGATAGATTAATAGGAGACAAGCACACAAATTTATTAACATGCAAGTGCCCGAGAGTCACACAAAGTACGAAACTCAAAGGGCCAGATGGTTAGAGCTCAGACACCCTCTCCACAGGGGGTAAGTGGCGGATGCAGGCCGTCTTAGAGGAAGAGAAAATGATGTTTAGGGGAGATGAATGAGCCCAAAGAACAGATAACAGCCGGGGACAAAGCTCATCTGGGCTCCGAGTGTAGTGTCACTCTCCTCTTCCTTCCTGCAATATGCATCCATGGTTTCCCTAGCGGATGAGATATCTGGGGAAGGAATTCACAGCAACTGAATATCTGCTGGAGAATGCAGCCTTTAGGTAGGTGGGGAAACTTCAGAGAAAACCTTTCCCTACATTTGCTGCTCCCTGGTGCTCTCTTGGTTTGAAGTGCAAAGTGGCATATTTTGGGGTATTGTTTTCTGACGCCTAACGGTGCCTTCTTTCTCATCTAAGTAACATAAAATCCAAGCAGAAATTGCTTCAATGAGGACATTTTATTTTACTCCCAATACAAGAAGTCTGGAAGCTAAGGAAGTTCCTAGGTTAATCCGGTGGCTCAAAGACATCGTGAAGGGGACAGATCCTTTCTGTCTTCCTCTCCGCCGTATACGGCACAGCGCATGGGCCTGTGCCAGGCTGGCTTTCCTTAGGAGTGGATGATGACTGTGGCCAAAGGAGCAGCACATCCTGACGATGGCCAAAGGCAAAAATGGGCTATTGCTTCTCATCGAACGTCTTTTTCTTTTAGATGTTGTATTTTTCAGTGTCAGAATTTCCATTGTGGTCTTTTTATAGTTTCTGTTTCTCTGTCCCATCTTTTCATTCATTGTGAGCTTGTTTTCATTTATGATCTTGAACATGGTTATAATAGCTGCTTTAAAATCCTTGTCTGTTAATTTTTACATCTAGGTTATCTTGAGGCCAGTCCCCACTGATTCCTTTTTCTCTTTCGTATGGGTCACATTTTCCTGTTTCTTCTAGTATCAAGTACCTTTGGACCGTATCCTGAATATCGTGGATGTGTAGTACAGAGACTCTGGATTCTTTTTGTTCTTCTCAAAAGTACTGCTTTTTATTTGTTTTAGCAGGCAGTTAATCCCTCTGCTGGATGGGAGCTGAAATCTTAGTTTAGGTCTTTCTGCCTTAGCTGTGCTGCTTGGAGTCTGTCCCACACGTGTGGGGTCCAGAGGTTTGAGCAGAGTCTATACACAAAGTCTGGGGTCCTTCTCCTTTCCAGGATTTCCTTCCTTACTTTCCAGCTGCGTGGTCACCAGAACTCTGTCCTCTGGTTTTTTGGCGAGTACAACTGTGGGCTTATATCCTAGTCTTAACTACCGCACACGGCTTCCCTTGGGCAGCAGAAACCTACAGAAAATGAAATGAAGTGCTAGTCCCTTCTTCCAAGTATTCGCTGTCCTCCAACCTCCATGTCTTTTGATCATGCTCCAGTATTTTCATGGTTGCTTTTTATAATTTTGTCATTTAGGAGGTTTGTGGTCAGATGGGAGATACTCGGCCATTGCTGGATGCAAAATTTTTGTTAGTCCTTTTTTAAAGAGCAAAGACGTCTTTCTCAGAATGTCCCAGCAGATTTCTTCTTTGTTTTATTGGCCAGAATTGTTTTCGTCTGTTCTTTCT
>NW_012148041.1:2169333-2170874 GCF_000956105.1 Propithecus coquereli
CACCAAAGTGTCCTCCCCTAAGGGGCTTACAGTCGGCAGTGGGAACAGCCCTGGAAATAACTGAGGCGCAGAAGTGTTGCCATCACCCCAGGGAGCCTCTGAGTACAGTCTGGGCTCCCACATGGGGAAAGGAAGAGAAGTGTGGAAGGATTTACCTGCGTAAATTAACAGGTTGGCTACGGCTTATGCGTCGGGCTTGCAGGCCCAGCTAACGCGCACCCACCTTCCACGTAGATTCGGTCTCCGTGCTGACGACATCACTGTCCAAGGCCCCAGCCGTGCTGAACTTACAAAGGTTCAGTAAATCAATAACGAATAACAACGGTTAACACTCTGCAAGCACTTACCATGTGCCAGGGCAGCCCCCTACGAGGTATTATTATTTTCCCGTTTTCTAGATGAGAAAACTAAGGGACACAGATACTGAATAACTTGCCGGGGGTGCGGCTAACATCGATGCGACTTGAACCAGACAGTCCTGCCCCCTAACCGCTACGCTGCACTGCCCCGAGAAAGGCAGCTGGACCTACCCCTGGCGACAGATTCTGTCTTCGCTCTGCAGATGCTGACCGATCCCTTTCTTTTCTTCAGTTTCGACAAGGGTACCCTTGGGTGCCTTTAATTGTCACTTACCGGGTGAGCATTTTCCCGGGTTGAACTTTCCCAGCTTTTCTCCCTCGGAAGAATTACCTGCCAGAACCTGTGAGGTTGGGGCTCCCCTCCCGCACTGGGGCAGGGGTGCAGGGCGTCTTCCAGCCCCGCAGCCTGAGCGCCGCGGGAGGCCCAGACAGACCTCCAGACTCACACTTGGTCGGATCCTCTTGGCTCCCACCCATCCCACCTTCGATCCGCCTCCCCTGTCCCTCCACCTCGTCCTGCCCCCGCCCGGTCGCACAGACCGCCCTCGCAGCCGCCACCTCTCCCACCCGCCCTGGTCCGCAGACAGCAGCGAGCCTGGCTCTCGGCCCGCTCCACGGCGCACGTGCTGCGACCTCCTGCCCACTTCCAATGACTCAGCTTCTCCTTAGCTGCTGGAACAAAAGGCCCTCTTCGCCTCAGAATATTCCAAATGCCAAAACAAACAGCAACAGCAAACAGGGCGGCACCATGTGGCCACGCACAGCGATTCTTTGTCTACCGTAACGGAAGTAGCAACAGAACCCTCCACACAAGGAACCACCCTCAGCAGCTTTATTTCTGAAATCTCACGTGCATGTACATAGAGAATCTATTTTTTTTCTTTTAGACATAAATGGTAGCATACTAAACTTACTGTTTGGATCCTTGCTTTTTAATTTTTATTTTTCTTACTTACCAATGTATCTTGGAGATTGTTTCCTATGAGTACATCCGGATGGACATTATTCTTTCCAACAGCTGCAAAGAATTGCATTCTGCGGCTAGACCATAATTCATTGAACTAGCTTGCCACCCATAGATATGGAGGTTACTTCTAGGTCTTTGCTACCACAATTGATGCTGTATTTAACAACCCCGTGCATATACTTTTTTGGAGGATTCCATGAGTATTTCTGCGGGTA
>NW_012148041.1:2172309-2172678 GCF_000956105.1 Propithecus coquereli
AGGAACGTATCTGAAACAGAAATGTTCTTTCCATGGCATTGGCCTCTCCGTGTCACAACTCAGTCACCTCCATACATGGAAATCCCGTGGGTACTGTAGATACGCCCACATTGTGAGCCGAGAAATTCCTGTACGATGCAAAGGGAGATGCGTACAAAGTGCTCACTGCAGCGTTGTTGGTTACAGCGAAACACTGGAGACATCCACCAGTGGAGTGATAGATATGTTGCCCCAGGGTCTCGTAGTGGGCACCAGAAAGCAGTAAAATGAAAAAGACTAGAGCTATGTATCAGAATGTTGAGTAAAAATAGCACATTGCAAAATAAATGCAATGTGTTTATGTGAAATTTAACGAAATTTATAAAATAA
>NW_012148041.1:2174458-2175108 GCF_000956105.1 Propithecus coquereli
TATAAAAAAAATAAAAATAAACAAAAAAATTAAAATAAAATTTTCAAAATGTAAGCAGCGGGTGGTACACGGTCAGTGAAAAGCCAGCCCGAGATCTATATATGTCTTTCTCCCCAAAAATTGTCCTAGGTGCCTTCACATACCTTACACTTAGGGAAGTCCAGGTTCCCCCATCAATCCATTTGGGTTGTCTCATTGGAATTGTGTGATAAACAATCTGTTTCTCCATGTGATTTCCTCAGGGACTAATGAGCCAACAAGCCTGTTAACTTAGTTAGAAAAACACCTGCAAAGACTATGAGATGACTTTTAAAATCAAATGCAGAAATGTTAGAAAGTGATTCTTCCGTGAGGTCATCCCCTTGAAGTTCTTAGGGCTTTAAGTTGAATGTCTGGAACAAAGGGAGAAGCAACTAGCCTTCCCTATGGTTCAACCCCGAGACACAGGCCACGCTGAGGCCTGCGGCTCACCAGCCCTCGTCAGCCGTGCAGACGGCTCTGCCAGGGCGGCGCTTGGGGTCCCTGTGAACGGCCGCTCCGGGGCCTTCTCACGTGCAATCACGAATTTCTAGTCGGCTTGTCTGCATCGAGGCCGTCTGCGCATCCCCAGGGAACGGAGGACAGCCAGGCCTGCGCGGTGGGATGCCAGG
>NW_012148041.1:2175158-2176739 GCF_000956105.1 Propithecus coquereli
TCTATCTGTGATGTTTCATTCCTTTAAAATCAAAGAAATATTTGGGTGAAAGGTAGTAAAATGTTAAGATTTGTTCCATCTGGCTGGTGGGTATGCAGATATTTGCTGTACTAGTTTTGGGACTTTGTTAGAGCTATTTCATTATAAGTGAAAGATACTACTTAGGCTACATGAGTGATCTCAAGGTCACACAAAAGGACAAGAGGACGGGACGCCAACCAGCCTCATACCCATCTCAACTGTGTCGAAATTTCTTCTCTCTCCTTAAGTTGTATCTTTTAAAATTCCTGACTTTTCAGAAAAGCTTTAAACACTTGCACCCCCCCACAGAGGACATACCTACATGTTTGTTGATCAAATATTCAAAAATTAAGTCACACACCTCAAAAAGCAAGTGTTATATTAGAGGGCTGTTCAATTAATTATTTGATCTTCTCAAGATAAAGGCTACGTTTTACTAGCAATATTTAATAGCCCTTGCATCAGTCATGAGGTCTTCAGCAACAAATACCAAGTGAACAGTGGCTTAAACAATAAAGACTTTCAGTTATCTGACATAACCGGAAGGTGCAGAAAATGATCTGGGGGTGGGTGCAGTCACCCAACAGTCTCCTTAAGGACGCAGGCTCTTTCTCGCTTTCTCTTGTGCTGTCCTCAGTGCCTTGGCCAGCCTCCAAATTGGCCCTCAATAATCCCCACCTGCTGGTATTCTCACCCTTCCTACACTTTACCAGGCTTGGTCTATGTGACCAATAGAACGTGGCAGAGATGTTGGCATCACTTCTGAGATTAAGTTATAAAAGACCGCAGCTTCCATCTTGTGGTCACACACTCTCTCTCCCTCCCTCTCTCTCTCTTTCTATCTCTCTCTCTTTCTCTCACTAACTCTCTTGCATCCTACACTCTGGGAAGAGCAAGCTGCCAACCCGTGAGCAGCCCAGTGGAGAGGCCCTTGTGGTGAGGCACTGAGGTGGGGATTTCTACCAACAGCCAACTGAGAACAGATGCCCGCAACCATGACAGTGAGATGCAAGTGGATTTTCAGCTCCAATGAGCCTTGAGGTGATTGCAGCCCTGGCTGTGAGCTTGAACGCAACGTCATGAGAGAAGCCAGAACCACCCAGCTAAGCCATTTTCAGGTTCCTGACCCTCAGAAATTGTGTGAGATAATACATTTATTGCTTGAAAGCGCTACATTTGGGGGTTATTTGTTACGCGGCAATAGATAACTAATACACTCAATGCGTCTGCCTGGCTTCCCACGATGGGTTAAGATGGCTACGATAGGACCAAACACCATATTCTCACAGGGCAGCGCCTCAGGCAGGAAGAAGGGGGGATGGAAAAGGGGTCTCTCTATGTGCCTGTCACCTTTATCAAGGAGGAAAATCTTTCTTAGAAGCCCCCAGCAGATTTCCCCCTACTTCTCATTGTCCAGAAGTGGGTCTCGTGGTCACCTTTAGCTGCAAGGGAGGCTGGGAAATCAAGTGTCAGGCCTTTTCAGCTGCTTTATAGGGAGGTGGCAAGGAACAAGGGGGTGGGAATGTCTGCTGGTAGCCAGCAATGGTCTCCACCCCCACC
>NW_012148041.1:2177754-2185701 GCF_000956105.1 Propithecus coquereli
CAATCACGAATTTCTAGTCGGCTTGTCTGCATCGAGGCCGTCTGCGCATCCCCAGGGAACGGAGGACAGCCAGGCCTGCGCGGTGGGATGCCAGGGGCTGTGCAGCGACAGAAGCTACCTTCGAAGGGGTGGCGGGCCCCAGCCTCCTCCGACCCCTGCAGCCCACGGACAGCAGGAGGCCTCGCTTCCTATTTCGCTGGGAGCACGGAGAAGACTGGAGGAGAAACTTGTCCACAGCTGTCTTCCCTTCCCCATACCCCACGCCCACCTCCCCTGCCCACCCCTCTCTGCTGCCTCAATGGCAGGGGTCTCTGTGTCCCTCTCTGGAGCCATCCCTGCCCCTTGTGGACAGCACCAACGTCTTGCTGCCATCTCTGATGCGTCTTAATGTAAAGTCGTCCTCCGCCCGGCTTCCCCAGGCCTGCCCCAGGTTTCCCGACTCTGAGAGGCAGCCCCACTCCTCCCTGCCCCGGGCTAAAACTTGGCCGCAGCCCTGACTCAGCCGGCCCAGCCAGCCAGGCCCGTCCTCACAGTCTTCTGTAGCAATAACTTCATTAACTTGTCTTCCTCCAGCTGTCATCCCCGGGAGGTGGGCCACCGCCCTCCCTCCCTGTCCTCCGGCCTGCTGTCATCGCCCTGCCAAGGCTCCCCTGCCCGAGAACTCTCCGAGCTCCTCCTGCTGTCGCTCTGGGGTGGAGCCTTCCTCCTCCGAACCTCCCCCCTTTCTATTCCACCTTGTCTCTGGGGCCGTCTGTTCCAGAAGCCTTGAGTCTTACTACTGTCGGTAGTGACAGACGTGCCACGTGCCGGGCGTTTGGCCGCCGTGACCTTCACAGCCGCTGTGCAGTGCAGCGTCCTTTTCACAGATGAGGAAACTGGGGCCTGGAGAGACCACACGGGTCACGCCCCCTAAGTGGCAGAGCTGGGATCAGACTTCATGGCCCTCTGGTCCAAAGCCCTTGATCCGTGCCACTGACCCCATCGCACCCCTCCCCCTCTGGCAGCAGCTCCCCCTGTTCCTTGCCCCTCCTCGCAGCCTCCCAGTCCCAGCCCACAGCTCCGCCTCGCGCGGCTCCGGCGGCGCCAGCCCACACCGCTCACCCTCGCCGCTTCTCTGGCAGGAGCCTCAGCCTTGCACAATGCAGTGCTTAATTATAGATTGCCTCATGCAGCTCTCTGGCTCTTCCACGTTCGCCTACCTTGTTCCCAAGAAGCCTGAGCGTCGGAGTTAGGGATGGAGCTTCCGCTTCCTCCGCTCTCCACGGCCCGGCACAGGGCAGGGCGCGCTGCACTGCGTGAGCGACCTGACCTGACTCCCCAGGAAGGGGACCGGGTCTCTGCCGATCCAAAAGCTGACCGGATTCCACCCTGCCACGGCCCTCCCTCCACGCCCACGGTCCGCCCAGATCTCTGCGTGGGCACACGCGCACGCACACACATTTTCTCTGTTACACGCACCTCTGATCAAAAGCTCTCTTCCCGGACTGCGGCGATGACGTGCCTGGAACTGCCTACCCAAGACAGAAAACTCTCCTCACTGACTCCTGGCATTGTCCTCGTTGTAGAATTCCGGAGAGGCCCCAAGAGGCAGCCAGAGTGGCCGGGAGCTCTCCAGGGCCAGGAGGGCCATAGATGTCACATCCTGACAGAGAGATTAGAGCTGGATCAGGCATTAGGCGGGGCCTCGGTGTCTTGATTGTAACTCTGGTCCTGTCACTGTGGTCCCCGTCGGGGAGTGGAGAGATGTGATCTTGCCACATCAGTCTTTGCAATACTCCCATGTGGTGACATTTGGTCCCCACCAGGACCACACTGTGCAGCCATGGGGCGCGTAACAGCGGCCCCTGAGCCAACCCTGTTCTCCTTGCGCCTCCCACCTTGCCAAAACATCTCTCTGCGCTGACCCCGATGCCTCCACCCGTCACCTCCCAAGCTGTTCATCCTCGGGGTTAAATTCCGCCATCTCATACTTCTCATTTCTAAGTGGGAAGAGGAGCGTGCAATATGAAACCCCAAACACTTAGAATGATCTAGATTTCACATTAATTTCTTTCCAGACACTGGGGAGGCAGCATGAGGGCATGAGGCTTGGTGAGGGGCACTGACCACAGGTCAAAGGGGCAGCGAAGGGCCCCGGAGAAGAGACAGGGAGAGGTGGGGAGGCGGTGGTGGGAGGCGCCCCTGAAACCAAACTTATCTTCCTTTACAATTTTGCCCGTGGCCATTCCTAACCTGTAAATAAACAAACAAGTGAATAAACAAAGAAGAGCTTATGTAAGAAGAGCAAATAAAAATAATAGTGTAATATGCTCCGCGTAGCACACAGCCTGGAGGGGTCAGGAAGGGGCGTCGCTGTGGGGGGACTGCGGATGGCATGTGTCCGTTTGGAAAACAGAGCTGCACTCTGGGGGCAGGCGCACCATCCTCCGGGAGGAGGCGGCTGGTAAGTCCTTTATTGATGTGGCCGTCAGGGAGGGAGGCCCTCACTGATAACCATCACAGAGGTTTTGCAACTGGATGCATGAGGCTGAGGGTTGGGCAGTGCCCGCCTCCTCAGGCATGCCCTGCCGGAGCCGTGAGCACGCCTAGGTGTACCAAGGATGGGCAGAGTGCTGCGGAGCCTGTGCCCGAGATGGATCTAGCCAGGCAGTGAAGCCAGCAGGGGTCCCTCAGGACCACGACCCTGCTCTTGCGCCCAAGGGGCCTCCTGCACCTCGTCCCGGGCCTGGGGCCCCTATACCAACCTTTGGGGCTGCCTCCCGGCGGAGCCTGGCAGGCCCAGGCGGTGGCTGCCTGAACCACCTGCTTTGCCCCAGCTGGCCGGGCACAGACTGCCACATTCCAGGCTCCGGGCTGGCAGGGAAGCTGGGCAGTGAATTCCAGCAGGGAGCGGCAGCCCAAGCCGGCCAGGCAAGCGCTGACGGGTGGTTCCTCCTCCCCGGGGGAGGCTAGAGGCTGAGGAGATGGAAGAACAGGTGTTCAAGGGGGACCCGGACACCCCGCATTCCATCTCCTTCTCGGGCAGTGGATTCCTCTCCTTCTACCAGGCGGGGGCCGTGGATGCCCTGCGGGACCTGGCCCCCCGGATGCTGGAAACAGCCCATCGCTTCGCCGGGACGTCGGCAGGTGCCGTGATTGCGGCCCTGGCCATCTGCGGGATTGAAATGGGTAAGGCCTCTGTTCTGGTTTTCTGGGGGTCTCTGGAAGGATTCCACACAGCGGAGCCTGAGGGAGGCTTGGGGGTGCTTTGGGGAGCAAAGCCAGACGTGGTTGGCAGGAAAGGAAGAGGAGGGGGAGGGGGACAATGGCAGCTGTGGCATCTGAAGGTTGGGTCCGCCTCATCCCAGTCTCTGACCCACGGGGTGAGCTTGGACCTGTCTCTGCCTCCCCTCAGGGCCCTCCCCTGTGAGATGCAGCGTCTCCCAGGCACGGGGAGGGAAGGGCGGCATCTCCCTCAAACAGCCTGGTGCCGGGTGTTGGAAGTCATACCGCAGCGCAGCCACACACTGGGGTCGACTGCTGCTCCGGCCTCTTCTAACCCTTGGGAGGGGCAACACTTCAAACCTCGGTCATCTTGGTGGGGTGGGTTTGTCAACCAGCTTCCAGGTGGCTGGAAAGATGAAAGCGCTGAGGCTGCGGGGTGGACAGGAGGCCCCCGAGGGGAAGACACTGGGGAGGACCGGTGGGGAGAGAATATGGAAGATGTCCCCTCACCTTCTGCCCTCCTGGTCCAGGGGCCCCAGAGAGGGGGACGGGGCCACCCTGCGGACCCAGAGGGAGAAGTGCCGTCCCGGGCTGGGAGCAGACCCATCCAGCACCCGGAGAACAGGCCCAGCGGCCACATGGGCTGCCTGGGGACAGTGGGGAAGGTCTTTATCCACTTACTGAGTTCCTGTTCTGTGCCAGGCTCTGTTCCAGGCACTGGGGACAAAGTCCCTGCTCTGTGGAGCAGAAATCCTAGAGAAAAAACATAATAAACATTCAAACGAGGAACCTTCTAATGTAATGTCTAAGATCTCTGGATAAAATAGTAAGATCTGTGAATGACATCACAGCAGGAAAGGGACAGAGAATACAGTGGGGACTATTTTAGAAAGGTGGTCGGGGAAGCCTCTCGGAGCAGATGACGGCCAAGCTGAATAAAGTGAGAGAACCGGCACCCGAAGAGCCTGAGAAAAGACCTGCCCGGTGGGGGGGCAGCCTGGGTGCCCGTGGACGTGGGCGGGAGAGCGGAGAAGGGGCGGAAGGGGTGGCCGGGCGCGCAGGACACAGAGAGGGAGGCAGGAGAGAGCACGTGCTGCTCACGTCGGGTCCCAGCTCTGCCATTTCACGGTATGGCTGGAGGCAAGTTATTGAACTTTCTATGCCTCAGTTTCTCCATCTGCGAAAGGGCGATCCTAATGGTGTCTGATTCTCAGGTTGTTAAGGGACCGACTGAGCTAATATGAGTGACCTGCTTGGACCAGGGCCTGGCTCAGGAATGAGTCAATGATCCGATCTGTGCTTTCAGGATCCCTGATGGCGGGGCAGGGAGCGCGTGCCGGAGGAGGCAAGGTAGAAACCAGGCGAGGGAAGAGATTGGATCCAGATGGTAGAGCCAATGAGACGTGCTCTCTTGCCGCCGCACGGTGGGAGGACGTGGCTACCGCCTTATCCGGGCACAAGCAGGGCGCCTGCCTGCCTGGGGGTCCCCACGCTGCGGGCAGGTCTGTTTTAAAGAGTAATAGTAATGCCCGTTCACTGAGTATCTCCTGTGCGCAAGATAATTTTTTCTTTTTAATGATAATTTTACTTACGAAATACACAAGTGAAGAGCAAAATCTTTCTCACTGGACAAAACTCAAGCGGTGTGAGAGTGCAGAGTGACAGTACACGGAGTAGAAAGAAAGCCTCTACTCCCCGCTGTCTCCGATCCCACTCTCCCCGCGGTAGCCAGTGCTAAGGCCTCCACACCCATCCTTCCAGAGCTTTTCTAACGCACAGAGCTCTCTGTGAATGCAGCGGTTAATGCCTCATCACCCGATGGACCCGGGGACAAGCCTTCAGAAAGGGGCCTGGGGTGAGTGCCCCCCATCCCTGTCGCAGGGTCACAGAACTCCTGCCCCAGACACCCGGCTCGGGGATTCTCTCTCCCTTTCCAGGTGCCCGCTTTGCTCACCTGCCCCACCACCCCCACCCTCCTCCTGTCTTTGTATCAACTTCTTAAAATACACCTTCTGAGCAAGTCATTGGCGTCTTTGCCCTCTGGCATTCAAAGACTTTTCAGAATTAATTCAATTCACCCAATTCCATAAATACTGTCGAAAACCCACTTAGCCAGGCTGTGACGGTCACAGACGGCAGGCAGGGAAACTGACACCCGTGAAAAGGATACCTAATTGTAGAGTGTCATCAAGCACTAGGCTGTGGGTTGCTTGTAACCGTGGCAGAAGGTCAGGGAAGGGTGAGGAGTGTGGGACTTGCTCTGTCCACGTGACATCATGTTTATGAGACTTAGCCACGTCACCCCAGTCTAGCACATTCATTTGAACTGCCATGCAATTTACCATTAACCAGCACGTCCTGTATGTCAGGCACTGCTCTCCCTCATTGGTATATTAACTCATTCAGGCCTCACATCAACCCTTCCAGGTGAAAACTGTTATTATCCCCATTTACAGAGGAGGAAACTGAGTCATGGAAATCTTAAATAACTCGCCAAGGTCATACAAGCGGTACTTGGTAAAGCTAGAATTTGAACCCTGTCTGACCAGAGACTACACTCTTACCCTTGAAACTATTCTGCTTGACAAAGCAGTGTTGGGGGAGGGGATGCTGGTTGGATGGCAGGGTCAGGGAAGTCTCTCTGAGCAAGTAGAGTACACACACCTGAGGATGTGAGAGGATGAGCCCAGGAATATCTCGGGGAGAGCGTTCCATGCAGAAGGAAAAGTGACTTCGCACAAGTCCCATCACCAGTTAGAAGCAGAAAAAGAACCAGGACTAGATCTCTTGACTTTCTTTAAGTCTCCCATTAAGACTATGCCACAGGCCAGTTAGCCATCTTATTTAAAGACATGGCCAATATTTTGTTGTTATAAACAACACTGCAATGAACATCCTCATTTGTGCCTGCCATGGCCACGTGGAATGTATGTCACTGTAGAGTACGCATGTCACTGACTTTGCGGGACTTTGATAAATCACTCTCCAAAGTGGTTGTAACTATTTAACTACTAACAGCATTTATGAGTCCTAATTTCCCCACAATGTCAGACTTGAAAATTTTATGCCAGTCTAGTGAATGGTAAATTATATCTCATTTATTTTGTTTAATCTGCATATCCTGATTGCTAGTGATGCTAATCATCTCTATGTATTTATTGACCACTTCTGTTTCCTCTTCTGTAACTTACCTGCTCAATACCTTTTCCAGTTTTTTCCTACTGAGTTATCTTTTTTCTTTAACTTGTAGATGTTCTTTATGTATTCCATACACTTATCATTTGTCTGTTATAGCAACTGCACCTACCTTTTCCCACTCTATGGCTTGTCTTTTTACTTTGTTTTGATGTCTTTTGACATTCAGAAAATTTTAACTTTAATGCAGTCAAATGTATCCATCTTTTCCTCTTATAATTTGTGGGTGTTTTGGTTGTTTTTCAGGCTTTTGTTGTTGTTTTTTTTTTTGAGACAGAGTCTCGCTCTGCTGCCTGGGCTAGAGTGCTGTGGCATCAGCCTAGCTCACAGCAACCTCAAACTCCTGGGCTCAAGCGATCCTCCTGCCTCAGCCTCCCAAGTAGCTGGGACTACAGGCATGAGCCACCATGCCCGGCTAATTTTTTCCATATGTATTTTTAGTTGTCCAGCTAATTTCTTTCATTTTTTTTATAGTAGAGATGGGATCTCGCTCTTGCTCAGGCTGGTCTCGAACTCCTGACCTTGAGCTATCCTCCTACCTCGGCCTCCCAGAAGACTAGGATTACAGGCGTGAGCCACCGCGCCCGGCCTTTTTTTTTTTTTTTTTGATACATGATCTTGCTCTGTTGCCCAGGCTGGAGTGCAGTAGTGTGATCATGGCTCACTGCAGCCTTGAACTCCTGGGCTCAAGTGACCCCTGCCTCAGCCTCCCAAGTGGCTAGGACTACAGGCACAGCACCACACCCAGCCATGTTTTCTGTTTTGTTGCAGAGACAGGATCTCACTACGTTGCCCAGGCTGGTCTCGAATTCCTGACCTCAAGCGATCCTCCCACTTTGGCCTTCCAAAGTGTTGGGACTACAGACATGAGCCACCATGCCTGGCCATATTTGTGTTTTTAAATATCTTTCTTTATTACAATGATTTCTTCTACATTGTCTTTCAAAGGTTTTAAAGTCTTCATATGTAGGGCAATGGATCTGGAATTTATTTTGTTGGTGGTTGAAGTAGAGATCTAATTTTTAAGTTGTTTTGCCATATGATAACCAATTAGAAGCTGCTCTCTCCACACTTGTTTGAAATGCTGTCTCTGGTATATTAATGGAAAAAAACCCCAAACTCTGTAAAATAATTTAGAGAGGCTTATTCTGAGCCAAATGTGTGTGACTGGTCTGGAGTACATGGCCTCAACAGATCCTGAGAAAATATGTGCACGATAGCTGGGTTTGGTTATATACATTCATGGAGACAGGAATTACACGTAAGATCTAAGTCAATACGTGGAAGGCGTACATTGCTTTGGCCTGAAAAGGCTGGACATCTCTAAGTGTGTGGGGGGGCAGGATTACAGGTGATGGTGGGTTTGAAGATTCTTTGATTTGTAATTGGTTAAAGAAATGAAGTTTTGGCCGAGCTCAGTGGCTCATGCCTGTAATCCTAGCACTCTGAGAGGCTGAGGCGGGCGGATTGTTTGAGCTCAGGAGTTCGAGACCAGCCTGAGCAAGAGCAAGACCCCGTCTCTACTAAAAAAAGAAAGAAATTAGCTGG